>NC_139229.1:50109756-50437795 GCF_977018435.1 Lepisma saccharinum
CTTCTAAGCCCTGTGCTCGATGCGGAAAGATGATCAGCATTACAAATTTAAGTAAACATCTCAAAATTTGCAAACCATCGACCGAACAAGAAACATCGAAAAGGAAAATCGATAATTCAGAAACGGAAGCTTCCACTTCCAAGCAAATTAAATTATCCGATGAACCCAAACCAATTAGATCTGCATTCAACGACCAACTCCAGGATTTTTCAATTAAGTCAGAAGCAGGCCGTGACATCCTTAGTTTCTTGGACGAAACGAAAACATCCGTGATAAATATTCTAAAAAATAAATTGGAAAACAACTCTATAAAAGTATACGTTGTTCTGTTTTCCGAATACAAGAAAGTTGATGGCACAACGAGTATTTTTTATCATCGTACAAAAAACCAGACTCTTTATTTTGCTGACGTCGAAAATTTGGACAACTTCTATTATAAAGTTTCCAACGAGCTGGTTAAGAAACACGACGATTTCGAGGCTAAAGGGTCGGGATGGTCTCTGTGTGGAAGTCCTCACACGTTAACCGTTTACGTGAACCGATTCTCGCCTCTTCGCGCTTCCAGCTACGTTCCTCTTCCACCGAAGATTCAACACAAGAGGGCTGTGTTAAATATACAGAACAGCGATAAAAAGTGTTTCCTTTGGTGTGTGTTGGCTGCACTGCACCCGATTCATTGGTCAAATAATCCAGAACAGGTTTCTAATTACAAGCAATATGAGACCGACTTTGAAAGTGTAATGTCTGGCATCGAATACCCGGTGACATTGTCGGATATAACAAAGTTCGAAAATCGTGCCGGAAAACGCATTGCTATTAATGTATATTCCTTCACGTCAGATAAATATCTCGTGCATCCCGTCAGGATAAGCGATATCGACGATGACGATGCTCGTGTGATTAATCTCCTTCTCATTTCAAACGAGGATGTTCATCACTACACGCTAATTCGTTCACTATCACGTTTGGTCAGAAGTCAAACTACCAAGTATGCAAACAACATCGAAGTTTGTCCGAGATGCCTAACCACGTTCGACGATCGTGACCGACGTGATCATAAAAATCTTCATAGTCGTCAAATTGCTATCGATAAACTTGCCGAACATAAAATTTACTGCGGCGACAACAGACCAACTTGCATGTTGATGCCGAAATCAAAAGAGGTCGAAGAATTTAGGATGCATAAGGCATTGTTCGAACATCCTGCAATCATTATTGCTGATTTTGAGTCTTTTCTCAAACCGTTGTCGTACTGCGAACCAGACCCCGAACTTTCATCCACAACACCGTATCAGTTGCACGAAGCCTCGAGTTTCGGATATGTTGTCGTGCGACAGGATAGGATAGATGAACCGTATGTTTACCGAGGACCAGACGTAATCAAACATTTTTTTGAAAAGATGGTTGAAGAGGTTGAGACCATTGGCAGCCTCTTACGCAAATCGAAACCAATGCTTCCATTATCCAGCGATGAACTTCAATCTCACAATAACATTGAAACGTGTCCGGTGTGCGATCAACGTTTCACCGACGAGAACCGGAAAGTATTTCACCACAATCACTTCACCGGAAACTACATCGGTGGAATCTGTAACACGTGTAATCTAAAAATCCAAAAACCTACGTTTGTCCCCATATACCTTCATAATGGCAGCGGTTACGACTTCCATCTCTTAATTCGGAATCTTGGATATGATAGACAAAAGATAAATATTCTAGCAGAGAATGAAGAAAGATACATCAGTGTCAGCAAGCGAGTATTGATTCCGGGAACAAACGAAACTGTGGAGATGAGATTTTTAGATTCTTACAGATTTTTATCTGCGAGCTTGGACGCTCTTGCAAGCAAACTTTCGGCTGAACAATTTAGAATAACGAGAGCTAATTTTCCCACCGTAGACATAGAAATGATTAGACGTAAAGGGATTTATCCTTACGAATATGTTAGCGATAATTCTAAATTTAACGACGACACTCTTCCACCTCAAAAAGAATTTTACAGTCGACTCAGAGAGAAAGGAATCACGGATGATGAATACGAACACGCGCAACGGATGTGGGACAAATTAGGATGTAGGACACTCGGCGATTATCACGATGCCTACTTGAAACTGGACGTGACAATACTCGCGGATGTTTTTCAAGCATTCAGGAAAACGTCGGCGAATATTTACAAATTAGATCCTGCATATTTTTACGGTCTCTCGGGCTTAGCGTGGTCTGCCATGTTATTACAGACAAAAATAAAACTCGAATTGATACCGGACGTGGACATGTTATATTTTATCGAGAGGGGGATACGAGGTGGAATGGTGCAATGCGTACAGAGACATGCAAAAGCAAATAACGTTCACATGACAGAAGAATACGATCCTAACGAACAATCGAAATACATATTTTATGTGGATGCAAATAATTTATACGGACATGCTATGATACAAAAACTTCCTTACGGCGGGTTCGAATGGGTGGATACCACTTCCATTAACATTAATAATTTCAACGACCGTGAATTTGGCTTGTTTATAGAGGCGGACCTCGGATTCCCCGACCATCTACACGATTACTTCAAAGATCTACCTCCTGCACCCGAACTAAAATGTTCGCCTGATTCAAATCAACGTAAGCTTCTGTTAACATTGGATAGGAAAGAGAGATACGTTCTCCATTACAAAAATCTTCAATTCTTAATTGAGAAGGGAGTTCAAGTAATAAATGTGAGAAGAATAATGAAATTCAAACATTCCGAGTGGTTAAAACCTTACATTGAAAAAAATACGTATCATAGAACACGCGCCACGTCAGATTTAGATAAAGATTTTTTTAAACTCATGAATAATGCTGTTTACGGAAAAACAATGGAGAATGTCAGGAAGCACGTGGACGTGAGATTAGTTCCCGATTCAAATAAATGTAGAAAATTGATAGCATCGCCGACATTCAAATCACGAAATATATATGATGAAAACCTGGCCCTGTTTGTGATGGATAAAAAAATAATCAAGTTCAACAAACCAATCTACGTGGGGGCGACGGTTTTGGATTTATCTAAACTGCATATGTTTGAATTTCATTATAATGTCATGAAACCCTTCTATAACGAAAATATAACACTTTTGTACACGGACACGGACAGTTTTATTTATTCCGTACAGACATCTGACCTCTACAACAATTTGAAACAACCGAAAATGATTGATCATTTCGACACATCTTCCTTCCCTCAACCAAACAGATTTGATCTCCCTTCTCGCAATAAAAAAGTGCTTGGTAAAATGAAGGATGAATGCAACGGAGAAATCATTCTGGAGTTCGCCGGCTTACGTTCCAAAATGTATGTGGTGAAAACAGAAACCAGCATCACCAAAAAAGCCAAAGGTGTTGGTAAAAATACTGTGAAAAACAAGCTTGTGTTCGAGGATTACATCAATTGCCTCTATTCACAGTCGAGGATTCTACGTTTGGAGACAAGGATACAAAGCGTAGACCACGTGCTTACCACAAACAAAGTTAAGAAAATTGCGCTGGATCCGCATGACGATAAAAGATGTATTTTGTCTTGCGGAATCCACACGTTGCCTTGGGGGCACTGTCGTTTAGAAATTAGTAAAAATTGTAGGCAATGCAATTGAAAAAAAAAAATAAACTTTAGCTGTCTCACATACACGATAAATAACTAGCAAAGGACAATGAATCTTTTTGGTTTCCGAAAGCAAACAATGGAGACTGTACACCGCACGACGACAGATCATGAATTTCTACCTTCCGTGTTACCTAAACTCAACGGTCTGTTGATCATTCACCTCAACAGCATTTGGACGAAACTGAATGACGATGTGGGCAAGATGTTTTATGTTTTTAATAACAATTTACATTTCTACGAAATTCCGATCGACGGGAAACTTCAAATCACCGTGAATCCGGAAAACGCAGGCGAAATCAAAATTTCTACCGGCAAGAACATTTTTCGAATCAAGCACGACAAGATGCTTTCTAACATTACGTACGATGTGTCTGCAGGAGATTATTTTTACATAGAACTCCTCGGAGATTACGACAAACTTATTCCTCTTTTTGTAGAATTACAAATCGTCTATCCTATTATAAATAACCGTTAACAAAATGCCTAACGACATTTTCGGCAACACCAAGCGTGTAGACCACGCAGAAGAGATTCTCATGTTGGACATTCGAGTTAAGAAGTTAAGGACCGATTTGATCGCTTTGCAGGAGACCTTAAACAAAAGTTTAGAGTCGGAAATCGCTACGCTCCAAACGCAATGTCTTGACCCCATTCTGAAAATCGATTCCGAACTGAAAACGCTCATAAAAAATTATGTCGACGTACCTTCTTACGACAACGTTCAAAATATACAGTTGAGCGTGGATTCGCTTCAAAATGATTTGGCCAAATTACAGCAATTTCAATCGAAAAATGAAGATTTGGAAAAATTGAAACTCGAAATCGAAGAACGAACTTCCGCAATAGAAAAGAATTTCTCTGAACTTCAAACCGTCGTGAACGATATTGATGTAGAACGCTTGCATGTCGTCGTTTCCAAATTACAAGAAGAATTCACCAGCACGTTGGAAGAAATTAAATCCAAGTTGCAGACTTTGGAAGATACAATGACGAACCTACCATCGTCGGACGAACTGCAGGTCATCGGTAAAAGCGTCGCGAACATAAAAATTCAATTGGAGGCCTATCAAGATTTCGAACACATTCAAACCACCATCGCCACGCTTCAGGCGTCCTTGGAATTGATCAACGAAGAAATTAAAAATATTCACGCTGAAGCGAGAGCGTTGACGAGCATTCAAGACACGTTGAGCACGGTTCAGCAGAAGATCGAATATTTAGAAAATTTGAACGTCGAAACGAATCTCGCTCATTTTCATCACGTACTCGACAACATACAGGGTGACTTGGAATCGTTACGGACGAGCGTGCCTTCGAGCGAAGATTTGGAAAAATTGAAAACGGCGGTGACGGCACTATCCGATTCGAACGACATCAAAAGTTCATTGAGCGATCTCGAGAGTAAAGTGGCCAATCTCCCCACCTCCAAAGAATTGCACGCTTTGAAAAGAAACATATCACGTATGCTGAAACGACTGGAAACGGAAACAGCGAACGTGGAAGAGATTCGAGACGAAATTAGTTCGCTGGTGTCGACGCTGCCCACTTCGCAGAGCGTCGCCGACCTTCACACGCAGTTTACAGAGATGCGAAGCATCGTGAACGATCTTACCGAGAAGAGCTCGAAATTGAATCAAGTCGAGAACCTTCAGAACATCGTCGTCAACATCAGAGATCAAGTTGGAGTGCTGGAATCCACGCAGGAATCGACGCTGGCCTCTTTCGGTGCTAAGTTGCAAGAACTCAACGAAAACTACAAGCAGTTGAACGTGGAAGTGAAAATCAAACCGTCGTTTTCTGCCGTAACGGATACCATAGTCGAGCATTTGCTGCCTATCGAAAATAAACTCGGACAAGTTCACAGTAATCTGCTCGGCATCGACACTAAATTCGCTAAACTGCATTCTCTGCAAGCCATCGAAATCAACAGCGTACCCAATCAACAAAGAATCTCCACGTTCGTCGAAGGTAACAAACTGTACATGTTACATCCTTATCATCCGTACTACAAGTTTCTCCTCGATGGCACGATTCAGATAAACGAATTTTCGTACTGGTCTCACGGCAGAAAAGCTAGCGTTCCTACCATGACTTTGATATCGAATCGTGGTGTCCAGAAAGCAGGAAACATTCCTCTGGCACGTTGGAACGAAACGCGCAACATATATGAAATACACGAAGACGAAGATCTCACCGTTTTCGACGTGAGTGCCGGCGATAAGCTGATCATTCAAAACACGAACGAAGTGCCACCCTCTTTGAATCCCATCACGCTTGTGCTTCTCTTGAAACGTAATCTCTAAGAAAATGTCTAGGCAAGCCATCGTCGAAGAATTGCATAAACCTGCACGCCGTAACTACGAACGTTTGGCTGTGGTAACCAAGGGCATCGACGACCTCTGGCAAAGTGACCTCGTGGAGATGAGTAGCGGCAATTTGAAAAACATACATAAATTGAACAAGGGCAACAAGTACCTCCTCACCGTCATAGACACGTTTTCGAAATTCGCATGGGCTCTACCTTTGAAGGCGAAAACGGGAACGTGCGTCACGGAAGCATTCAAATTAATTTTTCGCGAAAGCGGTGGCAGACAACCACGGTTTCTGCAAACGGACAACGGCAAAGAATTTTACAACGCCGTATTCCAAAAGTTTATTCAAAAACACAAGATTCAACATTATTCGACCTTCAGTCACATCAAAGCCAGCATCGTGGAAAGATTCAATCGAACCTTGAAAACACACATGTGGAAACGATTCACGCTTCGGGGAAATTACAAATGGGTCGACATCCTGCCGGAACTCGTCGACACCTATAATGAAACGGTACACAGAACAATAGGCATGAAGCCAGTTGACGTTACCAAGTCCGACGAGCAGCGTTTAATTTCTACAGTTTACTGTCCAAAGTACACACCCACGACAAAAAAAGCTAAATACAAAATTGGAGACCAGGTGAGGATCAGCAAATTCAAACGCACCTTCGAGAAGGGATTCACAAAAAATTGGAGCACGGAACTCTTTACGGTGGTTCGAGTTCTACCTGGAAACCGACACACGTATATAATAAAAGATAGTAGCGGCGAGATTTTGAAAGGAAGATTTTACGAAGAGGAACTCTCTAAAACAAAACACCCCGACACGTACCTCATCGAGAAAGTAGTGCGTAGGAAAGGTGACAAACTGTTTGTCAAATGGCTGGGACTTCCGGAAAAGAGTTGGATCGACGCGAACGAAGTGATCTTGTGAGTACGTGGAACGTGGTGAAGCGTCTACCGGATCCGGAAAGTCAAACGAAGAAAAAGAACGGCGAGTTGCTTCCCGACAGCATCCGCTGTCTGATCGTAGGTCCTTCGGGGTGTGGGAAAACGACACTGCTCGTGGACAATTTTCTCCTCGCACCAAATTGGTTAGATTGGAAGAACAGACACCTGTACGTGTTCTCGAAAAGTTTGGAGCAATCCAAATACCAGCAACTGATGAAACTGTACGATGGTCTGGACATTGCAACGTTTGCCTCGGAAATAAAACCACTCGACGATTGTCGTGAAAATTCAGTCGTTGTGTTCGACGACGCCATCCTGGAAAATCAAAATGAAATTCGCAACTTTTTCACGCAAGGTCGTCACAAAGGAATGGATTGTTTTTACCTAGCTCAAACGTTTTCCAAAATTCCAAAACAGTTAGTGCGCGACAACGCCAATTTCATATGTTTGTTTCGTCAAGATCACACCAACCTCAAGCATGCGTACGATGACTACGTAGGCGGAGACATGAACTACAATCAATTTTCGGAAGGCTGCTGCTCTACTTGCTGGAACGGTGACAATTTCGGATTCGCGACGATCGACATGACGAGGAAACCCAACGACGGAAAATACAGAAACAAAATCAACGACTTTCTAAACGTTGCAACGTTGTGAGAAACGACGTATATAAATAACGTCATGACGAAACGAAAAATCGAAGACGAAAATCTCAAGTTGCGAAAATACCTCGCGAAACGCTTCAAAGGTTGGAAATCCGAGAATCGCGGATTCTACGAAGAGAAGAAACGTCAGGATCAACCCGTGATCGATGCCATCAGCGGTCTAGGTAAAGAAATTAAAAGTGTCACGGAACAAAATAAAAATTTGATTAATGAACTCGTACCGCTCGCAGCTAAAAGTTACGCCGTACCCACGCCCATTTCGAGCATTCCTTCGACGCCGTTCGAACTGAAGGATGCACCGGCACGACGTCGAGCCATAGGTAGCACGTCTTCGGATAAAATCGAGTTGGGACCTTTGGCACGAGACTACCTGAGCACGGGGAAATTCGACAAGGATGAAGTGTTCGGATTGTATCCCAGCATGGAAACCAGCGAAGGCGGCGGTGTGGTGTGGAAGATTGGGAAATCGAAGGTGACCTTCGAAGGCAACGACATTAAAGTCAATTTAGGCGACAAGGATAGTTGGAACAGGTATCCGGGTACGGTGGGACTGTGGGAACTCGTCGCCAAAAAGCAGCCGAAAGATTACACCGACGAAGATTACCAAAGTTACAAGGAAATTCTGATCATGACGGATGCCTTGTACCAGAACAACGACGCCTCGCAGAATAGGGTGAAATCGAGCAGCGGCGAGAAGTACAGGAATCTCATCAAACCGATTTGGAACCAGGTCAAAACAGGCAGCGGCGTCAAACGCTACAACACGTTACCCAAAGAATTCGTTTGGGTGGACGACGTTAGGAAACTCGTGGACCGATTGTTGGTGATAGCCGGCGAAGAGAATGCAGGTAACCGTAATTTCTACAACGAGAAGGTTGGCATCGTGGACATGATCAGCACGAAACTTTCCAACTTCATCGTGAACGACGACAAGGGCATAGGTTACCTGATCAAAATCATCAACACGCTGCCTCCGAAATTTTGGAACGTGGCCGAAGGAAAGGGACTCGTGAACGACATCATCAACAAGTTACCTTTCGAGATGCATCTACCTGGCTACCAGTACTGCGGGCCGGGTACCAAACTCGAGAAAAGATTGGAGAGAGGAGACAAGGGTGTGAATCCGTTGGACGCGGCGTGCAAAGATCACGACATCGCTTACAATACCACGCAGACGGATCTGGATGCACGTCACGAAGCAGACAAAAAATTGGAACATGCAGCTTTCGAAAGGTTCGTGAGCAGAGACGCATCGCTGGGTGAACGGGTCGCCGCACTGGGTACCACCATCGCCATGAACACGAAACAAAAATTGGGGTGGGGTATATAAATAACATACCGTAAAAAAAAAACTTGATATATAAATAACACACATCGTAAAAAAATAATCTTCGGTATATATAAATAACACACATCGTGAAAAAAAAAGCAATTAAATTTCTCTCTAACACTCTGACAACTGAAAAAATGAGCGATCTCCAAGCATTAAAACAAATGCTAAATTTGTCAGTCGAGTATGTAAAAATTCAGGAATTGGAAGTCGACAAACCTTACACGATAACTTCCGGTTCAATCGTTTCTACCCAGTATGGTCCCAAGGTATGCCTGTTGCTCAACGCACAATACAGTCTATTTTTACCAGATCGATACGCTAACATGTTATCCGACGAGAAGCTATCTATTTTAATCGAGAACAAAACTCGAATCGTGTACAAGGGGACAAAGGAACTTCTTGGCAAGAAAACGAAGCACGTAATAGAATTTGTGTAACGACTGCGAGGCCTTGAAAATATATAAATAACATACCGTAAAAAAACTACACAAAAAAAAATCTCAGAATATATATATAAATAACATACCGTGAAAATAACACATAGAGCATCAACATGAAGCCCAAGGGTGTCGTGTACCAGATACCATACTCCAATCTGAAAAATCTAGGTGCCCTCGATGGGTTACTCACCAAGAAACAACGCGAGAAGAAACGTTCTTGCTTGTCGAAAGGACACGGAATGAAATTGCTGCTCAGCACACCTCAATTGAAAAGATTGCAGCGTTCGCGGAAACAGCAAAAGGTCGGAGGTTTCATATTCAGCATCCCGGCCATCCTGGCAGCATTGGGGGCCGTTGGAAGTTTAGCCGGTGGAAGTGCCGCCATCGCGAAAACCGTCATCGACTCGAAGAAGAACAAGGCCGAGTTGGAAGAACAGAAACGTCACAACCTGGCCATGGAGAAGAAGGGGAAGGGCGTGATGAGAAAGTTTAAAAAAAAGAAACAGAAGCACTCACCAACCGAGACATTGAATCTCTGATCGAACCGTTACAAATCAAACACTTCAGAGGAGTTTTCATGTCCGACTCGTTACCTTCAACCGTCAAAAGAAGAGAATGCGGAGTAGTCAACTTGGACGGTCAAGAAAATCCAGGCACGCATTGGATATGTTACCACAAAAATGATGATAAAGCATTCGTTTTCGATTCTTTCGGAGGTGTTCCACCTACAAATTTAGTCTATTATCTGAAAACGAACAAAACCTCCATATACTACAACGACGAACGCATTCAAGATTTCGGAGACGTGAACTGCGGTCATCTCTGCCTCTCCGTGCTCGCGTTTCTCTCTAAAATAAATAACCCTACGATCGAGGATTTCCAGAAAGCATTGTGGAACCTCAAACAGCATCACTAGGATGGGCGTGTTCCATCTCACGAGCGAATCTTCAATCTTGAAACTCACGCTGCACGACGACATCGTCTATCCTAAATCCGTGGCTCTGCGTGCATTCTACAGCATGTATCTCATACCTAACGTCACCCAGCACAACAACAAAATTAGCGTCGGAAGCAAACACATCGTCGTCACGCCAGGCCAATACAATCTTTCCACTTTGCAAGCTCAATTACCCAAAGGCACATACCTTTCTCAAAATTCGGTCACGCACAGAGTGGAAATCCTATCCGCAACGGAGACCGTGGACCTGGGCACCATGGGAGAACTTTTAGGTTTTGAGAACAACACCAAACTCGAAGCTGGCATCAAGCACGTAGCAACCAACATTCCTAAATTCTTGGCCATAGAGACTCTGAACGTACACTGTAACGTGGCCGAAGGTATGATCACGAAATCTTCGGACGGATTGTTAGGAAGTCATAAGCAGACGGGAATCATAGCCACTTTCAAACCAAGTTCCGAGTTCATGGAACCGATCATCTACACGCCCTCTTCGCCGATCTATTTTCCGGTATGTCGCAACCGCATAGACGACATAGAGTTGGTGGTGACGAACGAGAAAGGAGACGTGGTGGATTTTGCAGGTGCCACTACGACGGCCATCGTGGAGATCAACGTATAATAAATAACCATACATGTAAAATGGAGCAAATCGAAAGTTACGAATTGCAATCTTTCCCTCCCAACCGTCGCACGTTCGCCAATCTCAACGAGGCGAACAGGGAGATCGAATACGACGTGGACGTAGGCGATGGGTTCGTTCATCCTCACAGAGCGGACCTCTACCTTCAATTCGACGTGGTGAAGAAGGAAAGCGGAGACGCGTTTCCCGCAGCAGCAAACTTGATACTCGTGGACAACTTCGTGCCTCACCTGTTCTCGCAGGTGGAGGTGAGGAAACATAACACCGTCATCGACAGAATAGATTATCCAGGCATCACGTCGACGGCGGTGGGAACGTTGAAATTATCCAAAACGGACGCAGCGTACTACCAGGCCGGGGGATTCGAAGCCGGGACCAAAATATCGACGAAAAGTCACACGGTGCTCTTTCCCATGCGTCTGCTGCCTGGTTTCTTCTCGGACTACAAGGAGATCATGTGGAAGGGAGGACTGAGGGTCACGTTTCGAAGAGCGGCCAACGACAACGACGCACTGATGCGATACGCTACTTTGGGTCCGGACGGCACCACGCCGATAGCCAACACTTTACCCGAAGCGGCAAAATGCGTCATCCGGAGCATGGAATTGAGAATGCCGGTGGTGGAATACGAAACGAACTACGCCCTCAAGTACAAAGCGGAGATCTTGAAAAGTCCGCAGGTGTTAATTCACTTTCACGGTTACCAGTGCGTGCAGAAGATGGTGTCGGGAAGTCACATGGAATTCGACGTGACGACGCAGTTCAACAACATACAGTTCGACATGCCAGATTTCGTCGTAGTGCTTTTTCAGACCGGGCGCGATAACAATCAGGAGAAAGATTCCAGCAAGTTCGACGACTGCAAGATCAAGAACGTTTATCTGAAGAATGGACGCAACGAAGTGTTCCCGCGCGAGAATTACAACCTCGACGTGACCAAAGACGATTACCTCAAACTTTACGAAGCTTACACGGCTTACAAACGCGTGACCGAGGGAAGCGTGGACATGTACTACACGCCCAGCGAATTCAAAGCCCGGAGACCCATGACCGTCATCAACACATCTAAGAGGAAGAAGGTTGTAGTCAACGATCGAACCAACATCAAGGTCGTCTGCGAGTTCCACGACGCCTTGCCCGAGGATACCCTATGCAGTGTCATCCTAATTGCAGAGAAGTCCTTCGCCTACGACGTGAAGAACGAAAGGGTCACAGAACAGTTTTAAAATTCATAAAAAATTGCCACATACTAACATCAACATCCAACACATTTTAGGTTATATAAAATTTGTGAAAACCTTATAATACTGAAATATTAAAACAAACAGAGTCCCTTGTAGGTTAGTTCGGTGCGTAAATAAAAAAAATGATAGGTTAAGTTATATCACTTAGGATCGTAAAAAAATTAAAAAAATCGTAAAAAAAAAGGATAGGTTAAGTTATATCACGTAAGATCGTGATATACCTACCAAGTACGAGTAGGGAAAAAAATGAGTGTAGTGAAAATTTGTACTAAAACATCGCTAAACGCTATAACATCGACAAACAATTGTCAAAATATGTCAAAAACTTATATTCGATTGATAAAAAAAAATACCTACAAAATATGATCCTCAAATGATGACGTTCAAACAGTACATAAATAAAAAAAATGATAGGTTAAGTTATATCACTTAGGATCGTAAAAAAATTAAATAATCGTAAAAAAAAGGATAGGTTAAGTTGTATCACGTAACATCATGATATACCTACCAAGTACGAGTGGGGGAAAAATGAGTATAGTGAAAATTTGTACTAAAACATCGCTAAACGCTAAAACATCGACAAAAAATTGTCAAAATATGTCAAAAAGTGATATTCAATTGGTAAAAAAAGACCATACCTACTAAGTACTACTTTGAAACAATCCAATAGCACTACTAATCTCGCTCATTTTCATCACGTACTCGACAACATACAGGGTGACTTGGAATCGTTACGGACGAGCGTGCCTTCGAGCGAAGATTTGGAAAAATTGAAAACGGCGGTGACGGCACTATCCGATTCGAACGACATCAAAAGTTCATTGAGCGATCTCGAGAGTAGGGTGGCCAATCTCCCCACCTCCAAAGAATTGCACGCTTTGAAAAGAAACATATCTCGAATGCTGAAACGACTGGAAACGGAAACGGCGAACGTGGAACAGATTCGAGACGAAATTAGTTTGCTGGTGTCGACGCTACCCACTTCGCAGAGCGTCGCCGATCTTCACACGCAGTTTACAGAGATGCGAAGCATCGTGAACGATCTTACCGAGAAGAGCTCGAAATTGAATCAAGTCGAGAACCTTCAGAATATTGTCGTCAACATCAGAGATCAAGTTGGAGTGTTGGAATCCACGCAGGAATCGACGCTGGCCTCTTTCGGTGCCAAGTTGCAAGAACTCAACGAAAACTACAAGCAGTTGAACGTGGAAGTGAAAATCAAACCGTCGTTTTCTGCCGTAACAGATACCATAGTCGAGCATTTGCTGCCCATCGAAAATAAACTCGGACAAGTTCACAGTAATCTGCACGGCGTCGACACTAAATTCGCTAAACTGCATTCTCTGCAAGCCATCGAAATCAACAGCGTACCCAATCAACAGAGAATCTCCACGTTCGTCGAAGGTAACAAACTGTACATGTTACATCCTTATCATCCGTACTACAAGTTTCTCCTCGATGGCACGATTCAGATAAACGAATTTTCGTACTGGTCTCACGGTAGAAAAGCTAGCGTTCCCACCATGACTTTGATATCGAATCGTGGTGTCCAGAAAGCAGGAAACATTCCTCTGGCACGTTGGAACGAAACGCGCAACATATATGAAATACACGAAGACGAAGATCTCACCGTTTTCGACGTGAGTGCCGGCGATAAGCTGATCATTCAAAACACGAGCGAAGTGCCACCCTCTTTGAATCCCATCACGCTTGTGCTTCTCTTGAAACGTAATCTCTAAACAAAAAAATGTCTAGGCAGGCCATCGTCGAAGAATTGCATAAACCTGCACGCCGCAACTACGAACGTTTGGCTGTGGTAACCAAGGGCATCGATGACCTCTGGCAAAGTGACCTCGTGGAGATGAGTAGCGGCAATTTGAAAACCGTACATAAATTGAACAAGGGCAACAAGTACCTTCTCACCGTCATAGACACGTTTTCGAAATTCGCATGGGCTCTACCTTTGAAGGCGAAAACGGGAACATGCGTCACGGAAGCATTCAAATTAATTTTTCTCGAAAGCGGCGGCAGACGACCTCGGTTTCTGCAAACAGACAAGGGGAAGGAATTTTACAACGCCGTATTCCAAAAATTTATTCAAAAACACAAGATTCGACATTATTCGAGCTTCAGTCACATCAAAGCCAGCATCGTGGAAAGATTCAATCAAACCTTGAAAACACACATGTGGAAACGATTCACGCTTCGGGGAAATTACAAATGGGTCGACATCCTGCCGGAACTCGTCGACACCTATAATGATACGGTACACAGAACGATAGGCATGAAGCCAGCCGACGTTACCAAGTCCGACGAGCAGCGTTTAATTTCTAGAGTTTACTGTCCAAAGTACACTCCCACGACAAAAAAAGCTAAATACAAAATTGGAGACCAGGTGAGGATCAGCAAATTCAAACGCACCTTCGAGAAGGGATTCACAAAAAATTGGAGCACAGAACTTTTTACCGTGGTTCGAGTTCTACCCGGAAACCGACACACGTATATAATAAAAGATAGTAGCGGCGAGATTTTGAAAGGAAGATTTTACGAAGAGGAACTCTCTAAAACGAAACACCCCGACACGTACCTCATCGAGAAAGTATTGCGTAGGAAAGGTGACAAACTGTTTGTCAAATGGCTGGGACTTCCGGAAAAAAGTTGGATCGACGCGAACGAAGTGATCTTGTAAGTACGTGGAACGTGGTGAAGCGTCTACCGGATCCGGAAAGTCAAACGAGAAAAAAAAAGACCGGTGAGTTGCTTCCCGACAGCATCCGCTGTCTGATCGTAGGTCCTTCGGGGTGTGGGAAAACGACACTGCTCGTGGACAATTTTCTCCTCGCACCGAATTGGTTAGATTGGAAGAACAGGCACCTGTACGTGTTCTCGAAAAGTTTGGAGCAATCCAAATACCAGCAACTGATGAAACTGTACGATGGTCTGGGCATTGCAACGTTCACCTCGGAAATAAAACCACTCGACGATTGTCGTGAAAATTCAGTCGTTGTGTTCGACGACGCCATCCTGGAAAATCAAAATGAAATTCGCAACTTTTTCACGCAAGGTCGTCACAAAGAAATGGATTGTTTTTACCTAGCTCAAACGTTTTCCAAAATTCCAAAACAGTTAGTACGCGACAACGCTAATTTCATATGTTTGTTTCGTCAAGATCACACCAACCTCAAGCACGCGTACGATGACTACGTAGGCGGAGACATGAACTACAATCAATTTTCGGAAGGCTGCTGCTCTACTTGCTGGAACGGTGACGATTTCGGATTCGCGACGATCGACATGACGAGGAAACCCAACGACGGAAAATACAGAAACAAAATCAACGACTTTCTAAACGTTGCAACGTTGTGAGAAACGACGTTTATAAATAACGTCATGACGAAACGAAAAATCGAAGACGAAAATCTCAAGCTTCGCGATTACCTCACGAAACGCTTCAAAGGTTGGAAATCCGAGAATCGCGGATTCTACGAAGAGAAGAAACGTCAGGATCAACCCGTGATCGATGCCATCAGCAGTCTAGGTAAAGAAATTAAAAGTGTCACGGAACAAAATAAAAATTTGATCAACGAACTCGTACCGCTCGCAGCTAAAAGTTACGCCGTACCCACACCCATTTCGAGCATTCCTTCGACGCCGTTCGAACTGAAGGATGCACCGGCACGACGTCGAGCCATAGGCAGCACGTCTTCGGATAAGATCGAGTTGGGACCTTTGGCACGAGACTACCTGAGCACGGGGAAATTCGACAAGGATGAAGTGTTCGGATTGTATCCCAGCATGGAAACCAGCGAAGGCGGCGGTGTGGTGTGGAAGATTGGGAAATCGAAGGTGACCTTCGAAGGCAACGACATTAAAGTCAATTTAGGCGACAAGGATAGTTGGAACAGGTATCCGGGTACGGTGGGACTGTGGGAACTCGTTGCCAAAAAGCAGCCGAAAGATTACACCGACGAAGATTACCAAAGTTACAAGGAAATTCTGATCATGACGGATGCCTTGTACCAGAACAACGACGCCTCGCAGAATAGGGTGAAATCGAGCAGCGGCGAGAAGTACAGGAATCTCATCAAACCGATTTGGAACCAGGTCAAAACAGGCAGCGGCGTCAAACGCTACAACACGTTACCCAAAGAATTCGTTTGGGTGGACGACGTTAGGAAACTCGTGGACCGATTGTTGGTGATAGCCGGCGAAGAGAATGCAGGCAATCGTAATTTCTACAACGAGAAGGTTGGCATCGTGGACATGATCAGCACGAAACTTTCCAACTTCATCGTGAACGACGACAAGGGCATAGGTTACCTGATCAAAATCATCAACACGCTGCCTCCGAAATTTTGGAACGTGGCCGAAGGAAAAGGACTCGTGAACGACATCATCAACAAGTTACCTTTCGAGATGCATCTACCTGGCTACCAGTACTGCGGACCGGGCACCAAACTCGAGAAAAGATTGGAGAGAGGAGACAAGGGTGTGAATCCGTTGGACGCGGCATGCAAAGATCACGACATCGCTTACAACACCACGCAGACGGATCTGGACGCACGTCACGAAGCAGACAAAAAATTGGAACATGCAGCTTTCGAAAGGTTCGTGAGCAGAGACGCATCGCTGGGTGAACGGGTCGCCGCACTGGGTACCACCATCGCCATGAACACGAAACAAAAATTGGGGTGGGGTATATAAATAACATACCGTAAAAAAAAAACTTGATATATAAATAACACACATCGTAAAAAAAATAATCTTCGGTATATATAAATAACACACATCGTGAAAAAAAAAGCAATTAAATTTCTCTCTAACACTCTGACAACTGAAAAAATGAGTGATCTCCAAGCATTAAAACAAATGCTAAATTTGTCAGTCGAGTATGTAAAAATTCAGGAATTGGAAGTCGACAAACCTTACACGATAACTTCCGGTTCAATCGTTTCTACCCAGTATGGTCCCAAGGTACGCCTGTTGCTCAACGCACAATACAGTCTATTTTTACCAGATCGATACGCTAACATGTTATCCGACGAGAAGCTATCTATTTTAATCGAGAACAAAACTCGAATCGTGTACAAGGGGACAAAGGAACTTCTTGGTAAGAAAACGAAGCACGTAATAGAATTTGTGTAACGACTGCGAGGCCGTGAAAAAAAAATCTCAGAATATTTATATATAAATAACATACCGTAAAAAAACTACACAAGAAAAAATCTCAGAATATATATATAAATAACATACCGTGAAAATAACACATAGAGCATCAACATGAAGCCCAAGGGTGTCGTGTACCAGATACCATACTCCAATCTTAAAAATCTAGGTACCCTCGATGGGTTACTCACCAAGAAACAACGCGAGAAGAAACGTTCTTGCTTGTCGAAAGGACACGGAATGAAATTACTTCTCAGCACACCTCAATTGAAAAGATTGCAGCGTTCGCGGAAACAGCAAAAGATCGGAGGTTTCATATTCAGCATCCCGGCCATCCTGGCAGCATTGGGGGCCGTGGGAAGTTTGGCCGGTGGAAGTGCCGCCATCGCGAAAACCGTCATCGACTCGAAGAAGAACAAGGCCGAGTTGGAAGAACAGAAACGTCACAACCTGGCCATGGAGAAGAAAGGGAAGGGCGTGATGAGAAAGTTTAAAAAAAAGAAACAGAAGCACTCACCAACCGAGACATTGAATCTCTGATCGGACCGTTACAAATCAAACACTTCAGAGGAGTTTTCATGTCCGACTCGTTACCTTCAAGCGTCAAAAGAAGAGAATGCGGAGTAGTCAACTTGGACGGTCAAGAAAATCCAGGCACGCATTGGATATGTTACCACAAAAACGATGATAAAGCATTCGTTTTCGATTCTTTCGGAGGTGTTCCACCTACAAATTTAATTCATTATCTGAAAACGAACAAAACCTCTATATACTACAACGACGAACGCATTCAAAATTTCGGAGACGTGAACTGCGGTCATCTCTGCCTCTCCGTGCTCGCGTTTCTCTCTAAAATAAATAACCCTACGATCGAGGATTTCCAGAAAGCATTGTGGAACCTCAAACAGCATCACTAGGATGGGCGTGTTCCATCTCACGAGCGAATCTTCAATCTTGAAACTCACGCTGCACGACGACATCGTCTATCCTAAATCCGTGGCTCTGCGTGCATTCTACAGCATGTACCTCATACCTAATGTTACGCAGCACAACAACAAAATTAGCGTCGGAAGCGAACACATCGTCGTCACGCCAGGACAATACAATCTTTCCACTTTGCAAGCTCAATTACCCAAAGGCACATACCTTTCTCAAAATTCGGTCACGCACAGAGTGGAAATCCTATCCGCTACGGAGACCGTGGACCTGGGCACCATGGGAGAACTTTTAGGTTTCGAGAACGACACCAAACTCGAAGCTGGCATCAAGCACGTAGCAACCAACATTCCTAAATTCTTGGCCATAGAGACTCTGAACGTGCACTGTAACGTGGCCGAAGGTATGATCACGAAATCTTCGGACGGATTGTTAGGAAGTCACAAGCAGACGGGAATCATAGCCACTTTCAAACCAAGTTCCGAGTTCATGGAACCGATCATCTACACGCCCTCTTCGCCGATCTATTTTCCAGTATGCCGCAACCGCATAGACGACATAGAGTTGGTGGTGACGAACGAGAAAGGAGACGTGGTGGATTTCGCAGGTGCCACTACGACGGCCATCGTGGAGATCAACGTATAATAAATAACCATACATGTAAAATGGAGCAAATCGAAAGTTACGAATTGCAATCTTTCCCTCCCAACCGTCGCACGTTCGCCAATCTGAACGAAGCGAACAGGGAGATCGAATACGACGTGGACGTAGGCGACGGGTTCATTCATCCTCACAGAGCGGACCTCTACCTTCAATTCGACGTGGTGAAGAAGGAAAGCGGAGACGCGTTTCCTGCAGCAGCAAACTTGATACTCGTGGACAACTTCGTGCCTCACCTGTTCTCGCAGGTGGAGGTGAGGAAACACAACACTGTCATCGACAGAATAGATTATCCAGGCATCACGTCGACGGCAGTGGGAACGTTGAAATTATCCAAAACGGACGCAGCGTACTACCAGGCCGGGGGATTCGAAGCCGGGACCAAAATATCGACGAGAAGTCACACGGTGCTCTTTCCCATGCGTCTGCTGCCTGGTTTCTTCTCGGACTACAAGGAGATCATGTGGAAGGGAGGACTGAGGATCACGTTTCGAAGAGCGGCCAACGACAACGACGCACTGATGCGATACGCTACTTTGGGTCCGGACGGCACCACGCCGATAGCCAACACTTTACCCGAAGCAGCGAAATGCGTCATCCGAAGCATGGAATTGAGAATGCCGGTGGTGGAATACGAAACAAACTACGCCCTCAAGTACAAAGCGGAGATCTTGAAAAGTCCGCAGGTGCCGATTCACTTTCACGGTTACCAGTGCGTGCAGAAGATGGCGTCGGGAAGTCACATGGAATTCGACGTGACGACGCAGTTCAACAACATACAGTTCGACATGCCAGATTTCGTCGTAGTGCTTTTTCAGACCGGGAGGGACAAGAATCAGGAAAAAGATTCCAGCAAGTTCAACGACTGCAAGATCAAGAACGTTTATCTGAAGAACGGACGCAACGAAGTGTTCCCGCGCGAGAATTACAACCTCGACGTGACCAAAAACGATTACCTCAAACTTTACGAAGAGTTCTCGGCTTACAAACGCGTGACCGAGGGAAGCGTGGACATGTACTACACGCCCAGCGAGTTCAAAGCACGGAGACCCATGACCGTCATCAACACCACGAAAAGAAAGCAAGTGGTGGTCAACGATCGTACCAACATCAAGATTGTATGCGAGTTCCACGATGCCTTGCCTGCAGATACTCTGTGCAGTGTCATTCTTATTGCAGAGAAAACATTTGTGTATGACGTCAAGAATGAAAGAGTAACTGAACAGTTTTAAATAAATAAAAAAAAATAGCACACAATAAGAAATGTGGAATTTTATATATATAAGTACAAATTGCAATTAGCAGTTTCCAGAAGTTTAATTTTGCTGTGCCATGCATGCATGTAATCGAGGAAGTGGAAGTAAATTAAAATTGTTTTTTTTTTTCGCATTGCCTATTACTTTTTGTTGCACTCTGGGCAGGTCTTACTAGTTTGGAGGCGATAGTGGCCCCACGGAAGTGTATGGACCCCACATTCAAGAATACACCTCTTGTCGTCGTGTGCATCCAGAGCAACTTTCCTGACAATATTAGTTGTAAGCACATGATCGACGCTTTGGATACGATGCTCTTTTTGTAGAATGGGCGATTTTGTTCTGAGGCACTCGAGGTAATCCTCAAACTTGAGGTGCTCCCGAACCACTTGCTTGCTTACACCCTTTGCCTTTTTTGTTACAGAACCCTCAGCGCGGATCGCATAGGCTTTGGTACGAAGTCCAGCAAACTCCACAATCACATCCCCGTCTTTCTCGTCCTTGAGTTTGCCGGGTATTTTTTTGTTCCGGGGCAGAATTCCATACCGGTTTAGCTGGGGATAGCCCGATGTGTCGAAGAGCTTGACAAGAGCTGGAACTTTGGCTATATCACCATACGCATCGGCCGTGCGAACATGGTACACCAAGCTGTCTGTGTCTGTGTAGAGGAGCGAGATATTGTGGTTGTAGTGTGCACGTAGTATGCCGTAATATGTCTCGAACATGCACAACTTGCTCAGATCCAAAACTGCAGCTCCCACATAGATGGGCTTGTTGAGTAGCACCTTGCCCCGGTTCATGTGAATCAGAGACATCTGTTCGTTGTAAATTGTTCGAGACCTGAACAGCGGGCTTGGAACAAGTCGACGACACTGTGTTTTCTTCGTCACCAACCTCACATCAACGCGATTTCGCACATTCTCCATGGTCTTCCCAAATACCGCATTGTTCATTAATTTGAAAAAATCGCGATCAAGTTCCGAAGTGGCATCAGTGCGATGTTTGGTGTTCAGTTCGATGTACGGCTTCAACCATGGAGACTGCCTGAACAAGAGCACGTGGTAAACTGCTTTGACCGAGACCCCTTGCTGCATTAACCACTGGAGGTTCCGGTAGTGTAGCACATAACGCTTTTTGGGCTCCAAGTCCATGACGAGCTTCGTTTGATCCGAGCCAGGTGGACACTTGAATTCCGGAGCAGGCGAAAGGTCACAGAATGTATCCTGCAGCTTCTCGGGGAAGTCAAGGTCCACCTCGGCAAAAAACCCAAACTCGTCGCACTCTTTTTCGATGTCGTGGTATAAAGGATCAGCCCACTCAAACTGTCCTGTTGGGAGTGGCTGCATCATGGAGTGCCCGTAAAGATTATTCACGTCAGTGTACATGATGTAGCTTGATGGTTGGGAGGGGTCGTAACCAGTGGCCATGTGGTGATTGTTGGCGTGTGCGAAGCGTTGCGACACTTGGACCATGCCGCCCCGGATAGCTCTCTCGATGAAAAGCATGATATCATTATCGGAGATAAGTGAAAGTTTAACTTTAGTCAGCAGGAGCATGGCCGACCATGCCAGTCCAGGAAGGCTGTAAAAATATACAGGGTCCAGGTTGTAAATGTTTATCGCAGTCGCCCGAAACGCCTGGAACACATCGGCAAGAAGCGTCACATCAAGCTTCAGGTATGCATCGTGGTAATCACCGAAAGTTCGGCAACCCAACTCGACCCACATAGACTGAGCATGCTTGTACTCCTCGTCGGTAATACCAGAACCTCTCAGCTGGCTGTAGAACTTATCCTGGGGAGGCAGCAACTCTTCTTCGAACTTGGAAGGGTCTGTGACGTATTCGTAGGGGTAGACCCCTTTACGTCTGATGAGTGCGACATCTAAGTTCGGGAAACTTGATGTGGTAATGGCTAGTTGGTCGTCTCTGAGCTTCCCAGCAAGAGCATCGAGGCTTGCCTGGAGGAACCTCAGAGAGTCGAGGAACCGAAGCTCGATGCTGCTGCTTGAGTTGGGCATCGGCACCCACTTGCTGATGCTAATATAACGCTCCTCGTTCTGTGCCAGGACATTGATTCTCGCATTGTCGTACCCTAGATGTGTAACCAAGTGATGGAAATCATATCCCGAGCCATTGTGAAAAAAGACCGGTATGAAGCGCGGGTCCCTGGCTCTCAAGTTACATCTGTTGCACCACGGGCCAATATAGCTTCCGCTCCCATAATGGTCATGGTGGTGGACCTTTTTGTTATCGTCAGTGAAGACCGAGTTGCAAACAGGACAATTTAGAGCCATTTCGTGCTGATGCTTGTCTTCCGGAGACAGAGGCAGCATGGGCTTGGGGGCCAACAGCACCTTCCCTATCTTGATGGCTTCCTGTTGCATTCTCTCCAGGAAGTGTTTGACCGGGTCGGGACCGCGATACACATAGGGCTCGGAGGCAATATGTTGGTCTCGCCACACCACAACATAGGAGTAACTCGAGGCCTCGTGGATTTGGAAAGGAATGGTAGAGGATGTTTCGGGGTTGGGCTCGCAGTTAGACAGAGGTTGAAGAAAGGCCTCGAAGTCTGCTACAATATAGGCAGGATGCTTCACCATAGCACTGTGCATGCGAAAGCACTCTACTGCACCAGGTTCGGGCAGGATAATTCGTGCAGGCTTGTTGGTACCACAGTAGAACATGTGGCGAGCTAGCTTCTCAGCAGCAATGTTGGGTCCTCGAGAGTGTTTGAATTTATAATGGTTTTGGTTGTCGAAAGTGGACAGGCACCTGCGACACACCACGATGTGACCATTATGTCTATTTTTCTGATTTGAAACAAGTCTGGAAAGAGAGCGAATAAGGGTGTAATGGTGATGGGTTTCGTCCTTGATGAGCAGGAGGTTGATTTCTCGTACCTCGTTGTTGTTGCCCACGTTGCTCACCCGGATGGGGTGGACCTCATTTTTGTTCTCGGTGAGACCGTAAACATTGATGGCTAATTGTAGGCCCAACAAGTCACGAGCACGAACCTCAAACTTGCGAATATGCGAGACTTCTACAGGGTAGGCAATCCCGGCCATTGCATCCTCCAGTTCCGACTCATACTGCTTGTAGTGTGCAACACGGCGTGGACTGTTTTCCCTAGGTATAGGGTGTAATGCTGCCAGCACCGACCAGAGGAAGCATTTGGTGTCTTTGTTCTGAATATTGAGAACAGCTTTCCTTGCTTCAACCTCGGGTGGCAGGGCAATATAGCTAGACCCTGCCAGTGGCAGGGACTTGCTAAGTTTCAGACAAAGTTCGTGGGGGTCGCCACACAGCGAACCGCCCGAGCCTTTAGCTTGATGCTCCTCGTGCTTTGCCACAAACTCCTCGACAAACTTGTCGTAGATGCTGTCGAGGTCAGTGATATCTGCCTGATGCAGTGTTTTTGCTTTTGTGGCATGGAAGAATTTATATATTTCATCAGACGGTTTCTTATACTTGCAGCATAGCACAGCATAGAATTTAGTGGAGTATGTAGCCAATGCATCGTTGAGGATGGATATTATCTTAGCTCGCTCGCTCTCCAGAAAACTACGCACATCGCAGAAGCTGTCTGATGTTATGTTAAAGTCTTCTAATAAATGCTCAAACGCAATTCGGTCTGCTTTCTTCGCCAGCTTGACGCGTTTGGCAGGTGGCGATGTATCGAGGGAGGTTACTTCTACCTTTCGCTTGGAAGGTTGCGGTAGAGATGTTCCAGTGCTCTTGCAAGTAAGCTGGTGTCGCTTGAAGTTATCAATAGTAAAATTTATTCCACACTTGGAGCACAATTTGGTTGCACATATTCGCTTTCCCGGCACACAAGTACGGCAGTGTCTTTGAAAATGTTTACTTGACACAGCAATTTGGCACGTAGGGCAATTTTTTACAGAACGCATAATGCAGAGATTTTTTGGGGGTATGTTATTTAATACCTAATGCTGTGCAATGCAAAATATAATTGTTCACTTTTTTTTAACTATTTTCTATGACCTTACTTGGTTTTTTTTTCGCCAAATTATATGCTTCTAGTCTCCTATACAATACAATATACGTACAATATTGTCAACAGTATTATATTTGAGCAGGCCGCTTGTCACCTAAACACTACAGCTCACAGGTTGGCAAAATCTGACATGAAAGCAGATAATACGCTTATGCCTTATTTATATATAATTTTCACGGGGCGTACAATATTGTCAACAGTATCATATTTGAGCAGGTCGCTTGTCACCTAAACACTACAGCTCACAGGTTGGGAAAATCTGACATGAAAGCAGATAATACGCTTATGCCTTATTTATATATAATTTTCACGGGCGTACAATATTGTCAACAGTATCATATTTGAGCAGGTCGCTTGTCACCTAAACACTACAGCTCACAGGTTGGGAAAATCTGACATGAAAGTAGATAATACGCTTATGCCTTATTTATATATAATTTTCACGGGGCGTACAATATTGTCGACAGTATGATATTTGAGCAGGTCGCTTGTCACCTAAACACTACAGCTCACAGGTTGGGAAAATCTGACATGAAAGTAGATAATACGCTTATGCCTTATTTATATATAATTTTCACGGGGCGTACAATATTGTCGACAGTATCATATTTGAGCAGGTCGCTTGTCACCTAAACACTACAGCTCACAGGTTGGGAAAATCTGACATGAAAATAGATAATACGCTTATGCCTTATTTATATATAATTTTCACGGGGCGTACAATATTGTCGACAGTATGATATTTGAGCAGGTCGCTTGTCACCTAAACACTACAGCTCACAGGTTGGGAAAATCTGACATGAAAGTAGATAATACGCTTATGCCTTATTTATATATAATTTTCACGGGGCGTACAATATTGTCGACAGTATGATATTTGAGCAGGTCGCTTGTCACCTAAACACTACAGCTCACAGGTTGGGAAAATCTGACATGAAAGCAGATAATACGCTTATGCCTTATTTATATATAATTTTCACGGACGTACAATATTGTTAAGAGCACCAGTTTTTGTAGAGCTCTCTTTTTCCATCTTTCCTCTATACAGTGAAGCTGTAGAAGACACAATTAGCTAACGTAGCATACAACATACCTTTCTAATTAATATGGATATTGTCACACATTCCTCTTATTTTATACTGTTGTAAATAGAAAAGATTATGTACGGTAAATGTTTTGTACATTATAGGGAAAAAAATGCAAAATATCCCCCAATTTTAATTCGATCCACCTCTGAATCGAATTTTTACATATTCTCACGCCGCCATATGTTGTTCTATTTGCTTCTTTTACTTGCCTTGCTTAATTAACTCTCGCTAATTAGCATTTTTTTGGAAGAAGTCAACTAGAACAACATATGGCGGTATGAGAAATATGCAAATCAAAGAACATTTTAGCAATATAGGGGCCCTAGCAATTAGCTTTCTCGACAAAGAGTACTCTTTTAAACGTCTTCTGCTGATCGTATTACTAAACGAGGACGTTTAAAATGTTTGGGTGTTGAAAAAGTTTGACCCTACTTTTTTATTTCTATTGTTTGCTAATAGATGGCGCTAATAGTACCCCCTCCCCTCCCCTCTCCCCTCTTCTCCTCTGCTGTATGACAAATAGCACAAACATAAAATCAAGATTTTGGAGAGCAAAACATAAAATTTGCATGCATCTGATGTCGAACCAGGAACTTTTATCTTTCGGGGAGTCAACATTATTTTTTTACTCAGTCGTCATATAACATGAACACACGCAAAGATTCACATGTGCTTTTTATTATTTTGTGTTCGGTAAGTACAAGTATATTCTTACATAAATTATTGTTTAATTTAATAAATTGTAAACTCGGAGCCTGCTATACTAACACTCCTTCTGTCTATTGAAAGCGAATGTTGCGTGCATGCGGAAATAACACAGAAAAAAATTGCGGATGGAAGCAATTTAAAATCAGTGGGGCAAGGTCAGTATTACGAGAGCGTAAAAACACGTGCTTTCATTCAACTTCGAAAAATAAGAATAAATGTGTGCATACAGAACACATATGCTTTCTTTTCACAGTTGTAAAATCATATAAATTGTACATGAGGTAAGTTACGGGAAGGCTCTCTCTTTTATGTCTGTGTATATGTTGTACAATTAGGTACAAGTATTGTACAATTAGGTACAAATTGTTGTACAATTATTTTCCCCAGTTGTCCAGTTGGAGTTGGGGGCATAACACTGGTACTATTTGTAATCACAGTGCTTACTCATGTATTTTGTTTAATATTTTATTTCAAATTCACTGTCAGAAACTAGTGTTGCCAGTTCCTGGATGTAGGTTTACCTACTCTGTTGGTTGTCACTGTCAAGCTTCCAGTATTCGTACAGCATAAAAAGCTATAACCCCCCTCTCAAAATATATACATTGTATACGCCAAGATGCTCAATAGCCTGGCAACACATCATGAAAAAACATGCCAAGAAGACCCAATAGGTTTATAAGTCAGTGCTGCCAACTCCTATTTGTAGGTTAGCTTAGCCAGTGAAAGATCATATAGTGGAATTTTTGTAGAGTGGGTACGCAACACCGACGAGCCTCAAATGATGATTTCAAGCCTCAAATAATAATTTCGAGCCTCAAAAAAAGAACATCCAATAAAATTGCCAAATATAAAAAAAAGCAATAGACCCCCCTCATAAAAGGCTACAGTAAACCTACAGTGTCGCCAACACTAGGCCCCCAACAGTATTGCCAGACATAAAAAATACATGGACCCCTCAGGTCCTTTGATGAAAATTTACAGTGAAAAAACCCAGTAGGTTAACAACACTGTCAAAAAATCTACGGTAGTGTTGCCAGATGTAAACAGGGGGCAATAAACCCCCCCCTCATAAAAGGCTACAGTAAACCCACAGTGTTGCCAACTCTACCCCTCAAAATGTACATCATAAAAGGCTACGACGAGCGTTATAACCTTGGTGATTTTTTCGGGTAAGGAGTTGGCAACACTGCGCCTTACAAGAGAAATCCATTAAGGCGATCGAGCCCCACGAGCCCCAAAAGAAGATTCAGTACTCTCTATTTGCCCCTACTATTAAGAACATGAGACTAGATTTGATTTGATATTTACGCTGCTTTTCTGCCACTTTTGGCTATTGCGGAAATGAGCACGGGTGATTGTATGATGAAATTGATGAAGGAACGCTACAAAGAACACCCATGTCGGGATTCGAACCCAAGACTCCTAGCATCATAGCACGGTGTACTAGCCACTGAGATAGGCATGTGACTAGAAAAAGTACAGATGTGACCTAGTTATACAAAAAAAATCATTCTTAAACAATAAATTATTGAATTTTCAAAACATGAATGACTTAGAAATCTACAACCGAATATTATTTACTTAAGTACAAGTTCTTAATCTTAAGCAACTACTAAAAAATCAACATACTTTATAAACCTGAGTTAATCCATTGTTATAGATTATTTGACTTGTAAAACAATGGAATCGATGGAAGTAGAATTCCAAATATGTGAAGAATGAACGGCACCTGACAAAATTTGCTCAACAATATCTACAAGTGGATAAAATACTACAACAAAGATTAGTATGGATTACTCCTATCCTCAAAATTGCAAAGATTACAAATTTATCAGCGAATATTTATATAGTGGAGATAATCCTTGCGTCACACACTTTTTCATGGGACAATAATATACAACGACCGTGAAAGTATCTTATCAAATACCCTTTACAAATGACTGAGAAAAGAGTATTACGAAATCCCATTTCAAATGTGATATTTATGTTACATGAACACACGCCAGATGTATTAATATAGCTTGCGTTATTTATCGATCCTTCTGACACTTGCTTTTAAAAATAAGCATTTGTTACAAGTATACAACATGGACTGCATTACTTCACGTAACATATGAACCAAGTCACAGAATATAAACCTCTTTGTTCAAATCTGGCCTTGTTTCCTCAAACATTTACATTGACGTCCGCAGGATTTTTTCGAGGGAGGGGCAAAGAAGGTATTTTTTTCCAGGGAGGGGCAAACAAGGCACATTTTCTCCAATAATAGTGTTGTTCCCTCAAAAAAAATAGCTTCAATTTGAATTTATAGTATTCATGCAATAATTAACATATATTATTGTGGCTGCAATGAAATTATATGTGAAAAATGTATAAATAATGGTTGACTTTCATTTTCCAGAGGGGGGCACGCCCCCCTCCCCCTTGCCCCCCTCTTCTGGACGCCCATGAACATTTAGCCAACAAATCCTGACATGTATCTCGTGAATTGCAAGACAGTCCTGCATTGGTGATTGCAGAACCCAAGTGGCTGTTGATTTGGACGTGTAGACGCGTGCTTTCTACAGAGAAAGGAAAATCTGGATTCGTTGTTGTTAGGTGTGGCACGTGCGGACAGCCATACCTGAGCGTAGGCTGTCATGCAAGTTTTCTTTCTGGCGTCACACCAGCCATATACTCCCGCCAGAACGACTGACATAAGCTCTTATCTAGAAGGTATAGAACAAAAAAATAAAAAAAAAGTGCTTTCAGCTGACCGCTACTACAGCCCAGCACGTGAAAACAAGTTCCCCACACAACCGGACTGATATACCGGGTCCTTTCACTGCTTTTCGAACGTAAAGAATACAGTCAACGACCTGACCGGATCGTCAACCCCATCTGACGGCACTTCTTGTAGTATAACAAGGTTAAAAGGTAAGGATATCCCTGAAGGAAAGTACCGCGACAAACAAGCGTGTAGACTGGGGAGACATGGAAATAATATAATGGTAACAACCGTACGACATATCCTGGGGGTAAAGCTGTGTTCGCTACCAATGCAGTCGTGCACGCAGGCTGGAATCCCAGAAGACCAGTGGCCAGCCATTGTAACGGGTGTTCGAATTAGTTATAGTGACATGGCAATTTAAAGACGTGGTCAGTTGAAATGCTACTACTGGGAAGTGGACGTTAGGGGCAATATGTTGATTAATACAACCCAAGTTTCTTACCAATAGGTTTATGAACTAACTATATTAGTGTGAAAACTTGCTTAAATTTTGTCCAAATGTAGAGAAGAACTGTCTCTATGAATTACAAGTCGTACTTTCATGTCTCCTGGAGAGCAAAAATAGACGAACAAATAGTTCCCCCAGTAGTTATAAAAAATAGAGCGTGATAATGGGTAGTATTAAACTAAGTTTACATGATGTGGGAGCCTCCCCGATGGTGCAGTGGTTCGGATCCCACTGTAGGTCCAGTCTCGATTAGCCTTACTGTGCAGAAAGTAGACTTTAAAACACCAAATCAATCAATACATGATGTGGCTAACAGTAGATACATTCAAATGTGGACATATTTGAGTGCTGTGCAATGATTAACCTTGCCAATTCCGTTTGCTTTAGGCCTGCAACGTACTCTGCATGGCAACTGGTTATTCAAGAGGCAGAGAGTGCAGTCCGAACTAACTGGTGAGCAACAACAATAGGGGCTATACAGTGCCAAAATTTTTCGATGATGGCGCCAGCATAGTTGTGTCCGAAAAGAATTTCGTTCTTCATTGAAATCGTGGACTGGAAGTGAAAGTCTTTCGAATTGCACTTCGACTGCAGCGCCAAATCCGATCTGTAGATGCAACTGAGGACTCGTATACCCCGCGTTTTAAGCACTTGTTTTTCACCATAGAAATCGCATAGCATTTTCAAATGTTCTTGCACATACATTTCCACACATTAGAAGAACTTCAACCAACAATTTGCTGGCCTAAACATGTGTTTCTGGCTTTCTACCTCCTTGATTTCAAACAAATGAACAAAGAGTGCGGAAATCACGTGACCAAGTCTGCAACGATCCGATCTCCGAGCTATGGTCTCGATTGCTTGTGTACTTGGCGCATTCGAACCGCACTAGGTGACGTCACTTCAGTGAAGATCATACTTCAAGTCTGTACTTCGTACCTTTCGGAGACAGCCTGTGTGCTATTCAAGTGTTATTTACACCGAAGTGAACATTTTCTCACCGAAATAGACAATAAAAATAGGTTTCGTATACATTTTAGATAATGTAAGCGGTCATAAAAATCCGAAAATGAGACGCTCAGGAACAATATATCAAGGCGCAACTCTGACTGACTAAATAACGTATATTGTGTCATTTAGGTGGTTCCCAGCTCCCGTAGACCGACAATACAAAATGTTTGATTGTACAGTCACTGACACTTCTGGGTTTTAACAATTGCATTAACTTTCAATGGAATCGTTACAACCCAGAAGTGTCCATGACTGTACACTAAGATTTATATTCTATTTGTTTCCAATTATGTATTCATCCCCGAGTATCGTAATGGGTAAAATTCCTAAACATTTATTATTGTACCTCTGCATTTAATTTAATGTTAACGTAGGTTTTCTTCGTATTGAACATATATTTTCACTTGCGCTTTTCTTATTCTGTTTTCTTTGTCTACAGCACTTTCAAAATGAGTATTTACGTAATAAGTACTTACGCCTAGAAGTTACCAGACGTAAAAGAAGATAAAACAGCAATTCTCCTCCATAAATTTATGAAACAAATGATCATTTTTGCTAACAGTGTTGAGGAGTAAAACGAGGTCGACTAACAACTATGAATTTAGTAGTACACCTATGAATTTAGCAGTACAGTAGCACTGAATTATCATATATTATTCCTTAACGCATCAACTTACTACACCTTACTTCAGTCAGACTTTTTAAAATTTAACTAATGCCTTCTATGGAAATATTAAATTCTTGAGTTCCAATATCTCCACTCTTTTCTAAATTTTAATTATAAAGCCTTGCTTATTCGTCTAACCTGTTCCTCCATAACTTATCGGGTAAAAAAAAAGAGTAAAAAAGTAAAGTGTTCCCCTGTGCTTTGCACCACGCTACACAGGCGTATAGGGGGTATGGAGTTAGGGCACCACACTTTCTTGATCACGGCCGAAGGTGGGGATGATGTGATCAGCACCACGCCCCTGGTCGCCTTTACCCCGCAGAGTTTCCTCCAGGTGGCCACTTTATACGACGCTGGGTGGGTGTCGGAGCCGCTTGAATAGGTGGAAAAAAATTCCGGTTTTTTCCCATGGTAGTCAGACGCCATAATGTCTTGGGTAAAAATCAAATTTAACTTGGAATTTCATATAATACTACAACAGCACGTCCAACATTGAATCACCCATGTAGTGATGGCGATTGGGTGCCAAAATTAGGGGAAGGGAAAAGGATAGTTTACTTTCTCAATGGCAAAAAGTGAGGGAGGGCTACTCCTCCCTCCTAATCGCCGCCACTATACTCGTGTATTTAAATGCCTCTTTCAATTGCACGGACGCAAATATCGTGCTGCCATCTACAATTACCTTTGCTTGAACAGTCCTATTGAAGAAAGCTAAACTCTTCATGGAAAGGGGGAAAAAGGCAATGCACAACTCTTCAAAGAGTTAAAAAAAATGAAAGGCTAACCCTGTATCTAAATTAGAGATACTTACAAAGTTCAATGTTCAAACGAAACCTTCAAATTGGTTGCACTAACCTGAAAGAAAAATAATATAATTAGTAAAAATGATTTCGTGATGCCTAAATTAAAATTATTATAAAGCTAAACAAATAACAGCATTTAATAAACACAAGAGTAAAGGTAATATGTGAGAAAAGTTGTGCGACACGGGAAATCATGTTAACTAAAAAGGATGGTAAAGAGGCTGAAATCAAAGCGAACAGAGATAAAAAAAAATGCTATTGCGCATTGGAGAACAATGATTTTTAAAAAAAAGTAATCGAAAGAATCTATTGTAATGACTACTGTGGAGCAATTACCATATAATTAACAGATTGAAACTTAAATACATCATTCTTTGACCCATCTGAAGGAGGAAACCAAATTCTATAATATCAATATTTATTTTAATTCTTCGTCCATCCAGCCCTCCTGTCAACATAGTTATAATATAAAATAATTACTGTCTAACATTCTTTTTATAAGACTAATTCCAAATTATATTCAAATTATTTGATTATCAATGTGGCTTTAAATGAAACAGATCAACTACTGATCAGATATTTCATCTTGGACATTTCAAAAAATATGATAATATAATCATAAAATCCATAAATTAGATACTGACATTGAATAAGTATTTGATTTTTTAAACATGCAAATTCTATATTAGTTGAATTTCGAATATTTTTTTAAAAAAGTGTTAAGGTGATCAGAATATGGCTTAACGAGTTAGAAAGTAAAATCAGAGTAGATAACTGCATGTCTGTTAAATTTAAAGTGCGTGACACTTTATCGCTTTTACTTTCCAATTTAGCCTTAGAATGCGCAGTTACGAAGGTGGAAGAAATGGTGTGACTACTATTAGTATATGCAGACTAGGCCTATGTTGAAATTATGAAAATACATATAAGAATCATATTGTAAAAGCAGCAAAGGATGTGTGTTTGGAAGTTGGCAGGCATAAAATTACAAATACATAATGGAAAGCCGAAAAAGTGGTCGATCATTGTATGAATCTAAATGATTACGAATAGACTAATATGAACAAACGATAACAATATTAAAGAAGATATTAAAAGTATACTTAATCGTGAAATACAAGTTAAGTTTTTAATGATAAACCCTTATCCTGTTGTCTAATGTCAAAGAATCTAAAACACTAATTTTGTCTGGATTTGTAAGGATGTGAAACATCCTTACACTAAAAGATGAACACAAGAGTTTCTGAAAAAAAATATATATAAAAAAAATTATTTGGACCCAAAAGAGGTGAAACACCATGTGCGTGGAGAATGTTAAATAAAACTGAACTGCATGATCTATATTCATCCCGTGATATTAGAATAATTAAAAACGACTTAATTTGGTGCCAGCTAACTCACATAGTACAGGTAAAATGTGTCAACAGAATCCTTTTTGGTAAACCTGTAGGAAGGCCAAGACTAAGAAAAATTGGACGAAGGTTTGATCTGGCTGCCACAATGAACTCTTGGGATTAAAAATGCCATAGAGTTAGGAAATATTAAAATTTAAGCTTATCGTACAGTATCAAGATCTTCTGTCATGTGTGTGTCTCAAACATGGCTGTCCCAGAAGACTAGGGCCCGCTTATGACGAAAGCATTTTTCTTGCCATGACTAGGGTGACCAGACGTCCTCTTTTATCCGGACATGTCCTCATTTTTAGGTGTCTGTCCGGCGTCCGGGCGGATTTTTTAGAAATCGTTAATTGTCCTCCTTTGTTGGAAAGAGTATGACATCGACCATAGCAATTGTGCTGCATAGAGAATGCTGCCACACACAACGATCAACATATCACTTGGGGTGCGTTAAGTATTCGAACAATGTCCACGTAGCATCTGGGAGCTGAACAGGATCACTTTCCCGGCTGAGACATTAGTAGGGTGCGGATTTATAGGCACTAAAAACCTCTCAAATAGGCACCGAAATGATTAAAGTAGGCACTTAAAGAAGCACTATATACTAAAAAATGCACGAAAATAGGCACCCTAAAATTTCATTTTTTTTCTTACAATATACAGTTATACTGTATTAGCACTTCAGTTTATACGTAAAAGTGCGCTAAAGATTCACAAACTATTAATACTCTTTTGATTGAAATTCACATTTGTTGGGAATCGTCAGTTAAAGTAATTCTCACAAAAGGAGTTTGTGCTTACGACTGTGCGGATTTGAACAAATGATGAAAAAACAATTTGCATCATTGTGACAAAAAAATGTAAACAGTGTTCCAATTGTGACCCTCAAATCTGCCGAATACCAGATAACATAAACAAAGCCTTCTCCAATATAGGGAAAGCCAAATGCACGTAATAAAATCCTGAAGTATGCAAAAATTGCAAAATATCAATTTTTGGCACGATTAAGCGAAATAGGCACTAACCCTCAAAATAGGCATTTACAGGCACTATAAAAATGTATTTTCGGACTACAAACGCCATGAAACGAACTTTAAACATTAAAGCCTATATTTTTACTACAAAGAAATGAAATAGGCAAAATTCCACACCCTAGTCATTAGTATTATTCTAACTCGTTGCTTCGCCCTTTTGAGACTGCAGGAACGCACATCGTCTGTAAAAGTAAAGTGCTCCCCTGTGCTTTGCATCAGACATGAAGGCGTATAGGATGGTGTGGAGTTAGGGACCCACGCTTCCTTGATCACGGTCGGAGGTGGGGGGTGATGTGATCAGCACCAAGTCCCTGGCCGCCTTCCCCCCCCACCCCCAGTCTCCTCCAGGGATCCACTTAATACGACGCTGGCTGAGCGTCGGAGCAGCTTGAACCGATAGAAAAAATCCTCCGCCAAGGACCGAACCTCTCTCTCGCATGGCAGTCAGACACCCTAACGACTGACTGACTGACTCTGTGCAGTTCCTTTTCGATTGATTTATTTGGTGTATTTTACTTCGCTTTTCTGCCCCTTTTGGCTAATCGCGAAGATGCGTATGAGCGATGATATGACGATTTTGATGAAGGGACACTCACAAAGAACACCGATACCTGGCCCGGGATTAGAATCCTATAGCCCTGGCGTTGTGGCGCGGTATGCTAACCACTCCGCCACGGAGATCGGACAGTTCCTTTTCGAGTTATACATAGGCGATACAGAAACGCGTAGTGAGAATTTTGATTAATAAGTAATATTAACTTTCTTGAAATAACGAAGCGAAAGTGTAAATTCAACAATGATCTTGCAAGAAAATATCAGTTTTTTAAAAGGATGGAAGAAACAAATATGAGGTAAGTGTAAGCAGCTGGCTGTCACTTTCCTCTGCTGTTGAAAGAGTGCTAGAAATGTTCCTGGCATTAAAATCATATTTCTTGAAACAATCTAAACGACCTAAAATGTTTATTCTGTTTTTGGAAATAAGTTAAAATAAATCTTACTTGTTACATTTGCATTCACTTGTGGGGATATTTCATTCTAATGTCCAAGAATTAGAAAAGGAGTAAAAAATCTGTGCTTCAAATTGTAGATATTCTTTCTCATTTGTTAAATAACAGATTAGTAGATTCCTTTCTTTGCTTAAAGGTAAGTGGAATTTATTGAAAGAGATCACCTCAACAAAGTGTTGGTAAGATTTTTTAATATTGCATAAATTGTGAGTAATGGCAAATGTGGTGCCATTTTTGCGGTGTCCTCTTTTCTATGACTTTGTCCTCCTTTTTCGCCTGCTCTGTCCTCTTTTTTGAATGTATGTGTCTGGTCACCCTAGCCATGACCAAAATCTTGTGGTATTTCAGATGTCGTGGCATTTCTCATACCATAACCAATCAGAAGCGACCTCTAGGTCACGAGTGCAGTTGTAATGGCGGCCGCGTGATATGTAAACAATGTATCACTTCACATTTTAAAAATACGATAACTATTCAACCCAGAGAAATATAGTTTCCTATAAAATAGTATTAGGTACAAAACAATGGCGCTGCTTAAATGCATTCTTTATAACGTTTACAGTACACGTATGGAATAATATTTTAGCTGTTTCAATTGTGAACATCGTGCACTCACCGTAGATGGTGTAACTCGACGTGCCTTTCATGCTGTATATATTATACTTTGTAATCGTGAAAGCTAACCGAAATGTTACACACTTCCGTGTAAAGTACAGTGGGATCCATGAGTATTACAGTGTAAATTGTCGATTACTATTTTCATTAATTTTTCTCTCGTGTCCTATGTGTTTTTAAGAGATGGATTTTTATGTAAGCTAGTGCAGAAATTGTCAACAGCTTGCTTCGAGTTTTCTTTTATTTCTTGAAGCTCTTATTGAGTCAAATAAAGTGCACGAAAATATCGATGGACAATTTGCACGGTAATACTCATAGATCCCACTGTACTATCTGCTATAAGATTTTTTGGAAGCAATTATGCTAGCAAAAATGTTAAAGGAAATGCTTCTAAAGTGGGCCTAGAAGTGTCTCGTCTCCTACACAATCGAACAGTACTAGATATTGTGCCTACCAACATGTTCTTCATTGCAAGAAAAATTAAACATATTACAAAAATGGTGATGAATTAACGAGACTACCATAAAGACCATATGCCCCAAAGAATTTTACCGCGAGAATTGGAAATGCCTTCAAAGACTAACAACGAGGCCAGTACCTTCCAATCTACAATCCGCCACCATTTACATTTACTCTGTTCGATGGATATCTCCCATTGTTGTTGAACCGAGCTTGTTCTAATAACCACAGTCATTAGAGCCAAGGAGTCAAGACATTCCCCCTCTAGGGTTTCACGAAGAAGGAACAGAGCCCTGCAATTTAATCGGAAGGAAAATTAGTAAGAAAAACAATGCCACAATTGTTCTGTTGGTGCACAAAAATCAATGTAATTCCCACGCTCAACAATAGGATGTCGCAACCTCATTAAAGAAGCAATGAACAATAATTGACGAAACAGTTGTGGCTCTTGACTTTCTTTGGTCGTATATTTGTTCCAATGCCTTGCACTAATTTTGTGTACATTAGCCCGGCACAATTAATATGTAAATGCACGTTCATTTTAAATGAATTTTAAATTTTAAACGAATTTTAAATTTCTAACTTAAATTCTATGTGCCGACTGTTGCGTTACATAATTTTTGTACTTGATATTTTTCAGTTTTAAAATAATGATTTCTATCTTCAGTGCCGGGTCTACAAGCCGCAATACCCCGCAGTGCGGAGAGGGGAGGGCGGAGACAAGTAAGGCTTTAGGGGGCCCTCAGCCATTGGCATAGTAGAGGGTTCGTATCAGGCTAGAATCACGAGAAATACAGTCGTGAAGGTTTCTTCAACGTATAATTAATCAGGAAAAAAGTTACGACTGCATGACTAAGAAATGTAACATTTTCCAGGTGTGAGACAGTGCCACATCACCCCCTTCCATGGGCGTCCGGAAGAGGGGGCAAGGGGGCGTGGAACCACCCCCTGATAAACGAAAGTCAACCAAAAATTACATATTTCACACATATAATTTAATTTCAGCCACAATAATGTGTGTTAATTATTGCACGAACATGATAAATTCAAATTTAAGCAATGCTTTTTGGGGGATGAACACTATTATTGGGGAAAATATGCCATGTTGCCCCCCCCCGGAAAAAAATATCTTCCTTGCCCCTCCCTGGAAAAAATCCTGCGGACGTCCATGCCCCCTTCCCATTTAAAAATTTTGTGTTGACTTCAATATGATGGCAACCAATATGACGGACGTCCGGTTGGAACACACCAATGTGGTTCCCCCTAAGCCTGACCTGTTTCTATCATGACCAATTGTACCCAGCCTAACTCCTATACATTTTATAGGGGGTGTTAAGGGACTTTTGAATCACCCTCTAGGCCATTATATGTGACTTTGTCAACATGAGATCAAGAATTACACACATACACACGAGGTATGTATATGTGTGTGTGTGTGTGTGTGTGGGGTGTGTGTGTGTGTGTGTGTGTGTGTGTGTGTGTGTGTATATGCGTATGTATAAAGGTAGGTAAGTAGAGGGGGCTTGGGTAATATTTTGTTGCTGGGTGAGGCAAGATTTGTAGATCCGGCACTGACAATCTTGTATGTGTGTGTATCAAAGTTTTCTTGGTAAGATACATAGTGCATAACGCCTGATGGTTGCAAATTTTTAGCCTAGTTCCACAGCTGAGTAGTGATGTAATGCCAGTAATCAGTTACTTTTCCGGTACTTGCAGTTCGTAACGTATTCCCAAAATTACACGAGTACTTCGTTACTTGTGATACGTTGGTAAATTCAGAACAGGAGGCTTTAGTTGCAATGAAAGCACAAATCCATTGTGCTACATGTAACAGCAGTACTACAGTTCCTGCAGCGCATAGCTAAAATTATTCAACGACAGCAATAGGTGATATTTAAACTGTTACTGAGGAATGGCAAAATTCTAATTTAAAGTGCTGCCTTTAATAGAAGTAATTTTTGTGAACCTTTGAACAAAGAACTAAAGAGACTAATGAAGTGTTTTCTGTGGAGTGTAGCGTTACATCACAGATCAAGGTCAGTTTTTGATCTCGACAGAGGTGAAATACAGCAGCGCCATCTCTTAATCTTTCTGGCAGAATAAGTGGAAGCAAGAGTGTAAGTGGTGCCTTCAGCGCCTCTCAATGGATTATTACAAAACTTCTTAGGAGTGGCGATTCTCAGCAGGAGGTTAGTGCACCGATTTTCCTGCCTCTTTCCATATATGCTTATATACCTTTATTTGTGGTTGCATGGTGCAAAACCCTAGGCCTCTACGAAGTAGTGAGAGAAAACGACTAGAAGCTTTAGCTATAGCGAAGAATGGAGCGTGTGAAATGACCAGTCAGTGATGGAAAGAGATGGTGAAAGAAGAACAAGGTGGAAATTAGAAGGAAAATACAAAGAAACTAGCTGGTTCAATGACTAAGAAGAAACTAGCTGCTAAAAGATTGACTGGAAGCAAAGGGTCCGGGAAGACGAAGATATCAGGTGACATATATTAAATTAAGTGGATCCTACACTGACAAGAGACACGATCGGAAAGCCTGGAGGTTCTAGTGAAAGGGTCCTGTCCACTGGGAAGAGAATACATGAGCATAGTTTGATGTTTCCCTCCTTAGCCGTATTGTCACTTCATCTTGCATTTCACCACCTCAATCCCTACATTCTTGTGTGGTTACATCATGGTTACAGAGAAATAAAGGGCGAGTTTCCACTTTTTGCATAGTCAAATTTTAATATAGACCATTAATAATAACTGTTGCTTGATGTAATGACTATACGTATTTATAAAACGGATAACAACTTTTAACATGATCATTAAATAGTTTGCAATTAATCAATAACATATTTCCTTTTAAACAATCTCATTGTATATATTAGTGTGCACCAATTAACAACATTATTATTCTTAATTTTGTTTATTAAACTTTTAAAAATATCTATCAAAATATATCTGAATTTTACTTCTTGAGACTACATGCAATTATTTATTGCCAATTACAGTTTATTTTTATATAAAATATTCTGAAACATGCTTATGTTATGAAGAAATTGAATATTGTAATATTAAATATTTGTTTTCAAAAATGCTTCCAAGAAATATAATGCAATTATTAATTATTGATTTGATTACATAAATTTATGTAAAATGTTTACGAAACCAATGGAAGAGGTTTCGAACGGTTATACATGGCCATGAGGTAGCTACATGATTATATGTACTTCGTGTCGCTTTTCAACCCTTGTAGGTTAATCGCGATGAATGATGAAACAGATTACTCCGCCACGGGGGACTGCAATGAATTACATTCATAAACTCAAGGCAGAAAAATGTTGAGCCAAGTCACGTGATAATTCCTTACGCTGCGTGTCTCCATGTTAGCGGTCTTAAATACTATTCACGGAGAGAGAGTGGATACCTTCTAGTGAACACTTCACTCTAACTTTAATCGAATTCTTTGTCTAACCTAAACTGCCATTGTGGAATGAAACTGATACGTCTAGATGAGTGGACGAGATAATTTACACATGTCACTTCTACGCCTGCGAATATACCCTGGTCAGCGACAGGAGGGCAAATTACCTCAGTTTATGACGTGGTAACTGCGCGAGTTAATTTCACAAGCTCATTAGGTGTGGGATGATCTGTATGTGTGGTTCCCTGAGTACGTCATTTTAATTCCCACACGTGACCGGCGAGAACTGACATTCGCAGAACAAATTGCGATAGCGTTGGAGATGACTTATGTGGAATGTTAGAGCCTACGAATCATGCAGAAAAGTGCCGTACAGATTTGTATGTAATGCTTGTATCAATAGGAATGTCACGATTCATTAATATCTATTTTGGTTAGGTCGCTTTTCTGCCTCTCTGAACCAATCGTAACGATGAGGATGAATAATGGCCACCAATACCTTACCTAGATTAGAATCTTAAGACACCTGAATCATGAAGTGATGTCCTTACAACTTGTGGCACTTCTTTCGAGTTCCCACTGGTTGTAAGACTTACAATATAGCTGCAATGAACCTTCGCGTAGTGAGGTAAATGACAACGTTGATGAAGTATCTTTAAACCGAAGGATTAAATAAACTTAATATTCTTATTACAATGTGCTGAGACCGCTAACAATAATTTCAGTATAATCTTTGTAGATTGTGTCATCTACAAAGGCCAGAATATACGAGGGCCAGCCAATAAATAATGAGAATGAATTCATTACTCGCAAGGGTGTAGTCTTAACTGAGGTTCTGCCCGGTCATATTTCTCAGACTGGCGAGCGCCGTGTTCCTTCATTTTGATTTTTTTTTATTTGACTCAATAAATATAATTTACTAGGTTATACAGCTGTTTCATCAATATGCCACTTAACGCTGTCACTGAATCATTTCATGCACAATTCATGTATGTTTCCAAATTTCAAGTATGAAATTTATTTTCCATTGGATAATTTTTTCGCGCTTTAATTGCAAACAGAAGTTTCTTCTGTTTCTTAATAAATATGAATTAATAATTTTTATAGTAACAGAAACAAAAATATAATACTAGTAGACAGCTGAGCCACACCTTGCAAAATATTCAATAAAGTTATGAAACTATTCAAGAACATCAGATTTTTAAGATTTTTTGTGGAAAATTGCTTTAACCTCCTATTTCGATAGACGTGGATAAATTCAATTCTAGACCATTCTTTACGTACTGCTTTAGCACATCCTCCTCTACAAATCATAATCTACGCGTATATTCTTCACCACATATTCCTGTATATGTTTGTTGCAGGTGTCTTTCTAGATTTCCAAATAAAATTTTCATATAGGATCAACGCCTATCAGATCTTATCAACAAATACCATCAGAAGAAAGCTTCTTTGTTATCAAGTTTTCTTGGCCATGACGTAACTAAAATTTATTACATTTTAGGTAAATTGAAAATAAAATTTCCTCATATTTCCTAAACTCCTTCCTCAGCTGGTCTAAAACACACTCATACAACCCATTGTTTCTGGGTGTCTTGTTACAGAAGTGGACGTAATTAAAGAAAGCCCCCCTTCCCTTTCGAAAAGATCCGGAACTGTCCACAGTACCGCCAGTAATTTTTCCAATAGGCGTGGGTGTCCTTACAAGAATGGGCAACACGTAGTGACCACAGCATCTTCGCGCTTCATCAAAATTTTGGGAAGACAACGCCAGACTTTATCTTTGTGTACTGCAAAAAGTTGTACGGTATGGAAATCTGAACATTGCTTGGTGACAAGTTGCGTATGGTTTCATTGAAAAAAGGTTCCTCGACTCTATTTACTATTTAAATTGTTCCGGAAAAATGTGGGCCGTATTTAAAATCATCCGGAAAAACGATCCTCCTGGACAGAATTAAAATACTTTATACATAAAAAGGTTCTTTACGGTCTAGAACACATTCAACTTGTTGATTTTCTCTCCCGGACGGGAATTCAATTTATTTACAACTCCTTGATCTTTAACAACCCTGGGACCGGAATCTCTTTCCTTGCACAATTTTAATTCAGTCCAAGTTGCGTATTGTTTCATTTCAATACGGAACTTGGACCCTATTTAAACTGATCCGGAAAAAAGGTTCCTGGACCATATTAAAATTCACCTGGAAAAATGTTCTTTACGGTCCAGAACACATTTACGCTTGCTGGTTTTCTCTCCTGGACCGGAATTGAATTTATTTAAAATTCCTGAACCTTTAACAACCCTGGTTGGCGACACGTCGGGGCTCGTACATTTTTTAACCTTAGTAACACAGTTTGCCCCAAATCAAAGTGGACATCAGAAGGGAAAGTATATGAAGGTAAATGCTGTAGAAATATGAACGTTCGGATATTACTGTATGGCTTCCTCCAAGCCACTATTCAACCTGCTTCACTGTCTCTTTAAGGCGATCTCCTACCCCGGCGAAGGTTTGAGCAATTTTCCATGTAAGCTTATGGGCGTAACTTTAGTCACGATTATCTCGAGAACCAGTAGACAGATAATTTTCAAATTTTAACTGAACGCTGAGAAAGGATGTTTCTAGAGAACCACTGATCGATATTTTCATTTTCTGCATCAACGTCCCCATAATTAATTAATTCATTTTATTTGTGAAATATCAGACTTTTTTTCACTTTTCTTGACAGGGCAACCCCGTTGCCGGCCGGCAGGTTCACTGCAGCTGCTCGCGGTCGCCTAATGACCTTGTAGAAAGAGGGTTTGGAACACGGCGGGTGGTTTCGCCCCAACACACAACAGGTTTAGAAGATGAAAAGAAAGCAACATGTCTTTTGGCTTTTAACTGGGTAGCTTTTAAATTATGGACTGGAAGTGGTGGCATGAAATTGGTGAAGTGTGTTCCGGACCAAGAAAAATATGAAGTTGGAATTTGGTCCGAGAGTTTGAGTCTGAGAGACAAATATGTTTCTAAAGCAGTGGCGTTTCCGTAACAGGGCTGGTTACTACATTATTTTTATTACTGTAAAACACACTATTCTTCCATTATAAATGTAGATAACGGACCATACTATATATGCATAAATAAATGTAGAGTTTGTTTTTAAATTTGTTTTATGCACAGAAAGGCTAGCCAGGTCTGGACCTACAGTTTAAAGTGGAGTCCGAACCACAATGGGCCTGCACCGGGTATCGACCTCGGGATTCCTTGATTACAAGACGACGACGTAACCACTACGGCATCGGGAAGATCCGCGTATAAATAATACATGATTACATACGTATATACTAGAGATGGCAAACAATATAAAGTTTGGATTAACCGGATCTGATCCTAGAACCGAGTGTCCGTTGATTAACTGATTAATTTTGTTATTATTCGTCGCTTTCTGATACTTGGATAATTGCAACAATAATGAAGAATGCGTATTAGATGAAATTGTTGAACGGCAACTCACAAAAAAACTTCTACGCCATGGCCGGGATTCGAACCTGTTAATTCAAGCTAAACGTTATATTTTATGTGACTCAGATGTTTTACACTCTTGCGACCATGAAACATTGATTTAATTGAATTTTATGCATAGTAAAGCTAATCGGGACTGGGCCTACAGCTTAAAGTGGGATCCGAACTACTATGTGTCTCCACCGGTTATTAAACCAGGGACGCCTTGATTACAAGGCGATGAAGCTAACAATGTGCCATCGGGGAGAATCCTCCACCACGGAACAAAACAATATATTGGTCGTTGTTGAAATATTTTTGAAATTGAAATTGATTTAGCGCAATTGATCTGTATTCTTGGGAATATGCCGCCGCCCGCAGCCCCTCCTTGCCGGAAGCACTGTTTGCAGCACAGTAATTTCATATTCCACACTAAACGAATATACACTATCTGCGATTATTCTGTTTCTATTCATCAAACGTTTGCTCCGAAACTTCCCGTCCACAATTTAGAAAAAGAAATACCAAGATCGATCTTGAGGGGTCTTTCCCCTGTTACATACAGGGTGGGAAATAACCTTTTGCTAGGGGTCTGCAGGAAAAAGTAACAACAATTAAGAAAGTATGGTAATTTCAAATGTTTACTACGACAATTGTGGTTACAAAAACAAAATTAAAAGTTAGTTCACGACAAAGCACCTTGCTTCAAGGCAAATGCTAAAACCAAGACCTTCTTCGGCGAAGTGGAATTGACTTTGCAACAGTTCTTTAATTCAAAGACATTTTACAATTATATTTTGTTAATTAGTTTTGAGCATAATCTGAAAAGAATGAAGAAAATTCTGTTGTGCTACTCTGTTCAATTTTGATGTTATTTTGTTTGTTACTCGTTACTATAGTGACTGTAGAAATTGGTTAATATACTAATGTGATAAGTAACATTTGAAAGTTAATTTTATTTAAAATATTGCAACAAATTGCTCCACACTGGGGACAGTTGCAATAAATTGGCGACCTAGAGCCAGGATTCGAAAATTGTGAGTTGATAAGAACTGAACTGATAATGCAATAATGAAGAAAAGAGAAGTGCCTTACGTCCTTCGAAGTAGCGTGTGTCTTCAACCGGATCTTAGTGATGATGTTGAAGTAAGCAACGAAGAGGACATTTCTGGTAAGCAAATGGAGGATTTAATCTGTTGTAAGGACAGATTTTCTGACACTCGCATGATTGAATGCACGTCATGCAAGAAATGGGAACATGTAAATTGTAGAGGTCTTACAGTTATTCACTGGGTAATATTCAGCTCTATGAAAGAAGACTATTACTGTAAGACATACAATCCAAAATTCAATCCATTCACTTTAAAATCATACTTGGATACAGTAAATCCCAATATTGACCAAATTTTATCTGCTTTTCACTTGAGTTTGGCCCAACATGAGAATAGGTTGCAAGACAAGTTGCTCCAGAATACCGAAACTCTGGAGAATAGGTTGCAAGAGAAGTTGCTCCAGAATACCGAAACTCTGGAGAATAGGTTGCAAGAGAAGTTACTTCAGAACACTGAAGCTTTGGAGAATAGGTTACAAGATAGACTTGATCAGAACACTGAAACGCTGCGCGAAAGTTTACAAACAAACTGTGAAGTTTGGGGCACAAAATTGGTTAGGTTGCAGCAAAGTACTGAAAAACTGAATGAAGGGCTCCAACATGTAGAAAATAAGTTGCAGCAGGTTTCTGATGCTTGTCAATCAGCTAATAGGTTACTAAATGAACGTATAAATGATGAAGTAACTTTATTAAATTCGAAAGTCAGTGATCTGGAATCAAAACTAGACCATCATGATGATGAGTTAAAACAACACTTATCAAACCAGTTGTGCCAACATGAAACTTCTATAAGTACACTACAAACAAATATGAATACTACGCAGGTAAAGTTGCAAGAATTTGATTCTATGCTTAAGGATTTAAATGAGAAATGCATTAGCTTAGAGCAAAGCGATGTTATTTGTAATAGTATGGTTAGAGACGTTCTACAACCAGATAAAGAATTAAGTAATGTTGATGCACTTATTAATGAACATAGGCACATAGCATGCCAAACTGATACAAGATTAAATTCTAAATTAAAGCATGTTGTTTTTAGTGAACACAATAAATGCGAAACATTTCATACAGGTTCTTCTGGCTATGATACATCTGATGCTGAACTGAATTCTGCAAAGGAAAATGTAACCAAATTGTGCAAGGGCAAATCTGCTCACAATAAAAGTAGAAATAAATTTGGTAAAGCTTCCACTTCACAAGGCAAAAATACATATGCATTGCGGCATTGTGTTCTAGATAATACTGAATTTACTAATAGCAATCCTACTGTTGACAAAATCCATTGTACATGTTCACTAAATAACCATTCATGTCTTTCTTCGTTGAACAACTCTTTGCTGTATGATAATGAGCACGTACATACTTGTGATATTGAAAATAATGCACCTAGTTCTTTATGTGCTACAGACACATCAAAGCAAATTTGTTCTACAGCTAACAGAAATTCCATACCTTCTAGAACTTATGTTGCTTGTGATAATAAAGAAAATTTCACAGGTCTTGGAACTTCAGTATGTGGTTGCCAACGTCAAAGTACATGTCATTCCTTAATCCATGATCAGTTTCCTGATGACTTAAATGTAAATCATTGTCCTTGTACTAGAACAAACTGTACTTATAACCCGATGTGGCTTAATAATGATTCTACATGGAATTCTTATAATCAGTCTGATAAATGCTCTAATAGATTTTCACGAGTTAGTGAACTCAGTCAATTGCCACGTTTTGGAGGAGATGTTTCAAAACAGTCTGCTAGAGAATTTATCGAACAACTGTATGATTGAATGAAACACCCTCCCTTGCCCGGGAAGACAAATGCTACCACTACCTAGATAGAGGCGGCAAAATCTCCCTCGGACAAGCGAAATAGCGTTACGGTCCAGGTTAAGTTCGTGTGTAGGAACCGGTGACCAACAGTGCATAGTAATAAGCCATATCGAATAAAAACAAAGACATATGTACTTTCAAATTACCACCTCTTTACCTGTAGCCGGGAAGCGGCTAGCTGCATACCTGAAAATCACGGGTAGCGACATGCATACGAAAATGATATAGCCCAAAATTAACATGAAAATAAATAATATATTCTATTTGTAACCAACAAAATTGGATTCATTACAGGTCCCCACACTTGCACTCTCACATTCTCTCTCAGATTCAATCCTCATGGGGTTATCGACATTAGAAATTATACATGACATGTACAGGTTTTATGACGACAAGCCCTAATTATTGCATTCTCAATTAATATTATCTTACTTTTTGTCTAATCAGGTCATTTGTGATTTTGCTCCAGTGCTACTTAAATCCTAGCCAGCCCTTACTTAAGTTCACCTTTTGTTTTTAAAAAAGAAACTAGTCGGCGCGGTGACCATACATTACTTGACCAGTATAAACAAAGGCGTCTCAACGGCAATTACATTCACGTGGGCGGACGTTTTCCTTTTACAAGACCTCACGTGGTTCAAACATAACAAATAACCTCCGTTGAGTGACGCAAACATGTACTCTCTAGCAGGCGGGACTTAAACACTTCGCCGCGACGAGCAATTCACATTACCAGGCAAATACTTTAACAAATAATCACATATGCGACCGGACATAGCTAGCAGCGACACAGCGCTGACACATAAAAATGAACAAACCTCAAGTAGAATATGCAATTAAGCGGGCGGCGCTTTACTCTAATAGTACGCACTTTAAACAAATACAAAGGAGCACAAACAACAATGAATTTAAGATCATAAAAAAAATATCACAAGGAATAAGAAAAATTGACCTGAGACGAATAGATTACAAATGACAAGCGCGACGGGAGTTTGATGTAAAATTTCGAGTTGAGTGGGCGTTTTCCAAATGTCGACGAATTTCAAGGGCGTTCTCTAAATCAATCGGGCCGTCACGTGTTAAGGTTCACACAGATGAATACTTTACCATCTCTCCGCTCCCGGGGTGCATCCTGGCGTCTTTATGGGCGATTGAAACACATAGTATCCACGCGAAAGGTTCCTTTGGTCGCGACGATGAAGATGCGAGAAGGATTCAAACACCTAGTTTCCCGGCTCCTCTTCCTCTCGGGATCGGTGGATCTCCGTGGTATGGCGCGGTTCGGACGTCGCATCTGAGCGGTCGTTGTAGGCGTCGTCGGCGTCGTCAACATCTCTCTCTACGTCTCTCTGTCGCGGCTGGTAGGCGTCGTCGGAGCGTCAACGTGGTGGATGGTAGGCATCGTCGGCGTATCAATAGGGCGGCGTTCGACGTTCTCTCTCTCTCTCCATGGCGGCGGATAGGCATCATGGGCGTATCAATGGGGCGGCGTTCGACGTTCTCTCTCTCCATGGCGGCGGATAGGCATCATGGGCGTAGTTTCTTCTGACCTCGGGCGAATCGACGTAACGCCCTCATCTCCTTTCTTCCTCTAGCCCGCCATAGTTTCCGGTGTTCCTTGTTTCTCAAAAATTATAGATGGCGTAAGGTAATCACGGAAGCACGTTTCGCTTCAACTTCCCCCAGCGGTTGAGGTAGGCGCACTCGTGTAGACTTACTGTCTATAACACACACTGGTGTTCGCACAACACAACAAAGTCCACTGTACACGAAAGGTAGCACGAAGGTGCTCTCGTTCCAAGAATCGCGGTAAGACTGTATATGGAGAGGTAGCTCGGAGCTGCTCTCGCTACTAGGATCGCGGTAAGACTGTGTGTCGAAAAACCATGTCCTTCGTTTTATTTAGATTTTGAAAAACGACGCTATGCGCACGTTGGAGTGACGCTTCCGAAGGGGTCAGTCCACTTTGCTCTATTGTCTCCAAACTAGGACGTACCGTGTCCGAAGTTGACTTGCGCGGATTAAGCTTCCGCCTGGCTGTCGCCCATAGCTCAATTGCAATCGCTGTCCACAAACTGATCAATTAGAACCGATTTGATCTGGCGTCCGTAATTGTCGCTTGATCGTGACGAAACTCCACACATCCGTCCTTGCACACATGCCGCTGCGCTGGTATAAGTTTCACATGAATCGGACCGTTGGAAACCGAGATATTTAAATGTTTGTCATTACGGTCGAATTTCCTAAGCTTTAGACGCATAGCGTGACCCTTCAGGTGCTCGCCCTTAACACAAGCGGATTTCTCGTTCCTCCCGTCGGCTTGGCAAAAATCAAATATGTAATCTTACAAATTAAAACACTTAACACTTTGAATCAGCTCGTCTTTTTACCGCTACATACATGAATAATAATGATAATAATAATGACGGTAAATCTGACTGTCACAACCTCGCCCTTCTTCTTCTTCCAAGGATTTCGTAAGCGCGAAAAATTCGCTCTACACAGGGACAGAATTTTTTTTGTTACAAATCCTTGAACACTCTGTATATAAAAATTGACAAGCAAATACATGAACACCCTGTATATAAAAATTTACTCTCTGAACGGCACGGACACTGTGACCTTCCAGATACATAACATATATAATAACACCCTGAATATATCATAATATGAAGAGTATATATACAAAACAAGAACAAGATGTGAGCATTTACGTGTCAGCTCGCATTCTTACGTCGCTCTCTCTTTCGTATCTGGGCGAACCGTGTCTCGAATTTGGCCTGTTCGTGTCTCTCGCTGGGCTCCATGGGATTCTCGCTCCACGGCGTCCTGCATCTCCTCGATCTGACTCCGGGCTGACCGATCTGCTATGTGCGTTTCGCTGATAAAATCCATCCCGGACTTGGCCGTTCTGAAAAAAAGCCGTCGTTTCTTCTCGGCGACGCACGAGTCGGACCTCCACGCCGTCTCCTGCCTCTGAACGGGCGTCTTCGTTGCGGTGAAGGTGGATCTTGTAGCTGGCGGTTCCATTCAGCCCCTGGAGCGTGGTGGTTGCTCGGGGGTGGTGACGTAGCGTCTTCTCTTCGAAGGGGGCGGGGCGTTTCTGGAGCTCGCTGGTCGCTTTCGCCGTTCGAGCAAGTGGCGACGTCGGCTGCCGGTGGTGATGTCACTCGGGTCTCCCGCGACGATTGTGAAGTGCCGCTGCTAGTTATGCTCAGTTCACGCACTTTCACCTCGAGGTCCTCAATCGGTTCGGAGTTTCCTTCGGCTCGAACTGTAACTTCCATCGCTTGTCGCCCCAGGGTGTCTATGCCACGGTCACATGTCGCTTCCAGCTGCACGCATTGTCGGGCCATCTGCTGCATATCTTCCTCTTGATCGCGCACGCTCTGAGACAGTGTTGCCATCTGGTTTTCTTGCCGGTTGAACCGCGCTTTGGTTTCGGCGATCTTGGTTTCGACTCGGGATTCGCATTCCTGTACCCGCGTGACGAGTTGCTGCGTAATCACCTCCCCGGAAGTACGGATGGTCTCCTGGAGGCGGTCTTCCGTCACTCGCATCTGGGTGCTGATGGCCTCTATCTTGCTTTGGGTCGCCTCCATCTTGGCTTCGATTCCGCTTCGCGTAGCCTCCATCTTGGCTTCGAGCGAGGCTCCCATCCGCAGTAGCATCTCGATGATCTGTTGGGAGTTGGTACCACTGAGGCTAGCTGCTTCGTTGACCCGTTCTGCTTCTCCCAGAGATACCTGTTGCACGATGGTCTCATTGGCTTGCCCCCCGCTGTTCGGTAGACTGGTTTCTTCTCGCGGACTTAACGGGACATCGCACCGGGAGCAAACGAGGCTAGCTGTGCCGACATTTTCACTTTCTGGGAACTCCTCGCTGCAGACATCGCAAATCACCCTTACGTCACTCATGTTTAAGTTCTCGATGCGGCGGTTGCGCAATTTCATGAAATCAAAAATTCAACCCTCGGTCGATTCTCAATGCTCGCTGACAAGCGTAAACGTGAGCGCTCACAATATATACCAATATATATTTAAACAATTCACAAACGAAAAAAGATAAGGGCGGTCGATTCCCCTTTTTGCCAGAACTCAACTTAACGCCTAATGCCATATGCCAAACAAAAATTTTAAAATGCCTAACGCCTTAAGTAGCTGCCCTACTACCTTGACAAAAATAAACGCCTAATGTCTCAATTACCACCTCACGTCAAAAATAAAACAATAAAATCTCACAATGAAACACAGTTACATGACACCAAAATACGCCTGAGAGGCGGCAAAATCTCCCTCGGACAAGCGAAATAGCGTTACGGTCCAGGTTAAGTTCGTGTGTAGGAACCGGTGACCAACAGTGCATAGTAATAAGCCATATCGAATAAAAACAAAGACATATGTACTTTCAAATTACCACCTCTTTACCTGTAGCCGGGAAGCGGCTAGCTGCATACCTGAAAATCACGGGTAGCGACATGCATACGAAAATGATATAGCCCAAAATTAACATGAAAATAAATAATATATTCTATTTGTAACCAACAAAATTGGATTCATTACAGGTCCCCACACTTGCACTCTCACATTCTCTCTCAGATTCAATCCTCATGGGGTTATCGACATTAGAAATTATACATGACATGTACAGGTTTTATAACGACAAGCCCTAATTATTGCATTCTCAATTAATATTATCTTACTTTTTGTCTAATCAGGTCATTTGTGATTTTGCTCCAGTGCTACTTAAATCCTAGCCAGCCCTTACTTAAGTTCACCTTTTGTTTTTAAAAAAGAAACTAGTCGGCGCGGTGACCATACATTACTTGACCAGTATAAACAAAGGCGTCTCAACGGCAATTACATTCACGTGGGCGGACGTTTTCCTTTTACAAGACCTCACGTGGTTCAAACATAACAAATAACCTCCGTTGAGTGACGCAAACATGTACTCTCTAGCAGGCGGGACTTAAACACTTCGCCGCGACGAGCAATTCACATTACCAGGCAAATACTTTAACAAATAATCACATATGCGACCGGACATAGCTAGCAGCGACACAGCGCTGACACATAAAAATGAACAAACCTCAAGTAGAATATGCAATTAAGCGGGCGGCGCTTTACTCTAATAGTACGCACTTTAAACAAATACAAAGGAGCACAAACAACAATGAATTTAAGATCATAAAAAAAATATCACAAGGAATAAGAAAAATTGACCTGAGACGAATAGATTACAAATGACAAGCGCGACGGGAGTTTGATGTAAAATTTCGAGTTGAGTGGGCGTTTTCCAAATGTCGACGAATTTCAAGGGCGTTCTCTAAATCAATCGGGCCGTCACGTGTTAAGGTTCACACAGATGAATACTTTACCATCTCTCCGCTCCCGGGGTGCATCCTGGCGTCTTTATGGGCGATTGAAACACATAGTATCCACGCGAAAGGTTCCTTTGGTCGCGACGATGAAGATGCGAGAAGGATTCAAACACCTAGTTTCCCGGCTCCTCTTCCTCTCGGGATCGGTGGATCTCCGTGGTATGGCGCGGTTCGGACGTCGCATCTGAGCGGTCGTTGTAGGCGTCGTCGGCGTCGTCAACATCTCTCTCTACGTCTCTCTGTCGCGGCTGGTAGGCGTCGTCGGAGCGTCAACGTGGTGGATGGTAGGCATCGTCGGCGTATCAATAGGGCGGCGTTCGACGTTCTCTCTCTCTCTCCATGGCGGCGGATAGGCATCATGGGCGTATCAATGGGGCGGCGTTCGACGTTCTCTCTCTCCATGGCGGCGGATAGGCATCATGGGCGTAGTTTCTTCTGACCTCGGGCGAATCGACGTAACGCCCTCATCTCCTTTCTTCCTCTAGCCCGCCATAGTTTCCGGTGTTCCTTGTTTCTCAAAAATTATAGATGGCGTAAGGTAATCACGGAAGCACGTTTCGCTTCAACTTCCCCCAGCGGTTGAGGTAGGCGCACTCGTGTAGACTTACTGTCTATAACACACACTGGTGTTCGCACAACACAACAAAGTCCACTGTACACGAAAGGTAGCACGAAGGTGCTCTCGTTCCAAGAATCGCGGTAAGACTGTATATGGAGAGGTAGCTCGGAGCTGCTCTCGCTACTAGGATCGCGGTAAGACTGTGTGTCGAAAAACCATGTCCTTCGTTTTATTTAGATTTTGAAAAACGACGCTATGCGCACGTTGGAGTGACGCTTCCGAAGGGGTCAGTCCACTTTGCTCTATTGTCTCCAAACTAGGACGTACCGTGTCCGAAGTTGACTTGCGCGGATTAAGCTTCCGCCTGGCTGTCGCCCATAGCTCAATTGCAATCGCTGTCCACAAACTGATCAATTAGAACCGATTTGATCTGGCGTCCGTAATTGTCGCTTGATCGTGACGAAACTCCACACATCCGTCCTTGCACACATGCCGCTACGCTGGTATAAGTTTCACATGAATCGGACCGTTGGAAACCGAGATATTTAAATGTTTGTCATTACGGTCGAATTTCCTAAGCTTTAGACGCATAGCGTGACCCTTCAGGTGCTCGCCCTTAACACAAGCGGATTTCTCGTTCCTTCCGTCGGCTTGGCAAAAATCAAATATGTAATCTTACAAATTAAAACACTTAACACTTTGAATCAGCTCGTCTTTTTACCGCTACATACATGAATAATAATGATAATAATAATGACGGTAAATCTGACTGTCACAACCTCGCCCTTCTTCTTCTTCCAAGGATTTCGTAAGCGCGAAAAATTCGCTCTACACAGGGACAGAATTTTTTTTGTTACAAATCCTTGAACACTCTGTATATAAAAATTGACAAGCAAATACATGAACACCCTGTATATAAAAATTTACTCTCTGAACGGCACGGACACTGTGACCTTCCAGATACATAACATATATAATAACACCCTGAATATATCATAATATGAAGAGTATATATACAAAACAAGAACAAGATGTGAGCATTTACGTGTCAGCTCGCATTCTTACGTCGCTCTCTCTTTCGTATCTGGGCGAACCGTGTCTCGAATTTGGCCTGTTCGTGTCTCTCGCTGGGCTCCATGGGATTCTCGCTCCACGGCGTCCTGCATCTCCTCGATCTGACTCCGGGCTGACCGATCTGCTATGTGCGTTTCGCTGATAAAATCCATCCCGGACTTGGCCGTTCTGAAAAAAAGCCGTCGTTTCTTCTCGGCGACGCACGAGTCGGACCTCCACGCCGTCTCCTGCCTCTGAACGGGCGTCTTCGTTGCGGTGAAGGTGGATCTTGTAGCTGGCGGTTCCATTCAGCCCCTGGAGCGTGGTGGTTGCTCGGGGGTGGTGACGTAGCGTCTTCTCTTCGAAGGGGGCGGGGCGTTTCTGGAGCTCGCTGGTCGCTTTCGCCGTTCGAGCAAGTGGCGACGTCGGCTGCCGGTGGTGATGTCACTCGGGTCTCCCGCGACGATTGTGAAGTGCCGCTGCTAGTTATGCTCAGTTCACGCACTTTCACCTCGAGGTCCTCAATCGGTTCGGAGTTTCCTTCGGCTCGAACTGTAACTTCCATCGCTTGTCGCCCCAGGGTGTCTATGCCACGGTCACATGTCGCTTCCAGCTGCACGCATTGTCGGGCCATCTGCTGCATATCTTCCTCTTGATCGCGCACGCTCTGAGACAGTGTTGCCATCTGGTTTTCTTGCCGGTTGAACCGCGCTTTGGTTTCGGCGATCTTGGTTTCGACTCGGGATTCGCATTCCTGTACCCGCGTGACGAGTTGCTGCGTAATCACCTCCCCGGAAGTACGGATGGTCTCCTGGAGGCGGTCTTCCGTCACTCGCATCTGGGTGCTGATGGCCTCTATCTTGCTTTGGGTCGCCTCCATCTTGGCTTCGATTCCGCTTCGCGTAGCCTCCATCTTGGCTTCGAGCGAGGCTCCCATCCGCAGTAGCATCTCGATGATCTGTTGGGAGTTGGTACCACTGAGGCTAGCTGCTTCGTTGACCCGTTCTGCTTCTCCCAGAGATACCTGTTGCACGATGGTCTCATTGGCTTGCCCCCCGCTGTTCGGTAGACTGGTTTCTTCTCGCGGACTTAACGGGACATCGCACCGGGAGCAAACGAGGCTAGCTGTGCCGACATTTTCACTTTCTGGGAACTCCTCGCTGCAGACATCGCAAATCACCCTTACGTCACTCATGTTTAAGTTCTCGATGCGGCGGTTGCGCAATTTCATGAAATCAAAAATTCAACCCTCGGTCGATTCTCAATGCTCGCTGACAAGCGTAAACGTGAGCGCTCACAATATATACCAATATATATTTAAACAATTCACAAACGAAAAAAGATAAGGGCGGTCGATTCCCCTTTTTGCCAGAACTCAACTTAACGCCTAATGCCATATGCCAAACAAAAATTTTAAAATGCCTAACGCCTTAAGTAGCTGCCCTACTACCTTGACAAAAATAAACGCCTAATGTCTCAATTACCACCTCACGTCAAAAATAAAACAATAAAATCTCACAATGAAACACAGTTACATGACACCAAAATACGCCTGAGAGGCGGCAAAATCTCCCTCGGACAAGCGAAATAGCGTTACGGTCCAGGTTAAGTTCGTGTGTAGGAACCGGTGACCAACAGTGCATAGTAATAAGCCATATCGAATAAAAACAAAGACATATGTACTTTCAAATTACCACCTCTTTACCTGTAGCCGGGAAGCGGCTAGCTGCATACCTGAAAATCACGGGTAGCGACATGCATACGAAAATGATATAGCCCAAAATTAACATGAAAATAAATAATATATTCTATTTGTAACCAACAAAATTGGATTCATTACAGGTCCCCACACTTGCACTCTCACATTCTCTCTCAGATTCAATCCTCATGGGGTTATCGACATTAGAAATTATACATGACATGTACAGGTTTTATAACGACAAGCCCTAATTATTGCATTCTCAATTAATATTATCTTACTTTTTGTCTAATCAGGTCATTTGTGATTTTGCTCCAGTGCTACTTAAATCCTAGCCAGCCCTTACTTAAGTTCACCTTTTGTTTTTAAAAAAGAAACTAGTCGGCGCGGTGACCATACATTACTTGACCAGTATAAACAAAGGCGTCTCAACGGCAATTACATTCACGTGGGCGGACGTTTTCCTTTTACAAGACCTCACGTGGTTCAAACATAACAAATAACCTCCGTTGAGTGACGCAAACATGTACTCTCTAGCAGGCGGGACTTAAACACTTCGCCGCGACGAGCAATTCACATTACCAGGCAAATACTTTAACAAATAATCACATATGCGACCGGACATAGCTAGCAGCGACACAGCGCTGACACATAAAAATGAACAAACCTCAAGTAGAATATGCAATTAAGCGGGCGGCGCTTTACTCTAATAGTACGCACTTTAAACAAATACAAAGGAGCACAAACAACAATGAATTTAAGATCATAAAAAAAATATCACAAGGAATAAGAAAAATTGACCTGAGACGAATAGATTACAAATGACAAGCGCGACGGGAGTTTGATGTAAAATTTCGAGTTGAGTGGGCGTTTTCCAAATGTCGACGAATTTCAAGGGCGTTCTCTAAATCAATCGGGCCGTCACGTGTTAAGGTTCACACAGATGAATACTTTACCATCTCTCCGCTCCCGGGGTGCATCCTGGCGTCTTTATGGGCGATTGAAACACATAGTATCCACGCGAAAGGTTCCTTTGGTCGCGACGATGAAGATGCGAGAAGGATTCAAACACCTAGTTTCCCGGCTCCTCTTCCTCTCGGGATCGGTGGATCTCCGTGGTATGGCGCGGTTCGGACGTCGCATCTGAGCGGTCGTTGTAGGCGTCGTCGGCGTCGTCAACATCTCTCTCTACGTCTCTCTGTCGCGGCTGGTAGGCGTCGTCGGAGCGTCAACGTGGTGGATGGTAGGCATCGTCGGCGTATCAATAGGGCGGCGTTCGACGTTCTCTCTCTCTCTCCATGGCGGCGGATAGGCATCATGGGCGTATCAATGGGGCGGCGTTCGACGTTCTCTCTCTCCATGGCGGCGGATAGGCATCATGGGCGTAGTTTCTTCTGACCTCGGGCGAATCGACGTAACGCCCTCATCTCCTTTCTTCCTCTAGCCCGCCATAGTTTCCGGTGTTCCTTGTTTCTCAAAAATTATAGATGGCGTAAGGTAATCACGGAAGCACGTTTCGCTTCAACTTCCCCCAGCGGTTGAGGTAGGCGCACTCGTGTAGACTTACTGTCTATAACACACACTGGTGTTCGCACAACACAACAAAGTCCACTGTACACGAAAGGTAGCACGAAGGTGCTCTCGTTCCAAGAATCGCGGTAAGACTGTATATGGAGAGGTAGCTCGGAGCTGCTCTCGCTACTAGGATCGCGGTAAGACTGTGTGTCGAAAAACCATGTCCTTCGTTTTATTTAGATTTTGAAAAACGACGCTATGCGCACGTTGGAGTGACGCTTCCGAAGGGGTCAGTCCACTTTGCTCTATTGTCTCCAAACTAGGACGTACCGTGTCCGAAGTTGACTTGCGCGGATTAAGCTTCCGCCTGGCTGTCGCCCATAGCTCAATTGCAATCGCTGTCCACAAACTGATCAATTAGAACCGATTTGATCTGGCGTCCGTAATTGTCGCTTGATCGTGACGAAACTCCACACATCCGTCCTTGCACACATGCCGCTACGCTGGTATAAGTTTCACATGAATCGGACCGTTGGAAACCGAGATATTTAAATGTTTGTCATTACGGTCGAATTTCCTAAGCTTTAGACGCATAGCGTGACCCTTCAGGTGCTCGCCCTTAACACAAGCGGATTTCTCGTTCCTTCCGTCGGCTTGGCAAAAATCAAATATGTAATCTTACAAATTAAAACACTTAACACTTTGAATCAGCTCGTCTTTTTACCGCTACATACATGAATAATAATGATAATAATAATGACGGTAAATCTGACTGTCACACAACTAACTACAATGTTAAACATAATTGGTGTTCCTTCCAAGTATAAATTATGTATAATTCGTAAGTGTTTTTATAATGTAGGCGCTTACTGGTTCAACAGTGAAAAGAAGAGTTTCATTTCTTATGAGGACTTTGTACATAAATTTCTTGATCAGTTTGCATCTAATGAGTTATTAGAAAGTCAGTTGACATTGTTACGATCTAGAAAATACAACCCAGCTTCAGGTTTGTCATTGGAAGGATACGCTTTAAAAACGTACTCTGCTTATTGTAACCTTGTGGAAACTCCAAACAAAGTTGAAGTAATACGAATGATTTTGAAACAGCTACCTGAGTCAATTTCAAAGAATGTGGGCTGCCATAACATTACAGATCTTAAGCAACTGACGCAGAAATTAAGGACTATTGATTTGTATTCGAGTGATAAGAATAAAAGTTTATCTTTGCCCGGTGATAATACAGATTCTGATGACAGGGCTAATAAGAAGAGGAGTTTCGATAGAACAAAATATTTCGTCAGGCAAGTAAATGTTGAGCGGAATTCTTATGATTCTACAACACAGACTGAAAATGCAGGAATCAATGTAAATCATCGCCCATCACCCAGAAGATTTGAACGCAATCCCTCAAGAAGGCAGTTTGTAAGGTCTGAAAGAACTAATAATAACGTAAATAATTCGAATTTCAGACTTGGCAATACCCCAACATCTGATAACAGAAGATATAGTAGAACTGGAAATTACAACGAACAACCAATAGAGTATGGTAATACATCTCATAGTTCACAGGGAAATAGTGTTACTGTAGGCAGCACCAACTTGCAGCGTAATTCTGCAAATATGGAACACCTAACTCCGACTACTACTACCACCACAAGTGCGCATTCTTCTAACTACTTAAACAACTAAGGCAGGGTGATATGCTCCGATTTACCTTGCCACAAATAAATGCAAAGGAGCTGGATGGTAGTGTTAATAACCCTTATTTAGTACATGTTAAGGAATGTCTGAAGGATTATAATAAAATTAAATCTTTAGGCGTTACCAGAGATAAAGTTTTATCTGTAGCATTTTTATTAGAATGGTACGATTCTGAACCAGAGTGGATTATGTCAGAAAACGGTACTCCAATACCAAAAATTGAGAATCCAGAAATACAAGGCAAAATTGCGGATCTGTCTTTAAATTGTTTAATTGATACTGGAAGTCAGTGTAATCTATTAGATTATAAAATCTGGACAATTCTAAGTTCAATTATACCAGGAGCAAAATTGGAACAATTAGAAGGAATACAATTGGCTTGCTTTGCAGGAGATCAACGTATAAAGGTAATGGGTTTCAAATATGTAACAGTTCAAATAGCAAATGAATTTTTCCACATGGGACTGTATATTGTCAAACAGTTACACGCTGATTTAATTTTGGGTTCGCCGTTTTTGTGGCAATATAAGGCGATTATAAATTACAGCAACGCAACCGTCATGCTTTCGAATTCATTAGGTCAGGAAATAATAACTCCGTTTTTAGTGCAATCTGAAGAAAGTCTTCCGTCAATGAAGGGAATAGTACGTTCTTGCAAATTACCAATTTCAACCACTTCACAAATTGAAGGAACATCTGACATCGCTTCGGAGGAAGATATTCGGCGTGCAGCGTACATGAACAATACTCTTCCATCTGATTGTTTGGATCAGTTATTTCATCTTCTTCTCGAATACCATGTTTTATTTTCTGACAGACCTAAAAAAGCAAATGTGGAAGCTTACGATATACAATTGGATACTGATGTGCCAATAATAGCACCCACTTACCCTGTTCCTTATGCTAGACGGGATGATATGGAAAGAGAGTTACAAAAATGGCAACAGTGGGGCGTCATACAAGAAAGCACATCTCCCTATAGGAATCCACTCCACATAGTCCCAAAGGCGAGAGGTTTATGGAGACCAGTGGTCGACTTCCGTAAATTAAACCAACACGTAATTTCTCCGATGACACAGGTAGAGCCTATCTCGGAATTACTACAAAGATTGAAGGGAGCAAAATACTTCACATCTATTGACCTTAGTTGCGGTTATTTTCAGATTCCTTTGACACCAAGGTCGTTTAAGTTTACGGCATTTTCTTATAGAGGTATTTTGATGGAGTTCCATTTTTTGCCTTTTGGAATCAAAAGTGCCGTGAGTGTGTTCGTTGATAGAATGCATAAAATATTTGGCAATCATACAAATTCTTTCCTGATTGTTTATATTGATGATATTTTAATTTTCTCTCCATCAATTAAAAACCACTTAGAACATTTACGTTATGTTTTATCAACTCTGAAGACAGCTAATATGTCTATTAAATTGTCGAAATGCAAGTTCTTCCAAACTGAAATACATTTCCTAGGCCATGTGATTTCTGGAGAAACCATTCATATTGATCCTGAAAGGAACCAAGCAATCATGGATTTTCCAGTTCCTCAAAACAAGAAGGCTCTAAGGAAATTTTTAGGAATAGTAAATTGGAGGAGAAAATTTGTTCACAAATTTGCAATGATAGCTGCTCCTTTGTATGATTTACTAAAATCAAATAACAAGTGAGACTGGAAGGAGAACCATCACCAAGCTTTTAATGATTTGAAACAACTAGTTACATCTCCTGATGTATTAGCTCAACCGGATTTTAGTAAAATTTTCCATCTTAACACTGATGGAAGCAAAGTTGGAATTGGAGGAGTTTTATGGCAGTTATCAGATGAAGATGAAACGTTAGTAATACAATATGTTAGTAGAGTATTGCGTGGTACAGAATTAACTTATTCAACTCATGAGATTGAATGTCTTGCTATCCTCTTTTCAGTAGAAAAGTTTAGTGTTTATCTTAGTGGAAGAACATTTGTTATTCATTGTGACCATCAGTCACTTTCATGGCTGCAGTCGGCTAGAAGTTTAAACCCAAGACTAAACTGCTGGGCATTAAAACTTCAAAGTTTTGATTTTACTGTTGAACATATTCAAGGTTCTACCAATATTGTGGCTGATGCCTTAAGCAGATATCCTGCAAGGGCACAGGGAGATTTATTCACATCGAAACTCTACGTTAATAATACAAATATCGATCTTCTATCCCAAGATACTCCACAATATTGGGTACAATCTCAACAGAACGATGAACAGTGTCAAAAGTTAAGAATTGCGATAAACAAAGGAGATTCTAAGTTCGAAATCAGAGGACATTTTAGAATGCATGAAGATATCTTATTCTATAAATCTATTGCGTCTGAACACTGGAGAATATTTGTACCTAAAAAAGCTGTGGAAAAGGTACTGTATGATCATCATGATTTATGTGGACATTTTGGTTATTCAAAAACGTTCAGAAAGTGTTCAAAATTTTTCTTTTGGCCAAACATGAAAGCCAGCATTAAATTATATCTGAGAAATTGTCTTGAATGTGCCAAGTCAAAGCAGAGAGTGCAACGTATCACACGAGAAGATCTTCACATATTAACTCCTAAAATACATCAATTCCTTTCATTAGATTTGATTGGTCTGTTACCAGCTTCTCAAGGTTATCAATATATACTAAGTATAGTGGATCTTGCAAGTAAATTTATTATGGTTTATCCTTTGCGTAAAGCTTCATCTATGGAAATTATCAATAAACTAAACCAATCGTATTTTCATCATTATCCTGCATGTCTAATTATATTAAGTGATAATGGTTCACAATTTAAATCTAAGGAGTGGCGAAGTTTTATTACCTCCAAGAACATCAAGCATATTTTTACTTCGCCATATTCACCACACGCTAATCCAATCGAACGCTACAATAAAGAGATTGTGCGTTTACTGAGGTTATTTTGCAAGGATAATCATAAATCTTGGGCTAAATATTTGACAAACGTTGTCAAATTGTTGAACAATTCATATTCTGAATCTATTGGTTTTACACCTGCGGAACTATTTTTACACGATCAAGTTAAAGATAATATAACTAATATTGTCGATTGGCCTGAGAATATTGAAGAATTATCCTGGAAGGCAAAATACTTGGAGCTAAAAGAAAAACTTAAACAACGAAGAAATTCTAAAAGTGTTCAAACAAGCTCTGGTACCAAAAATATTGTCAAAGGAGATTTAATCATGATTAAAAATCATGCTAAGAGCTCTGCTTTAAACAAAACTATCTACAAATTGTATGATTTGTTTATTGGCCCATTCTTGGTAATAGAAGTAAGAAATAATTGTGCGACTGTAGTTTCTCTAGATGGAAAGGGAACAAAAGGTAGACAAAACCTAGAAAACATTAAACCTTTTAATTGTTCGGAGGAGAAAAGAAAGGAGTTGTTAAGAAATACTGATTTATGTTTTAATTGTACATAAGGGTTGAATTTGTTGTAATTTTGTGCAAAACGAGTTCAGTTGTTTGCATTATGTATTTTATTATCATGTGTAAACCAGCATGAATTTATTATCTCTGTTTTGTTGATCATCATATTATCTTTTATGTAAGAACTTATGTTTGGCTTCTATTCTCATCAGTATGGTGTATGTCAATGTATCAAGGAAAAGTGTTGACACGAATAAAAAAAAGGGAGAATTATACAAAGTGTGTCTGGAAGAATGATAAGAAGGAATATATATAATGTAAGTTGAATGTAATGTGGTTCGCATTAGTTTCAAACGGAAGAAGTGCACTCGTGAAGAATAAAACCTTTTGAAATGGATAGTTATGAAATAGTAATGGTAATGAGATTGCAGTAAAGAAGAAATCTACTGAAGATGGCTGTAAAGAAGATGTGAAAGGAATGAGATTGCTGCCAAAGAAGTAGTAGAAGAAGAAGTGAAGATGATACATCGAAGATATACGTTTGAAAAATATATGTATTTCTACATCAAAGTATGATGTCAAGGTTTTCAACCGGAGGAGGAGGCTATTGCAACAGTTCTTTAATTCAAAGACATTTTACAATTATATTTTGTTAATTAGTTTTGAGCATAATCTGAAAAGAATGAAGAAAATTCTGTTGTGCTACTCTGTTCAATTTTGATGTTATTTTGTTTGTTACTCGTTACTATAGTGACTGTAGAAATTGGTTAATATACTAATGTGATAAGTAACATTTGAAAGTTAATTTTATTTAAAATATTGCAACAAATTGCTCCACACTGGGGACAGTTGCAACTTCTTCAGCAGTTCTGAATGGCCGGGTGCATCACCGGACCTGAATGCAGCGGAGCACTTTGGGGCTATTCTGAAGGACGCAGTTGAGTCCTTGATGATAGTGGAACGCGGAGCGGACCGCTATTCCCGAGCAACACTCCTTGCACATCTGGAACAAGTCCTCCGTGACGTGGAATAGAATACGGACTGTTTGCGAATCTTCTGAGCTCCTACCCTGATCGTCTTCGTGCTGTGAGAGGAGCAAACAGCGGACATACTAACTTTTAATTTTGTTTTTGTAACCACAATTGTCGTAGTAAACATTTGGTATTACCATAATTTCTTAATTGTTGTTACTTTTTACTGTGGACCCCTAGCAAAAGGTTATTTCCCACCCTGTATACCCGAAACCGGTTGCATGCAGGTCGAGTGCATCTGGGTTGTATTCTCTTGGGTCTCCCCCTCCTCCCGGATTATTAGGCGCTTCGCGCGTGAGGGGATAATGACGCAGACCGCCCCATCTAAATTCTTGGTGAGGAATATTTTTCCTTTCACTATCATAAAATTCAATATATTTTTCTAAAATATATGTATAAATAGGACATCGTTGTGCAATGTGTGCGATGAGGCGGAGAGGAACATACTTGATTAGTAATTAATTCAACTCACTATAATTGGTTCCAAGATGAAGAAAAGGAATAATTTGGAGAAGGGGCAGATCAAGTAAATTATTCAGTAAATCTTAAAAAATGACTTTCAGTAATAGGAGAGTGTCGCAATAAAATACTTTATGGGAATTATGGCATGATCTAAGGGGGGGACGCGCTATTGGTCATGGATGGGGTGGGAGACTGATCTATACAATTGTTAGAAGTTCATTATCCAGATATTCATGAACTACTTAACCTGAGCTTTATTTTTGCCGAAATATTCTTGAAATGGACATTGTGTAATTCATTTCTCTTCTTGACATCTGAGATACTGGGGAATATGCTGCCCTCAACCCCTCCTTGAGAACAGCAATGCTTTACAGCATACTTTCGCCATCCCGGTACTTCGAGAAATTTCATACTCCAGACTAAGTGAATATACAGGGTGTAATTTTAATGGCGCCCACGGACCACAGATTCGTATAGAGGACATAAAAACAAACAACTTTTCTCAGTAACATTTTTCTCGTTGGTGCGTCGATTCGACGCCACAGTCGTTCAAAAAAGACCGTTTTGCCGCCTGGATGCTGGCAACCCAACACAACATTTGATCGTAACTGTGATGTCATTTCCTATAGCGAAACAGCGCACGGCAGGGTTACAAGGAACACACAAATGTTGTGAAAATTGACAAACTACCAATCACATGATTAGATGTAGAACGAATCGAGAAATGCGTACAGTAGACCGATCATCATAGCCTACCAGCCAGAAGATCAGCAGTCATCTCAGGGGAAGGGGGAAGTGAACCAACGGTATGAGAAATGGTAAAAACGTATTCAAAATGAAGTGTCAATATCGGATTTAGTCTCAGCCTATATGTCAAATATCAACGAGAATACATTTTATTGAACTTACAGCTTACATGTGTCTGTTTACGCCCAGCTACATATTTGCAAATCTCGTTGCAAGGTTGATATCTACAGGTTTGTGTCCAGATGCCCTGTGGTACTTTTGTGCTGATAACGGATGTATCCGAGGTTCACGTTGTTACATTACGGCTAAAACACGTACAGTGGGATCCATGAGTATTACCGTGCAAATTGTCCATGACAATTTTCATTACATTTTCTCTTACATCCTATGTGTTTTTAAGCGATGGATTTTTATGTGTCCTGGTGAAGAAGTTGTTAACAGCTTGTTTTGAGTTTTCTTTTAATTCTTGAAGCTCTTATTGGGTCAAATAAAGTGCACAAACATGGTGATGGACAATTTGCAAGGTAATACTCATGGATCCCACTGTATAACCACAGTAACAATCTAATTATGAATCAGTAGCTAATATACTGCCCTGTTCACAGTTGCAAACTATTACATGTGTATCCGGTGAGTAGATAAACACAGTCGTCGGATAGCTTGTATTACTACTACTTATATCCCTGTATTTTCAACCATTTTTGTCACTTGCCTTATAATGTCCTGAATTATATTATGTGTTGCTTGCCTTTGGCATTTTGAGTTCTTTCATTTCTATTTTGTCATTTGTTCAGTGTGTCACAGACAACTAGTATCAGAAGGACGAAGTGGATAAACTAAATTGTAGATGCCAACTTGGTAACTAGATTTGCAAATATTTGACATGTAAGCTGAGACAAAATTCGATATGACCACTTCCACTTGAATTCTATTTTCTTTCTACCATTTTTCGTATCGTTTGTTTACTTCCTATTAGATTAAAGAACGTGTTTTCTCGTTTCCTTTTATGGTACATAATGTGGCTGATTGTAGCTATGTCATTTTTCACAGAATATGAGTGTTCCTGGCAACCCTGGAACGCATCGCTCCACGACGGGATATGACGTCACAAATGCAATCAAATGTTGTGTGTGGTTGCCAGCATTCAGGCGGCAAAACGGTCTTTTTTGAACGACTGTAGCGCCGAAATGACGCACCAACGAGAAAAATGTTACTGAGAAATGTTGTTTGTTTTGATGTCCTCTATACGTTTCCGTGGTCCGTGGGCGCCATTAAAATGACACCCTGTATATCTGTGCTGATTCTATTCGCATTCCTGAACACTTTCTTTTGTCCATTTTCAAGTTAGCCCTATAATTTCAAAAATACTCAGTTAAATCTTCCGAGAGCTTTCCTCCCCGGATATTTATACCTGAAGCAGATTTCTACAGCTCGGAAACATCTGGTGAGTTATCCTCGGGCCTCCCTCCCTTCTCCTCCCGGCTCATTAGTCGTGAACGAGGGTCCGTGAAGAGCCAGGCGACTGGGCTCTGCAGGGTTGCTGTGTCAAGAAAAGTGAAAATAGAGTAAAATGAATTAATTAATTTTCGGGACGTTGATGCAAAAAATGAAAATATTAATCAGTGGGTCTCTAGAAACATCCTTTCTCAGTGTTCAATCAAAATTTGGAAAATTTTTGTCGACTGGTTCTCGAGATAATCGTGACCAAAATACCGAAAACATCCCATAAGCTTACATAGAAAATGCTCAGACCTTCGCCGGGGTAGGAGATCGCCTTAAACTGGTGGTACAAGAGATCACTGGGAATGACCTTGATATAACATTGGCGACAATTATGTGGGTAGTCGATCAACCGTTATGTGCATTTGACAGGAAGAAGCAGATTTCAATTATCTGTAGCTTTATACGTCAATCATAGCACATCTGCTGATTTAACAATAATCTCTTCCTGGATTTGCTTTCCTTTCCGGGCTCATTTAATCACCCCCTCCGCAACAAAAACATTCTTCTCACTCCATCAGTAATTATGGTTTATTCTACTTCGGTGAAAACAATTACAATATGACACTTTGGTTTTGCTTGTGGGTTGCATTTCCTAATCTTATGTTTAATAAGTATAGAAAATAGCAATTATTTCCCCTCTAACTTTGCTCTTGTGACCAGAATCTTCATATTTAAAAAAATGTTATTTCCAGCGAGGCACTGGGTACATTTACATTTTCCGTTAACGTAAGTCAGAAAAACACAGCATCTGGATAAAAATCATTGGCGTCACCAGGCATGTATATAAGATGTAACATTACAAATATAATGTGCATACTCTTCTAGATATTCAACACATCCTCAAACATCCTATCATATATACATTTGAGAGATTTACAAATATTCGTTTTTAGTCGAGTTTGTGGCAAATAAACTAATCGGCACTGTGTATTCAAAGTGGGATTCAAACCACTGTACAATTTACCTCCATCAGGAAGCGAACCCAGGATCCTTTAACTGTAAGATGATAGCATTAGTAGTTTTGATTGATTGATTTGGTGTTTAAAGTCCACTTTATGCACAGTTAGGCGAATCGGGACTGGACCTACAGTTTAAAGTGGGATCCGAACACTATGTGCCTCCACCAGGTATCGAACCCGGGACCCCTTGATTACAAAGCAGCGACGTTACCACTGCACCCAGGGGTGCCCATCCTCCCCAAGGCCATGGACGCATCCCCCCAAAGTTGTTAATCAAAATCCCCCTAAAAGAAATGTTCATCCCAACCTCCCCTCCCCCACACGCACACATAAATATACATAGTTTGGATAAACTTCCAGCAATTGATTCTTGTTTGAATGTTGATAATTTGATTTAATTTTTTTTAAAAATAATTTTTCAAGCTTTTCGTTAGCATTAAAAAAAAGATAAAGTGCTCCCCTGTGCTTAGCACAACGCCATTGAAGGCGTATAGGGGGTGTGCGGGTAACGCCCCACACTTTCTTGTTCCGGTCGTGAGAGGGGGTGATGTGATCTAATAAGATTTAGAAAATGATGAAATGCTAAATGAGAACATGGGACACCTTTCTGTGCAACACATCGACCAGAAAATTTCAGTAACATGGATTCTCTCAAAACGTTTGCACTGTACTTTGCCCCCTTTTAAAAGTAGCGCGTTTTCAGTTATGTCACTAATCATGAAAGAAAATTTCGCCTCAGTATCACTTTCCTCAAAGTAGTAATTTTAAAATATATTTCATCCTCTGAATCGAGGTTGGTGTGGGGCACATCCAGCAGCTAACACTTCGCGAAAAGTTGTTCCTCAAAAGCGCTGAAAGCACCAAACTTAACACTAGTAACCAACTTACATGCATTATTTGCAGTTAGAATTCTAATAATGCCTGCGTTGATAGGTTAGGAGGCCAGGTTTAGAGGTGTTAGCAACACATATTTCGCGACGCGTTAGCAGCTGGGTGTGCCCCGCTCCCGGCACACACTGCTTCAACAAGCTCTGTGCGGCCACTGCCTGCTTCGTCACGCGCTCGTACACGATCGGCACTCTTCGGAAGTCAGAGGCCGGCCTCACCGTGTACCTTACAGGCGAACGCGCCCCTGAAATTATGGTTTCCCGAACGAATCACTTATGTTCTTATGGAACCAGGTGAGGCACTCTCAGGCGGGCCTCGCTGAATGCGCAGATCGAGTTCCAGGCAGGGTTGGAAACTTGAGATGATTATAGGAAAACCTAGAATTTCAGTTTTATTTTATTAAGCGTACTATAATTAAATTATAAGTAATAAAATAATCCGTAATAGACATATATTAGGGTAGGCCCGGCCTCCGGGTCTCTTAGGACGCTTCGCCACTGGTTGGGACCAAAAATAATGACAGTGTCAAAAGTCTCACTCTACTACGAATGTATAGATGAAATAGGTCAATATTCAAATCAGCTATATGTTTGTTTGAATTGTCCACTTTATGCACAGATAGGCTAATCAGGATTGGACATACAGTTTTAAAGTGGAATCCGAAACACTGCAATGTGCCTCCACGGGGTATCGAACCTGGGACTCTTTGATTAAAGGCGAAATCAACAATATGAATGAACCATAAGAAGGCAAGATGCTTGTGAACGTGAGACTTCATGCAGTCAGCATCACACACAAATGTAGGTCGGGTAATCAACATCAAGTTAGGCTCTCAACGTGAAGCAAGTGTATGATGTGTGTACACACAGAGAGTTGGCTTTCTTTTACTCTGGTCAACCTTGATAGCTGCAGGACAAACACACTTCGAAGCGAGTTGCATAGGAAACTAACTTATCTTCAACATAGTGAAAGTCACGGGGTCGGTGAAAGATATCTTCACGACTTTCTTCATAAGTTGCACTTTAGATTTGTCGAGTGGTGAAAGGATGATAAATTAGCATTTCTAACACGGTTTTTACGATTCCAAGGCAGTATTTGTGGAGTAATTTGCAAGTCCAGAATGACAACTGAATTGCAAGTGTTAACTTCAGTGAGTACCGAATGGTAGAGCATAATATTGATTGATTTGGTTTATTTCACTTCGCTTTTCTGCTACTTTTGGCTAATTGTGAAGATGAGAATGAATGGTAAGATGAAACAGGTGAAGGGACAATCACAAACACACATGGGCATCTCCCGATACAAGAGTCACTGTGAGCAGTGGCGCAACATTCGATGGAAGTCAATTCTAGGGGAGGGGGGCAAACGTTGACGCACCTGCAGTGAACACAGAGAAGGAATTACCCCCTCGATTTCAAATTTTATGCATTACGCTTCGCTCGCAATGTCTGTTTTTCTCAGTGTCGTCAAGTTCAGAGCCTTAGGTAGCTAGGGGGCTGCGGGAGTCGGCAATGGGGGCCGAATGTGAAAAATGAATGCCTTGAAGCCCCGTGATATTATTTGCACCCTATTAGGGGCAAATATGGGGGGGACATTGATCGCCAATGGCACCTGCAGGAGGGCACAGAGGAGCAATTGCCCCCCTTGATTTCAAATTTTATGCAAAAGAAAATACAGTTCATAATATTTTGTTGCTCGCTCCGCTCGCAATCCCTGCTTTTCTCGGTCTCGTCAAGTTCAGAGCCATAGTTAGGGGGCAACGGTAGTCGGCCATGGACACCGATCGATCTAAATGAAAAAAAAAAATGTAAAAGAGAATGCCATGGCGCCCCATGAAATTATTTGCGCCCTATTACATCAATATTGTTGTCAGTTGCAAAAATTGGATCTAAAAACTTTCTTGCTCGCTTCACTTGCAATATAATTGTTTTCTGTAATGTGTTTAAATAATATGTGTTCTATATATGTATTGAATATACGTTGAATACGTACACAATTTAGTGTTGCATATGTATTTTCTTATTTTATGTCGCTTCATGTTGCATTTTATGTGTAAAAATTATCCTCGGAATGCATTTATCATTCATTTTCTGCCATTCAAAAATACAGTTTGTGTGGTTGTTTTTCATTATTAGCTAATGTTAAATCGAACGTTTTGAAAAAAATATTTCAAATAGTTTGTTCGAAACAAATGCCTTAGCACCGACTTCTACCCCCATTTAGCGTAATTTATGAGGATAATCACGTCTTTAATACTACTAGTAGGCCTACTACTACCTCTAGTAATAATAATAATAATAATATTGTTATTATTATTAGGATCATTATTACATAGGCCTATTTATATTATATTATGATATATAATAATAATGTCATTATTATTATTATTGGCACCCCAAACAAAAATTCGTGGTTGCTCTTCTGGCTGTGAGTCTAGGCGCCATGCCTCGTTCGTCTTCTTCGGTCAAATACTGCCATCTTTTCCTTATTTTTTTGTTAATTTGTTACTCATTTTTGACAATTTCAGTGTAAAATGGCCATCTGCATTGTATCTGGATTCTCAATAAATAAATTGCAGTGAGGTTGCCTCTCGTGTGCTTTCATAGGTCACTCTTTGCATCCCGGTAGAGCATGACGCAGCGCAACATGACTGAGTCGGAAGAGTATGAGTCAAGTTTAAATGAAAATGCTTTGAGAGTGACCTACTGATATTTATTAACTTACAAAACAACTGTCCAAAATATGTGTCCAAATCTTCACAACATCCTATCCTTCTACAAAGAGCTACGTAATTTCTAGTCACAACTACCTTTAAAATTACATTTACACTCCTTATATAATTACGATCTTACAATTGAAAAGTTTGGATGTCCTGGTAAAGATACACAATCTCAAAATAAAGGCCTCAAAGTCAATGATTTACACCGATGGTTCAAAGGATAACTAAGAGGTCGGATGTGCCTATCACATCCCAGAGAAAAAAAAATATCAACAGTTTAGATTGCCTATAGACTCATCTATTTTCATCGCGGAAAGTTATGCACTATACAGAGCTTTACAATGTGGAATAGCCGAAGGTTATAAAAACATGCTTCGCCTTACAGATGCTCTGAGTGTATTACAAGTATTATCTACATCTTGTCCTAAATAATGTCATCAATCTATTCTCAATATCCTAATTATTCAACAAGTTCAATTTGCTTGTAAAAGGAACATTGACATGCAATTCAGTTACGTTAAAGCACATAATATTAACGTAGGAAATGAACGTGTGGACTTATATGCTAAACAAGTCAGAGATTTACAACACATACTGTAAGTTTCAACAGATTATGGTATACGGATTCATTACCACGAGTGAAAATCAAACTCGTGGATCAATGGAACGAATGGTGCAAGGAACAATTTAAGGTTGTGGGTAATACATATAGATTAATAGCAGACTTTACAACTAAAGACCCATGGTTCTATTTGTACACACTCCCACGGCAGGTCATAGTTTTCATCAATAGGTTAAGGACAGGACACGTGCGTTCACCAGCACACTTAGCAAAAATACATATTACAACTCAACAAAATTGCAAATGTGGTAATGAAAATCCTGATGCGCAACATTTATTCTTAGAATGTCCAATTTTCTCACATCAACGAATCATACTCTATAAAGATATACAACGTTTGCAAATTTCATTTCCCGTATCACTCACTCTCTTCCCTTCTATCAGAATTATCTCCTCCTCTTAATATGTCTTCTGTACGGATACGCACGAAAATGTAGTTTTGAAATATAAAATGATTTTATAAAGAAACAGCATAAGGATAAAAGTGATTTATTCATATTATCATTTATGTTTGTGATACTGGTGAACTTAAGTGACTATCTACAAACTTCAGAAGAAAAGCATTAAAACAAATACAACAACAAATACGTTGTCCAAAGTCACAGGATATTGTTGACAAGGTCATGTAAAAGAAGAAGAATCAAAGTCAATGCACATGAAGAAATATATTACTCTGTACCAATAGTGCAGTGCAATTATCAAATTACACCAAGGAAAAAGGACAATTAAGGAATTTGGTAGAAATGTACTTGCCTTCCTAGTGAACATATTTAGTCCCCTAAAAATCGAGGCTTTGCTACGGTCGCCATATTGGAAAATGGCCACCAGTTTTTTAAATATTTATTGCCCCTATTTCATTAACCGTTGTAGTTCAGAAAATTGCTTTAGATAATAAAATATTGCACTTGATGTAAACTATTTTTGTTCCTATATATTTTTCCTAAGCCTAACAGTTTTCGTGACATGAGACGCTTAACGTAATTTCAATCTCCAAATTAACGATTACGCCAAAAGTAAACGTCATTTATTGCTGGATATGGAAATGTTGCTCCACTATACGAAAAGTTAATATACGTTGAATTATAAATTCAACAGTGGTTAGAACAAAGTTTTCCAATTGCCGGCCCCCGTGGCGGAGTGGTTAGCACATCGCGCTACGACGCCAGGGGTGCCGGGTTCGAATTCCGGCCTGGGCATGTGTGTTTGTGAATGTCCATTCATCAATTCCATCATATCATCTCTCATCCCCATCTTCGCAATTAGCCAAAAGTAGCAGAAGAAAAGCGAAGTAAAATTAAGCAAATCAATCAACCAATGGCTCCCTATTGATTGTGGTAAGAGACAACCGTGGGAGTGGATTCGCTATTAGCCCGGTGCGCTAATGTACAACGGGGTGTACGGAGCTCTTGTCGCCGCCACTGAATCTCGGGTAAACTGTGCCCAATCATCCCCCGTCTCAAAAAGAACACACATTTTCCACAGAAACCGAATTAATGGTAATTTGGAAAATTCTCTTCATTTCGAGAAAAGTGTTCACTTCCTGCCAGAAAATTCCTGAAACCTGGAAGGTACAATCGGTGATCTGTCTAGACGGGCTTCCGGTGAATATAATTGGATTTTCTGCAGGTGAAAACGTCCCCTATGGGCATAGCACCAGAGAGGAAAGAAACTGCTCGCTGCACCCGTTACTCTCTGGAACGTGGCCCGTATCCTTCACGCACCTCAAGCATCGACGCATTCCTGGCGGTCCACGTGATCTGCTGTTTCTCCCGCGGCGTTCGTGCGATGAAGATCCACGAACGTCACGACTCCAGAAGGCCTTCCTCCAACCACCTGTTCGGTGCCAGCGAGGAGCGAAGAATAAACCTCCCGGCGAAGTGTGTGTGGATCCTTCGATGTAAGTTTTCGTGATATTTACCGGCAATCCAAAGGTCACGCGTCTTTCAACAATAGTTCTCTCTCTTCAGAAAAGAAAAACATGTTTTGAAGTTGGCTAAGCCATCCGCTGCACTTCTTGCTGGTGAACGTGCTTGCAGCATTTCTGCAGATGGGTGGCCAATACGCAAAAAGAACAAGCACTATGCGAGCACAGAACAAGTGCCAGCAATTTATGGAAGCCCTTCCAACTGGTTTTATTCAGGGTTGTTTAAGGTCCAAGAATTTTAAATAAATTCATTTCCGGTCCAGGACCAGCAAGCGTAAATGGGTTCTGGACCGTAAAGAACCTTTTTTTATCTGTGAAGTATTTCAATTCGGTACAGGAACCTTTCTTCGGGATCAATTTAAACGCGGCGCAGGAACTTTTTTTCCGGATCAGTTTAAATAGGGTCAAACTTCAACACTGAGATGAAAAAAATGCGCAACTTGGACCTAATTTAAATTGTGCGAGGAAAAAGGTCCCGGTCCACTTACGGAACCCAATAGAAAATTTATAGGTTCCTAGATCTATAACAACCCTGGCTTTATCCATTGTGATAATTCATTACAGTTGTTTTAAGTCCACCCTATGCCCAGAAAGGCTAATCGGGACAGGACAGTTTAAAGTGGGATCCGAACCACTATGTGCCTCCACCGGGTATCGAACCCGGGAGCACTTGGTTACACAAGGCGACGACTTTACCACTACGCCATCGGAGATACAATTATCATAATTAAGAAGGATGCAGAGACTGATGTGGCCATTGATCTTGTCGGCAGGGCGTCTGCTACACGGGTTCGATTCCCGAGGTACACAATCTCAGGTGTGAATTTTGCCAGCAATGTCTCTGTGCGTAGTGGCTCTGGGGTTCACCCAGTCTGACAAATCATGGGTACCTGAAGGCAGCACTGCGAGAATAAGGGAGGCCAGACTTGGTGGTAATCACAACATCTTAAAAAAATTGCCGATATTGTGAATGCGCATGTGCGTTTGGGATGGGAGGGATACACCATCCCTTATATGACTTCACAGCATATTGCAAGGGGAGCTTTTACCGAAAGTGACATTCAAAACCTTTTTTTATTACTTTTTGTTATTGAGTGTTGCTTTTCTTCCACTTTTGGCAAATCGCGACTGTGAGCATGAGTGGTGATATGATCAAATTGATGAAGGAATATTCACAAGGAACACACATGCACTGCACAGGCCGGGACTCGAACCCCGAACCCTCTGGCGTCGTACCGCGCTACGCTAACCACTCCTCCACGGAGGTCGCGGTCACAAGAATAACAATAGACAACTAATTAGCAAAAATATACACAAAACCAGCAATTTGCACGAAAACAACAGTTGCCTTGAAACTTTCTAAAATCAATCATCTTTAGCCACTGCAGATAGCATGTTTGTTGAAAGAAAACAGATTTCGGCCAACGCGTCACGTCCTTTCAGACTTCAATATTTGTTATAATCACATAATAAATGCATTCTGTCTGGATAGAATTATACAGTCTTCTGTTCAATTACTTTATATTTCACCAAAACTTTTAGATTGAAAATTCCATGCCTGGCGTAGGTTTGCCAGTTGCAGAGTGAACGTGCTTCTCGGAGCGTGCTCTTCGTGGGAGAATGATTTTCACGGATTACGAATTTTGGAACGCCACAATGAAATCCACCATCTTCAGAAAGCAGCTTGGACTAAGAGGATAAGTCTGTGTCTTTTATGTATTCCCATCCGTAGTTGAAGAGCGTATAACGAAGTGACACCTTAACTCTATGTACGTAGACACCAACTTTTAAAAAACAAACGAAGAAAGCATCTTTACAAAGTAGTACCATGCCAAACTAATACAACTATGGGTTGGATATGATTGATTTGGTGTTTTAAGTACACTTTATGCGCGGTAAGGCTAATCCGGACTGGACCTACAGTTTAAAGTGGGATCCATATGTGCCTCCACCGGGAATCGAACCCGGGACCCCTTGGTTACATAATACAACGACAGCCGTGGACATATGCACATGTCGCATCCGAGACATTTGGTCTTCTTAACAGGCGGCTCAAATAAGTGCCTAAGACCGGAATTCGTGAGGTGAGGCCATAGTCCCCCATAATAATAATAATAAAAGGTAAAATTCTGAAAAACATGGCATAGTCTAAGGATGACTACTTAGAAAAGACAACTAAATTTCGAAAATCATAGTCACTCCACAGGTATGGAGGGAATCTTTTCTTCCTGGGAACCTTGAAGCCTATGATGGACCCAGGAAGGAATTCAGCCACAGGTCTACAACCTCAAGCTATTTATATCGATGGTTTAGTAATTTTTATTAAATTACTACAAATTACAAAGAATAACAACAAATAATTCTAGAAGTTACATAGGGGTCTTGAGTTCGAATACCAGCCTCTACATTGGTGTTCTTAGAGAGTTACTTAATCAATTTCATCATATCATCGTCATCTTTGCGATTAGCCAAAAGCGCCAGAAAAGCGAAGTAAAATAAACCAAATAAATAAATAAATGTTGGCCCGCATCTCAGTCTTCGTGACATATCACTGGCAATCAATGGCATACTACAGGACACTGGCGTACGCAGGATTCTTTCTCGGAGGGGTGGAGTGGATATGGCACATATTAAATAGCTACGTTCTAGGTGGGGGGGGGGGCGGAATACACAATAAAAAACATTCGTAATTAAGATTTTTAACTTCCTCTTAAGGTTGTTTACAGACAAAAAAAATTAATCCGTATTCATTTTCAGTGAAAGTGGTCAGTTGCCGCTTTGGTTTTTCCAGAGTTCTTCACTGCTTTCATTTGAAAATTTGGATGTTTTCAAAATTTCGGGAGGTGTTGTAGCCCCATAAGCCCCCCACCCCCATTTCATACGTCTGTGCTATCTGAACTCCGTGTATATGTGTAAAAAAGGGAAGAGCCTCTGAAGACACCCAACCTCCACCCGCATACATTCAGGGGCAGGCGCTTAGTGCCCTGGTGCCTTTAAAATAAACAAGGGCGTCAGATCAGAGAAATTTCTGTTCCCTGTTTTTCTTTTCCTCCTCCTTTATTGGAACTTTCAGTTAACGTATGTCTAAAAAATCGTAAGTTTTCGATTAAATGTTATACAAATGTGCAAGGACGTAAACATGCCTCCTAGAATCGAAGACAAGCCCGTGGCAGCCAACCATATTATCTACTGGCCCTCGACTGTCAATTATTTGCGGATGACAAACATTATTTCCTGGACCTACTTTGACATTATTTCACTGCAAAAGCACTATATTGTTAGCTCTTGCTTACCGTGCTTGTACACCTATTACGCAATAATAAGACTCAATGTTGCGTTTGACCTCATATCTTTACGTTTTCCAAGATGACGGATTAGCATTTTGATACGTTGTAAAACTGAACCGGCGTCGCGTGCATTATGTGACGCAACAGAGGTGTATTTTAGCATGAGCGCAAGATCTAGCAATCATGGGTGAGAACTCTTTTCATCCGTCGATGGTGTTCCAGAACAATATGAGGTTTTACGAGCTCACTTTCTTGGGAATTGCTGCTGGAATGAACACGTCACATTACTGAAAGCAACGACAATATAATTTCCAAGAAGGATACGTACTTCCAGCGCTCAATGGAACACTACATGTGTAAACAATATGTAATGCAGCACATTTAATTGGACCTAAGTGAATTTAGGCTCCTGTTAAGTAGAGATTTGTAAACAAAAGCTATGTTCTTTTAGCCAAAAGTATGTGAGAATACGCACCATTGCGTATGAGTTCTGGCCACAGAGTGACAATAATAAGTTTGCGGTCTGAATATTTCCAACAATCACTGAAAAAATTAATATACATGGTACAGTACATAAGAAAACTGAATATAGGCCTATTATATTTACTTATTAATTTTATAATGACTGAGCATGGCAAAGGTCAGGGTTTGCGTTCTAGCTCGAGAAAGAAAATCCTTTAATTTGCAATGAGTTGGCACTTGCAGATGCTATCGTCCATTTTATATATCGTGTGATTACTAATCTAAGATATGTACGTAGCTGATGTACATGTAGCTGTGCCGGAAATGTATCCAAAAGTCACATCTACACACATACATCCACATATTAAAAATTCCAGTTCAAGGACTTAGTGGTAACCCAATTTTATTTTTACTTGCGGAGATGCCAACTCGCAAAACACACGCCTCTTCCTCTTCAGTGACTTGTATCATACTGTTGACTACGTAATTTATTCCGATAAGAGCCAAAGGAAAGAAGCGTGCATCCAGAATGGAGCCAAAAGAAGGAATACGCTCATCCAGAATGGAGCCAAAAGAAGGAATACGCTCATCCAGAATGGAGCCAAAAGAAGGAATACGCTCAGCCAGAATGGAGCCAAAAGAAGGAATACGCTCATCCAGAATGGAGCCAAAAGAAGGAATACGCCCATCCAGAATGGAGCCAAAAGAAGGAATACGCTCATCCAGAATGGAGCCAAAAGAAGGAATACGCTCATCCAGAATGGAGCCAAAAGAAGGAATACGCTCATCCAGAATGGAGCCAAAAGAAGGAATACGTTCAGCCAAATGGAGCCAAGAGAAGGAATACGCCCATCCAGAATGGAGCCAAAAGAAGGAATACGCTCATCCAGAATGGAGCCAAAAGAAGGAATACGTTCAGCCAAATGGAGCCAAGAGAAGGAATACGTTCATCCAGAATGGAGCCAAGAGAAGGAATACGTTAATCCAGAATGGAGCCAAGAGAAGGAATACTTTCATCCAGAATGGAGCCAAGAGAAGGAATACTTTCATCCAGAATGGAGCCAAGAGAAGGAATACGTTCATCCCGAATGGAGCCAAAAGAAGGAATACGCTCATCCAGAATGGAGCCAAAAGTAGGAATACGCTCATCCAGAATGGAGCCAAAAGAAGGAATACGTTCAGCCAGAATGGAGCCAAAAGAAGGAATACGTTCAGCCAGAATGGAGCCAAAAGAAGGAATACGCTCATCCAGAATGGAGCCAAGAGAAGGAATACGCTCATCCAGAATGGAGCCAAGAGAAGGAATACTTTCATCCAGAATGGAGCCAAGAGAAGGAATACGTTCATCCCGAATGGAGCCAAGAGAAGGAATCCGTTCATCCCGAATGGAGACAAGAGAAGGAATACGCTCATCCCGAATGGAGCCAAAAGAAGGAATACGTTCATCCCGAATGGAGCCAAAAGAAGGAATACGCTCATCCCGAATGGAGCCAAAAGAAGGAATACGTTCATCCCGAATGGAGCCAAGAGAAGGAATACGCTCATCCAGAATGGAGCCAAGAGAAGGAATACGCTCATCCAGAATGGAGCCAAAAGAAGGAATACGTTCATACAGAATGGAGCCAAAAGAAGGAATACGTTCATACAGAATGGAGCCAAAAGAAGGAATACGTTCATCGAGAATGGAGCCAAAAGAAGGAATACGCTCATCCAGAATGGAGCCAAAAGAAGGAATACGCTCATCCAGAATGGAGCCAAAAGAAGGAATACGTTCATCCAGAATGGAGCCAAAAGAAGGAATACGCTCATCCCGAATGGAGCCAAAAGAAGGAATACGTTCATCCCGAATGGAGCCAAAAGAAGGAATACGCTCATCCAGAATGGAGCCAAAAGAAGGAATACGCTCATCCCGAATGGAGCCAAAAGAAGGAATACGTTCATCCCGAATGGAGCAAAAAGAAGGAATACGCTCATCCAGAATGGAGCCAAAAGAAGGAATACGCTCATCCAGAATGGAGCCAAAAGGACTACTTTCATCCCGAAAGGAGCCAAGAGAAGGAATACGTTCATCCCGAATGGAGACAAGAGAAGGAATGCGTTCATACAGAATGGAGCCAAGAGAAGGAATACTTTCATCCCGAATGGAGCCAAGAGAAGGAATACGCTCATCCCGAATGGAGCCAAGAGAAGGAATACGCTCATCCAGAATGGAGCCAAAAGAAGGAATACGCGCATCCGGAATGGAGCCAAAAGAAGGAATACGCGCATCCGGAATGGAGCCAAAAGAAGGAATACGTTCATCCGGAATGGAGCCAAAAGAAGGAATACGTTCATCAGGAATGGAGCCAAAAGAAGGAATACGTTCATCAGGAATGGAGCCAAAAGAAGGAATACGTTCATCAGGAATGGAGCCAAAAGAAGGAATACGTTCATCGGGAATGGAGCCAAAAGAAGGAATACGTTCATCGGGAATGGAGCCAAAAGAAGGAATACGTTCATCGGGAATGGAGCCAAAAGAAGGAATACGTTCATCGGGAATGGAGCCAAAAGAAGGAATACGTTCATCGGGAATGGAGGCAAAAGAAGGAATACGTTCATCGGGAATGGAGCCAAAAGAAGGAATACGTTCATCGGGAATGGAGCCAGAAGTAGGAATACGTTCATCGGGAATGGAGCCAAAAGAAGGAATACGTTCATCCAGAATGGAGCCAAAGGAAGGAATACGTTCAACCAGAATCGAGCCAAAGGAAGGAATACGTTCAACCAGAATGGAGCCGAAGGAAGGAATACGTTCAACCAGAATGGAGCCGAAGGAAGGAATACGTTCAACCAGAATGGAGCCGAAGGAAGGAATACGTTCAACCAGAATGCCAAAAGAAGGAATACGTTGATCGAGAATGGAGCCAAAAGAAGGAATACGTTGATCGAGAATGGAGCCAAAAGAAGGAATACGCCCATCCAGAATGGAGCCAAAAGAAGGAATACGTTCATCGGGAATGGAGCCAAAAGGAGGAATACGTTCATCGGGAATGGAGCCAAGAGAAGGAATACGCTCATCCAGAATGGAGCCAAGAGAAGGAATACGCTCATCCAGAATGGAGCCAAAAGAAGGAATACGTTCATACAGAATGGAGCCAAAAGAAGGAATACGTTCATACAGAATGGAGCCAAAAGAAGGAATACGTTCATCGAGAATGGAGCCAAAAGAAGGAATACGCTCATCCAGAATGGAGCCAAAAGAAGGAATACGCTCATCCAGAATGGAGCCAAAAGAAGGAATACGTTCATCCAGAATGGAGCCAAAAGAAGGAATACGCTCATCCCGAATGGAGCCAAAAGAAGGAATACGTTCATCCCGAGTGGAGCCAAAAGAAGGAATACGTTCATCCAGAATGGAGCCAAGAGAAGGAATACGCTCATCCAGAATGGAGCCAAAAGAAGGAATACGCTCATCCCGAATGGAGCCAAAAGAAGGAATACGTTCATCCCGAATGGAGCAAAAAGAAGGAATACGCTCATCCAGAATGGAGCCAAAAGAAGGAATACGCTCATCCAGAATGGAGCCAAAAGGACTACTTTCATCCCGAAAGGAGCCAAGAGAAGGAATACGTTCATCCCGAATGGAGACAAGAGAAGGAATGCGTTCATCCAGAATGGAGCCAAGAGAAGGAATACTTTCATCCCGAATGGAGCCAAGAGAAGGAATACGCTCATCCCGAATGGAGCCAAGAGAAGGAATACGCTCATCCAGAATGGAGCCAAAACAAGGAATACGCGCATCCGGAATGGAGCCAAAAGAAGGAATACGCGCATCCGGAATGGAGCCAAAAGAAGGAATACGTTCATCCGGAATGGAGCCAAAAGAAGGAATACGTTGATCGAGAATGGAGCCAAAAGAAGGAATACGTTGATCGAGAATGGAGCCAAAAGAAGGAATACGCCCATCCAGAATGGAGCCAAAAGAAGGAATACGTTCATCGGGAATGGAGCCAAAAGGAGGAATACGTTCATCGGGAATGGAGCCAAGAGAAGGAATACGCTCATCCAGAATGGAGCCAAGAGAAGGAATACGCTCATCCAGAATGGAGCCAAAAGAAGGAATACGTTCATACAGAATGGAGCCAAAAGAAGGAATACGTTCATACAGAATGGAGCCAAAAGAAGGAATACGTTCATCGAGAATGGAGCCAAAAGAAGGAATACGCTCATCCAGAATGGAGCCAAAAGAAGGAATACGCTCATCCAGAATGGAGCCAAAAGAAGGAATACGCTCATCCCGAATGGAGCCAAAAGAAGGAATACGTTCATCCCGAGTGGAGCCAAAAGAAGGAATACGTTCATCCAGAATGGAGCCAAAAGAAGGAATACGTTCATCCAGAATGGAGCCAAGAGAAGGAATACGCTCATCCAGAATGGAGCCAAAAGAAGGAATACGCTCATCCCGAATGGAGCCAAAAGAAGGAATACGTTCATCCCGAATGGAGCAAAAAGAAGGAATACGCTCATCCAGAATGGAGCCAAAAGAAGGAATACGCTCATCCAGAATGGAGCCAAAAGGACTACTTTCATCCCGAAAGGAGCCAAGAGAAGGAATACGTTCATCCCGAATGGAGACAAGAGAAGGAATGCGTTCATCCAGAATGGAGCCAAGAGAAGGAATACTTTCATCCCGAATGGAGCCAAGAGAAGGAATACGCTCATCCCGAATGGAGCCAAGAGAAGGAATACGCTCATCCAGAATGGAGCCAAAACAAGGAATACGCGCATCCGGAATGGAGCCAAAAGAAGGAATACGCGCATCCGGAATGGAGCCAAAAGAAGGAATACGTTCATCCGGAATGGAGCCAAAAGAAGGAATACGTTCATCAGGAATGGAGCCAAAAGAAGGAATACGTTCATCGGGAATGGAGCCAAAAGAAGGAATACGTTCATCGGGAATGGAGCCAAAAGAAGGAATACGTTCATCGGGAATGGAGCCAAAAGAAGGAATACGTTCATCGGGAATGGAGGCAAAAGAAGGAATACGTTCATCGGGAATGGAGCCAAAAGAAGGAATACGTTCATCGGGAATGGAGCCAGAAGTAGGAATACGTTCATCGGGAATGGAGCCAAAAGAAGGAATACGTTCATCCAGAATGGAGCCAAAGGAAGGAATACGTTCAACCAGAATCGAGCCAAAGGAAGGAATACGTTCAACCAGAATGGAGCCGAAGGAAGGAATACGTTCAACCAGAATGGAGCCGAAGGAAGGAATACGTTCAACCAGAATGGAGCCGAAGGAAGGAATACGTTCAACCAGAATGCCAAAAGAAGGAATACGTTGATCGAGAATGGAGCCAAAAGAAGGAATACGTTGATCGAGAATGGAGCCAAAAGAAGGAATACGCCCATCCAGAATGGAGCCAAAAGAAGGAATACGTTCATCGGGAATGGAGCCAAAAGGAGGAATACGTTCATCGGGAATGGAGCCAAGAGAATGAATACGTTCATCGGGAATGGAGCCAAGAGAATGAATACGTTCATCCGGAATGGAGCCAAGAGAATGAATACGTTCATCCGGAATGGAGCCAAGAGAATGAATACGTTCATCCGGAATGGAGCCAAGAGAATGAATACGTTCATCCAGAATGGAGCCAAAGGAAGGAATACGTTCATCCAGAATGGAGCCAAAAGAAGGAATACGCTCATCCAGAATGGAGCCAAAAGAAGGAATACGCTCATCCAGAATGGAGCCAAAAGAAGGAATACGTTCATCCAGAATGGAGCCAAGAGAAGGAATACGCTCATCCCGAATGGAGCCAAGAGAAGGAATACGCTCATCCCGAATGGAGCCAAGAGAAGGAATACGCTCATCCAGAATGGAGCCAAGAGAAGGAATACGCTCATCCAGAATGGAGCCAAGAGAAGGAATACGCTCATCCAGAATGGAGCCAAAAGAAGGAATACGCTCATCCCGAATGGAGCCAAAAGAAGGAATACGTTCATCCGGAATGGAGCCAAAAGAAGGAATACGTTCATCGGGAATGGAGCCAAAAGAAGGAATACGTTCATCGGGAATGGAGCCAAAAGAAGGAATACGTTCATCGGGAATGGAGCCAAAAGAAGGAATACGTTCATCGGGAATGGAGCCAAAAGAAGGAATACGTTCATCGGGAATGGAGCCAAAAGAAGGAATACGTTCATCGGGAATGGAGCCAAAAGAAGGAATACGTTCATCGGGAATGGAGCCAAAAGAATGAATACGTTCATCGGGAATGGAGCCAAAAGAAGGAATACGTTCATCCAGAATGGAGCCAAAGGAAGGAATACGTTCAACCAGAATCGAGCCAAAGGAAGGAATACGTTCAACCAGAATGGAGCCAAAGGAAGGAATACGTTCAACCAGAATGGAGCCGAAGGAAGGAATACGTTCAACCAGAATGGAGCCGAAGGAAGGAATACGTTCATCCAGAATGGAGCCAAAAGAAGGAATAAGTTCATCGGGAATGGAGCCAAGAGAAGGAATACGTTCATCCAGAATGGAGCCAAAAGAAGGAATACGTTGATCGAGAATGGAGCCAAAAGAAGGAATACGTTCATCGAGAATGGAGCCAAAAGAAGGAATACGTTCATCGGGAATGGAGCCAAAAGAAGGAATACGTTCATCGGGAATGGAGCCAAAAGAAGGAATACGTTCATCGGGAATGGAGCCAAAAGAAGGAATACGTTCATCGGGAATGGAGCCAAGAGAAGGAATACGTTCATCGGGAATGGAACCAAGAGAAGGAATACGTTCATCGGGAATGGAACCAAGAGAAGGAATACGTTCATCGGGAATGGAGCCAAGAGAATGAATACGTTCATCGGGAATGGAGCCAAGAGAATGAATACGTTCATCCGGAATGGAGCCAAGAGAATGAATACGTTCATCCGGAATGGAGCCAAAGAAGGAATACGTTCATCCAGAATGGAGCCAAAGGAAGGAATACGTTCATCCAGAATGGAGACAAAAGAAGGAATACGTTCATCCAGAATGGAGCCAAAAGAAGGAATACGTTCATCCAGAATGGAGCCAAAAGAAGGAATACGTTCATCCAGAATGGAGCCAAAAGAAGGAATACGTTCATCCAGAATGGAGCCAAAAGAAGGAATACGTTCATCCAGAATGGAGCCAAAAGAAGGAATACGTTCATCCAGAATGGAGCCAAAAGAAGGAATACGTTCATCCAGAATGGAGCCAAAAGAAGGAATACGTTCATCCAGAATGGAGCCAAAAGAAGGAATACGTTCATCCAGAATGGAGCCAAAAGAAGGAATACGTTCATCCAGAATCGAGCCAAAAGAAGGAATACGTTCATCCAGAATCGAGCCAAAAGAAGGAATACGTTCATTCAAAATGGAGCCAAAGGAAGGAATATGTTCATCCAAAATTGAACCAAAATGAATACGTTCATCCGGAATTTTGCCAAAAGAGGAAATACGTTCGTCCAGAATGGAGCCAAACGAAGAAAAACGTGTAGGCTATTCAAAGTGGAGTCGAAGGGCGTAAAGCATGCATCAAGAATGTATCGAATGGTAAAACCGTGCATCCAGAACTAAGGCAAACAAATAACCCAATCATTCAAGATAAAAGAAATAAAAATCTCAACTATATAAGCTCTTACTTTTATCTAATTTGGATGTAAATTAACTGTTATTGTCTGTATTATGTCTATGCTCGTTGAAATTAGACGCGCTCTTACTATCTCCAATAAATCTCAAGGGACGCGTTACGCCACAGAAGCCTTGTTCTCGACGATGTTCAATCACATGCAGAAAGAGCTTTTCCCATGTTCATCTTAATATTTCTCCGTCGAAATGCACCAGAGCATAGATCTTACATCATGGTACGCGAGCTTTTACTGCCACTGTTCGCGTATACAATCATTTCATTATTCGTGAGAGAATTTTAAACAAAATTTCAGCGAGACGGTTGCGATAAGAAGCTCACTTGAATAACTGCGTGCGAAAATTTTCTAAGTTTTTTAACAAAAGGCGTGAATTTTACCAACCCCTGAACAAAGCTGGGAGGAAAAGAATCATGTGGAAAACGACATTTTGCTCAACTGTCAACGAAGAAAAGAAATTGCTGTTGTTTTTACGCAAGACCATGTTTTTTATAACTGATCCACTTAACTTGCACCATTAGTGTGCTATTGTATAATCCCTCACTGGTACCAACCTAAAGAAATGATAATACGTAAGATTATTCAGTTCTTTGGTGCCGGCTCCCTGTGGCGGAGTGTTCAGCTACGACGCCAGGGGTACCGGGTTCGAATCCCGGCCTGGGCATAGATGTTTGCGAGTGTAGGTTCATTAATATCATAACATCACTCATCCCCATCTTCGCAAATTAGCCAAAAGTGGCTCAAAAAGCGAAGTAAAACAAAGCAAATCAATCAATCAATCAATTCTTTGGTGCGGCAACCGAACCTGGCGGTTTTTCATTACAAATAAAAACTAAACCCTTTCGTGCAACAAAGTCAATTTAATACATGTACAACATCTCAAAGCATTTTAGGAGAATAGCAGGAGTGGTTGTTTTCATGCAGTTTCTTGACAACGACAGTTCATTTTTTTGAATAGCACACCTGTGAAGCTCGGCAACTGAATCTAATGGTTAAAGAACCAACCATCAAACCGCTCTCGGGACATCAACATCGCCACACTGAAGAAAAACATCCACATTACGGCACCTAGATTCTTCAGGCAACTTATGCTAAGCTTCAGAGAACGTCAACACGAATGTGTTCGCAGCAACGGCGTGTGATATTAAAAACATGAATTGTCCTTGTCAAGCAACTAGCCACTCGTGCTATTCTCCTAAAATGCTTTGAGATGTAGCGCAACATGTATTAAATTGAATTCGTTGCATGATAGTGTTTTGTTTATACGTATGTATTTGTGATTAAAATCTGTCAGGTTCCGTTGCCGTACCCTGTATATGAATACTTTCTCGATGCTACCTTTAGAAGTGTAGCAAACAGTATGCTTGAGAACTGTTAGTTTCCATTCTTACTTACGTATGTACTTTGAAACATTTGCAGCACACATTTCAACGTGTATAATACGTTCACATGTAGTTTCTGGCAGTATTTATTTTGTTATTTTTTTTTACTGCGAAGCTCCGACTTTGAAACTAAAACAAATCTATTGTTGGTGTCTCCATTCAGTGGTGTCTTCACAGAACTTACTGAGTTGATGACATGTTCATGTGGGAGAACAAACTTTAACTGTACAAGGTCAATGTACGAATTCATAGCGTTCGTGTTTTGTCATAGTGTGGTACGGAATTGTATAAAACAAAGTATTAGAGATGCAGTTATGTCTGTTAACGTTGTTACAGATTTAAACAACAAATTTGTTAGTTCAATTAATATGCATTAATATTAAAATATGCAAGTTCGCTAATATTGAAAATATACAACTTTTAGATGTCTGATAGTAGAAATGCTAAGTCGAGGAGAAAGTTAATTGTTCTAGTGCATATGATACTGAAAATGCTAAGTAGAAGAGTTTAAAAGAATAAGGAAGATTGTAAATTCAATCAGATCACCACATAAGGAGAGTTACTTTGTAATTCTCACTAAAATATTCTCTTTTATTGGGATAAATACTATTTGAAACATGAAAAGGGAGTGATAATACAAGTATCCATAGAAGGGAAATTACGTTCTCTTTGCCCTTACAAATACCGCCGTGTGTTATACATTCGTTTATTGAAGCGAGACACTGGTGCACAACTTTTCAACTACCATCTCGCACTCCACCTATCTCGCTGGCACATTTAATTAACGTTAACTGTCGGCCCCGCCAGGTAGAGAGCAAGCATTTGTGGCCCTGCTAACGGTACTACTTCATCATTCGACTTGATTTAATGAGGACGCCCAAAAATAAAGCAGTGAGTACTAAAATAAGCCCTTCTCGTCAAATCCCTCATTGTGGGGTATTGGGTTTTTCTTTTAAGCCCACTTTATGCACAGATAAGCTAACCGATACTTGGTCTACAGTTTAAAGTGGGACCCAAACCACTGTGCAATGTGCATCCACTGGATATCGAACCCGGGAAACCGTGATTGAAAGACGACGACGTTACCACTACGCCATCGGGGAAGCCCTTCCTTGTAATTCGTGAGAACTTCAGGAATAATAGCTACATGTATGTATATACAACGCAGAATTCCATATGCACAAACTTGGAAGTATATAATAGGGCTGAGCCGATATCACTGAAACAATACCGATACTCTTATCGATTCCCACCGATAATATTTTTCACTAATTATATGCATCAATTTGAATTTTGCATAATTTCCAGGATAATTAGACCCCGCGAAAATTTTTGCAAAACTGAAACTCCAAAATGCAGGAAAAGTATTGGCTGGTGTCGGTAGATGAATTCCAACCGATACTTTTCGATACCGATGCAGCCCTAATATACAGGGTGTTTCCGTTACCTTGTTCCAAACTTGCAAGGTGGATGGAGACTGACCCAAGTACCAATATGAGATAAGGAACCTCGGTCCGGAAATGCACCATTAAAAAGTTATGAGAAATCTATTTGGGACTTTATATGTCAGTGGAATAAGACAAGTGAAAGATGCGGCTTGTAGATTTAATACGGACGTTACTACAGTCTATCGTAGCAGCATTCTATGACGAAAACGTTACAGTAGGTGTTCAAGATACCTACTGAGTGTCTCCATCCACCTTGCAAGTTTGGAACAAGATCACGGAAACACCCTGTATAATGTTGGTGTAATGCTGACTAGTTAAAACGTTTCTTGGGTTACCCTGTATGATGTCACATGTAGTCTCAGGCTCAAATATTCTTCCTTGAAGCCATATATAAACTGAATTGACTGTTCAATTTATGATCTTGGTAAATGACGCTGGAGTAATGAACCTGCAGCAAACTTTCCTTGAGCACAGCCACGAAAAGTTAAGGAAGTCATGTATGCCAGTGAAATAATTTGGTGCATGCAAGTACTTGCATGCCACCATACCTTTTTTCCCCTCTTCTTTACCGAAATTGCACTTCATGCTTTGCCGCCCTAGGATGTAAGACCAGAGATAGCCTACTTACAAGCCACTCATGACGACTCTTGCCGAAGTGCTAGCAACTTTGCCATTTAAAGCTCCTGCCGCTTCTGAGACTTGCTTTCTACCTCCCTCTGAGAAGGAAGACTTTCTCCGCGTGATCATCAGCCGCGTGGCAAGTGCTCTTTGGGCGATTGTGTGAATAATAAGGAGAGAAAAAAAACAGTGAAAATTAATTTTTCAATGCGGCATGTGATCATTCTAACAGCGCGGGTGACTTAGCATTTCATTTATTTGTTGTTGTAAAAAAGAAAGAAAAGTTTCATATAACGGTCAGCTCCGGATACAGGACGAAGAACCGGCTTTCCACTCCACCGACTTCAGCTCTTTTTTTTTTATTTCTGGAAATACACTCTCAGTCTGTTTGCTCTGTCATTAATTTCCCGTTGCTGACATTTCAGCTTTCTCGAAACAATCTTAAACGCAGAGTGTGTTTTCCGAGAATAATAATGTCGAAGTATATTTCCACGTGGGTATAGGAGGAATTGTGGGGGAAGCAGTTTGGGAATCTGATTCATACACACACATTCAGCACTCCTTCTATTTTTTCCCCACAAAGGCTCGATTGTGGTCATTTTGGCACTAACAGGGGTGTGCATAGGGAGGATTATGGTGCAGACTACGCTATCAAAATTGGGGCGGGGGGGAGGTTCCCTAAAATAATATAAATTTCAACATGGATAAATTTCTCTAAAATATATATGTAAAAATTTTACATCTTAGGTGAACCATATTTAATCGATTAGATAAAGAAATAGAACTATTTTTGTGGACGCACGTTCCCAACTTTGGGAAGCATTGGACACAGTTGAATTACTTTATCAATTAACCTTTCGAAATGCTGTACTTGTACGCCTTGTAAAGGGGTCCCGGGTTTGATACCCGGTGGAAGCACAAGTGGTTCGGATCCCACTTTAAACTGTAGGTCCACTCCCGATTAGCCTTACTGTGCACAAAGTGGACTTAAAACACCAAATCAATCAATTAATCGAAAAGCTGTAAAGAAATGTATGTATTTTTTTAACTATCGGCGTATTTTACTATGCCGATTGTACAGTCTACAGAAAGTTGTGGTTAAGTCATCGTTGATAAAATACGCTAAAATTCCTATAATTTACATTTCATTTAGTAGACAAGCCAAGAAATGGTAAAAATCACGAGGGATTCATAATGTAAGGTTGTTTTTCAGGAGAGGGCGTGGATGAGTGTGTAAGTTGTAGGAATTTCGGTGCAGTTTCTTGAAACTCAATACCAACACGGACAATGAAGGGGCCAAGGCGGTTGCTGAGTACCAGCCAAAAAGATAATTTTCAAAATACATTTAGTATTTTTTTAATTTATTTATTTCTGAACGAAGTCTATGCGTGTAGCTGCTCAACCATTTTATAATCTGCAACGACTGAAAGAACAAGAACAAAAACCACGAACCACAACCGTTCACCATGAAATACTATGATCCAGTGGCGTATTTCAGGTAATGGTACTATTAGAAGTGGGCATCTTCTCTAACTTTCGAGTGCCATCTCGCACAAGAAGCACTCAACTTTTCGCTTCTCAGAAGCCACGGTTATGCCTTATTTATTTATTGAACTCAACAGGTACATACCTAATTACAGAGCCCATATGAAGGATACATAGTCATTACAATTACATATATTTCTGTAATATAGAGATAGAAATTATATATATATATATATATATATATATATTAAAAATATTTTTATATATATATACTTTATCACACAATTTAAATACGAACTTATGTGTTTAAGCTTAGGCCATTGTGTTAATACTGGCTTTACTGAAGTCCCTTAGGTTCATAGAAAAGATGTCAATGGTGTTATTCTTGATTAGCAAGTTATTGTAACTGGTGCACATTCTCCACAATGGAGATTTCTTTTTAATTTCGGATCTAGCCTTCTTTATAAGAAAAACTTCATTCTTTAGTCTAGTTTTCGACGACGGGATTCGAAAATTAATCTGGCAGAGTAGATGTTCAGCATCTATTTCGTGATTTAACAATTTCCACAAGAATACTATTTCATGCAACCTTCTTCTGTGACACAGCTTTGTAAACCGATATTCATATATTAGGTTGTCGTAGTGTTCAAATGTGGGGTAAACTTTCTGAAATTTGTATTTTAAAAATCTAAGAAATCTCGATTGGACTCTTTCAATTGCTACACTGTACTTTGCTGTGTCTGTATTCCATATAACAGATGCATATTCGAGTTTGGGTCTTACATATGAATAATACAAAACTTTTAGTGTCTCTATACTCTTGAAATCCCTCCCCATTCTAAGAATAAACCCAAGGTTCTTGAACGCTCCACTAATTATTTGTTCTACATGTTTATTAAAAGTAAGATCTGAATCAAAAATAACCCCTAAATCCTTGACTGTAAAATTTCTTGCTAGAGTATTGTTGTATATTTGATACTGAAATTCAACTGGGTTTTTCTTTCGAGTATATGTTACATAATGGCATTTACTGATATTTAGTGTTAAATCATTGATTTTTGTCCACGTTTCTAACTTTGTAACATCATTTTGAAGTTGCACACTGTCATCTTGTTTGCTTATTTTCCTGTAAAATTTCAGGTCATCTGCAAACATCAATTTGTGTGAGTTTTCAAATGAATCCGGCAAATCGTTAATAAGTAATGTGAAAAGAAGTGGCCCAAGGTTAGACCCCTGAGGTACTCCTGAGGTGACTCTTATCTCGTCGGATGTGTGGCCTTTATACGTCACGTACTGCTTACGGTTCTGCAAATAGGAAGCGAACAGTTGACGCAGTGGTTCAGAAATATTGAAGCATGCTAATTTACTTAATAGAATATCGTGGTTAACCAAGTCGAACGCTTTGCAAAAGTCGGTATATATTACGTCAACCTGACCTCCTTCGTCCAATGTTGAACTAATAAAATTGGTAATATCGGAGAGATTGGTCAACACCGATCTAGGTGGTACAAAGCCATGCTGAAACGATGATATTACAGGTTTTACGTGGGTAAATATGTAACGGTGCATGATTATTTCGAATATTTTTGCTGGGGCTGATAATATACTTATTGGTCGGTAGTTTTGTACGTCATTAGTGTTATTGCTTTTGGGAAGTGGACAAATTGCCGTGGCTTTCCATTTTTCGGGAAATTTGTGTTTTGCAAGAATTAAATTGAAAATGAGATATAACGGGTATTTCAATATATTACTGCAACCTTTGACCACATAGGGCGGTATCTTGTCCGGTCCGGCTGATTTCTTAGGTTTTAAGTTTTTAATTGCTTTTTCTACGTCTTCAATTTGTATCTGTAATATTAAGATTATCCAAAGTTTCATATTGTTTATGGTTAGGCAATACTTTCATGTCATATCTAGGGGGCTCTTTTTTATACACCGACTGAAAATGCTGTGCAAAAGCTTCGACTACTGATAGTCGGTCTGACAACACTTTTTCTTTGAACAGTACAGGATCTTTGTTACTTTTCCTGCGTTTATTTGTAACAAACGACCAAAACTGGGTGCTATCTTTTGCAATATTTATTTCCGAATTGGCAACATAACTGTTGTATGCATCAATAATTTCTTTCCTCACTATTGTTCGAAATTCGCTAAATTTATTGTAGTGGTATCGAAAGTCTCCCACCTGTTTTTTCCACTTCTTGTGGTGATAATGTTTCCTATTTATATTTTTAATAATGCTGCTCGTAAACCAACACGGGTACTGTCTTTTGCGGCTTTTCTTTAAGGGGATATATTCATCGAATATTTTATATATAATTTCATAAAACACGTCTGTAGCTTGATCAACGTCATTCTTTGTTTTCAATACATCCCAGTTCGTGTTAAGCAGCTTGTGATAGATGGATGGAAAGTCGGCTTTACTAAAGTTGTACTGTAGCTTATGACAAGTTTTGTCGCGGGTTTCTTTGACATAATTAATATCTACTAGCAGCGAGGGATGGTGTGTGTCTTCAGGAACTAGTGGCTGTGTGTTCAGTGTTCCCTGTTCTACAGGCTACCCGGCCAATATAATAATTTAACATGCAAAGTAGACATTTTTTTGAAAATGAGGTACGTTTTAAAAGGCTGTTGTACAAAAATGTGTATAACTCTATTAGAGTGGGTAAAAAAATAACCATTTTTATGTTGTTTTTTTTAAAAAAAAATCGAATTTATTTTATTTTAATCGATTTTTTATTTTTTTAAAAAAAATCATGCTTGAAATTGCTTGTATGGTTTTTGGGACCACACATAGTTAGATATATATTTATTTGTAGAAAGGCTATTTCTGGTAAAGGGCCCTGCAAAATATTTAAACAGTTTGCTTAAAGTAAATTAAACTTTACATGTAAATATACATTTTTCTGTTTCTGGTACTGTATATATGAACTTACTATGGAAATGTTTGTTGAGTGTGTTAATGAAACTAATAATTTCAGTAATCTTTCTCCCTGTGAAAATAAAACATTCTGGATGTACTATACAATTGTAACATAATATATATTTTTTTAGTCTTTGTAGCCGAATTTTTGGCAATTTTTTTTAACGATAGTTTGCATGTTAATTTACAGATTTGTAAATTTCCCTAGAGGCTTAGCTAGGGCCACCGTTGGTTCACCTACCTTAAGCCAGTCCCACACGGCAGTTAGGTACGTCCTCACTTCGCCATCGACTTCTAGCTTCGTTACTTAACGATCGTGTGAGAGTTTTCTCTTATTCAGTTCCCGACAGAATTAGAAACAGTCTCTAAATCCATCGTTAATACCATAGAACTACCTATCAGAATTGAGGAGCACACTGGCACCTGAAGTAGGAAACATGACCAATCAGAAGCGACCTCTAGGTTACGAGTACAGTTTTAATAGGGGCCGCGTGAAATGTAAACAATGTATCACTTCACATTTTTAAAAGCCGATAACTATCCAACCGACGACAGGAATAACGTTTCGTGTAAAACGTTATTGGGTACAAAACAATAGCTCTGCTTAAATACATACTTTACAACGTTTACTGTACACGTATGACAGAATACTTTAGTTGTTTCAAATGTGAACACCGTGCACTCAACATAGATGGTGTAACTCGATGTGCCTTTCATGCTGTATGTTACACATTGTAATCGCAAAAGCTAGCCGAAAAGTGGCTTGCATTTCGCCTAAGTACAATCTGCTATAAGATTTTTCGAAGCTAGCAAAACTGAAGAGTCTACTAATTATTATTGTTTTAAATAAATAGTTCGTATGTCTAAATTTCCTACTGAGATTCTGTTATTTTACTTTCACAACAGACGCGAATACTATTTTATTTTGAAGTAAACTAAACACTGAACAGCCACATACGTATATACGTATGTACTCTCTGGTTTGTTGGCTGGCTGTAACAAATAGACTGTGCTGGTGTAGTCTCCCATTAAATTAATCTGCGAGTGTTGTAATCATATATAAGTTACGAATTGAAATTAGTTCTTCATGGACTTCAAAGTATTTTAGGAGCAAAGAAGTATCAATGAAATATAAATATAATATGGTAGCTTAATGTTAATGTAAACACCACAATTTTCGCACTTTGAATGTTGTGAAGTTTGTGTAATTTAATTGACTAGTTTGTATTGGAGGATAGGCTATATGTATTTCAAAACCGTACGAGAAAGGTTTCATTAGAATATACAACTTCTATCGCAATATACGGGTAATGCAACTTTATGCTAGTGTGTCCGTAAAGTGGTATATCAACTTGAAGTAACATATGTTATACACTCACATTCACTGCCTCGGGTTACATGTGCTACATTTTTCAACAGTGTCAATGTTATTCTCTTATTGTTTTAAAAGAAAACATTATTTTTTCAAAATCTTCAGCAGTTATTAACATCTAAACTTGCGAAGTGGTATACCGTGTTTGTGCAGTCACCATTTTAAAAGATGCGATTTTAAGGATCGTGCGAGACCCCTTTTGCTGCCTTCGCGAACTGAAAACAAAAAATCCTATGGTAATTTCGAGTCGGAGGTGGGTAGGGAAGTGGGCCCTACTTAACCACCGTGTGAGACTGCCTTTACTCTGTATAAACTCGTGGATAAATTGTTCTGAAATGTTAATCATCTCAATCTTAGTTGTCAATACTTCCTGTTAGCCAATAATGCTTTAAATTACTCAAGCACTCCACAGTAGCCTTGGCACTCCAACATACCAGGTGTTCGGATAAGTGGCTACGAAGAGAGAGACGATTTGACAGCTAATTGCTTTGTTCTGTGACATTAATGGTCGAACTGGAAGAGTTTTACTTTTTTGCGCGCTGGAGGCTGCAATCCCCCCTCAGACTCCCGGTGAAGGAAGAGAAAGTAATAACATTAATAGGAATGTCCTTGCCTGCAGTGCCACTCTGTCCATTGCCCAGAAACCGTCGATAATCACAGAAGTACTTGACTGACAGCACAGAAGGCAAACAAGTGTAACAAGAGATGATTAACTCAAGTTCAGAATGTGGAACAACCTAGATTTGAAACTAAACGTTGAAGCATTCTAAATATAAGTGGTAAGTTCTCTAGTTGGCAGTTATTAAAACCCAGAGTACTGTATTTGTTGTATTTCTTTTACGAGCAGGACATCCTCAACGAAGTCCGCACAAAGGTTCAGGTATCTGGACATTTCTTGCCTCCCCAACACCCCTCCTCTCCTTAGATAAAGACGGAAGTAACTAGGCTGGCCAGTTTAGTAAACAACCGAATCTATGTGTCTAAATACTGACTACGCAGATAGCAATCTAGTTATTGGAACCGATCATGCTGGTTATCTAACAACACTGTCTTATCGAAATACGTTTAATTTTTGACAAATGGTCCAAAGCTTGTGAAAGGGCAATTCAAAGAAAATAAAGAACTTGTTCTTCATTTAGACATTTATAAAACTAAAGCAGCAACACTTTTGCATAATTTTACAACTACGTACATTCCACTCCAAACCACATTTTCCGCTACAATCTTGGAAGTAATATTAATACACAAGAGTTGGATATCCCCACCAAATTTATTGCTCAGCACTCCCTAACTAAAATTCCCACGATTCTAAGATTTAACAATGATATTCAATAGTCTTATATTGCCCCCCTCCCCTAACGTTTAATTCTCAATCCACCACCAGAATGCACGTGTCGATTTAAGACCCAATGTGGCAAGAGTTGTATATCCCCCCTTCCTTAATAATAATATTACCCATTACAATTTCCTTGGCAGTCTAGAATTTGCTATTTATGTAACAGCAATGGATAGTTAATAACATCATTCAACTTGTACCAAATGCTGTACTGTTTCACATCAAATTTCCATTAAAAAAATAGTCCCCCCCCCAAAAAAAATTAAGTTGCTTGGACATAACGCGAGTTCACAAACCCACCTGTGGGCATCATCGCTACCTCTAAATACTTCATTTTCTTCATCTAATGGATTAAATATGGTGTACCTAAGGTGTAAACGTCTTTACATTTTCTTTGGAAATAATATATAAATGTTGAATTTTATATTATATTAAGGAAAAAATCCCCCCAAAAAATGTCGATGGCGCAATCTTCGCCACAATATCCCCCTGTGGGCAGCCCCGATCTCCATGTTAAAATGCAGTTTTGTATATCTTACCGAGATACGTGAAAATGAAATAGATGATTATGGGCTGAAACTACCTAGACTGACATTTTATGTTTCTACGATTATTTTCACATTGAAATGATGTTACATTGAAACATTGAATGTTATAACTGCATTTTATTATTTCGCAGAATATAATGACCCTTTTCGGTAAGTGAACGGGTCCGTGTCGATATCTTACACCTCGATTTCACAGGTGATTTTTTTTTTTTTTAATGAAGATTATGTGCTGCCAATTGTGAATAATAACATTCTGAAGCGCGGAAGTAAGTATTTACGACTGTACAGCCGTTTGAAGTTGCGAGGTGGTTGCTGTGTTCAAATTTCCCACCGATTCCGGTCTCCGCACCTGGGGCAATTAACTTACCGCCTCCTACCGCTACAGCGACCCCGCCTTTCTATACAGAATCCCTTTTGAAGGTATGTTAGAAACTGGCAGGAGCAACCTTCCCCCGATAAGCCCTATTTTTCGCACTGACACATTTAGGTACCAAAGAAATAAGGCTGAAATTAAACCTCAAAAGGTAACTTAACTCTTTATCCCAAGTGCAGGCTGAATTGAAAGTCCAAAAGAGAAGTAAGTCGTATGTCAGAAGTCTTTGTTGTCCTTTTCCACAGAATACTACCCTCCCCTTTCCCTACCATCATACAAATAAGAAGTTACAAATTATCACATCCCACAAGTCATTCTGAAAATACAACCCTCCCCTTTTCTGGCCAGCAGTTGCGAAGAGAAATGTCCACGATGTTCCACAAGATAACGTTGTCACACAAATCAATTCCAATGTCTGAAATCTCCAACTCGCCAATACGTAATACAAATAACATATCGCAAATTATCCCATTGCACAAGTCAATCATAAGAAGAGAAAGAAAATGCGTAGACGTGCGCCTGTGACATGAATCGGGTATTCATAATGGAAGCCCCGAAAAGCCGTATAGACGCTACGCACGTAAAGAACTTCAATATAAAAAAAAAACGCAAGTTTCGTAGCCGTAGAGGTAAAAAAAAAATACCTTCCGCGCTATTTAGAAACACCCTTTGTTACAAGAATCTTATTTATTTGACGAACATATTTGAAATGTTTGCGAAATCCAGGGTGTACGATATCGGCACGGAGTCTTGTTTGGGCTGGTCTGTCAGCATGTGTATCCATTTTACGTTTCGGTCTGTAGATATTGCATACTTTTATGTGTGTTGTTTTTGAGTCTTACATAATAATATACGGAATTATTATTTAGAATTGTAATTGCGTAGAGTGGTTTCCTTCCATGTATGGGTTTTAGGTTGACAGTGCTGCTTTTTAGGCTCTGAAATACGTGACGATGCCAATCATTCCACTACGAGTGCGGTACGTTCGAGCGTGCGAGATTCCAACTAGTTTGACCGAGCGAAAGTGGTCCGATGGAGTGCTCTAGTGTCTAGCATCCCCTGGAAAGCTATGCAATTTCCACCTTTGCAATTCCAGCCGCTCCCGAAAAAGAATCCTGCGTACGCCAGTGGCTTCGTGCACGTCATTTACTCATAACAGAACATATTTCAACACATAATAAGATAATAAGTGTCGAACAGAACGGAATCCAACCGAAATCTTGAAGATAACACTGCATTATAAATACTTTAAATATTACTATTAACCGAAAAATAAATGGTTATGCAGGTTATTTTTTGAGCATATTGAAATACGGGCAGATTATCGAAAGATTGAGAAATTTTCATGTATCCTACAAGGAAATTAAAAACACAAAGAATAGATGACGGGAATATAAAAGTTTGTGACGAAAAGACAAGGGAAAAGAGATGAACCGTGAAGTAAAAACCGCGACAAGATTGTTGAACTTACTGAAGTTGTAAACGTGAAAGTGAATTTACAGAAGAGCAGAAATTGGATTAACTCGCACAAGAATTCAGGTCCCATCCCCATTTCCTGAAATCCGAGCGAATCCTTGAAAACAACCTCCCCGCGGAATTACGTCACCCATAAAACAGTACCCCGTGTGTACAGCAAGAGCAGACACAAGCGAAGACAAAGGAACCCTTGTTGGAGTCTGTTGGCTTTCGAGATAGCATCTTGCGCTTCCATAAATGTGGAAGACGATAGTCAGCTTCTTACTTAATTTAGGGGCAAGATTGTAGCTAAGTTTCTGCTTGTCTTCTTGTAATGGCTGTGGAGATCCTCAGTACGGGTCAAATATACAGGTGTGAGACCTTATAGTAAAAAAAATATATATATATATACTACGCGTATTCCCCCCCCCAAAAAAAAGTCAGGATTGTCAAGCAAGAAGAAATAATTGTAATTACCTGCATGTTATTTCTGCTATACTGTGACCAGTGATTTATTCACATGCACACACCCAAAAACCCGTAATGGTGTATCTTCTCAAATGTCGTTCAGGATCTAGATTTACCATTACCTGTTCCCCCATTCCCCGCAGATGTAAAACTCTGTATAAACCCTTGAGTTTATCAAAGTTGAAAAAATAATAATAATCAAGAGGTTTTGACAGTGATTTTTTTTTTTGAAGTTTGTAGTTTTTCAAGTTACGTCTCTAATTTGTGAATCAATTATAAGTTTAAGTGTTGTCTTAGTGGGTGTAATTCAACCGAATATATATACAGGGTGACTGGTAATTAGATGTATTCCCTGAAAGGGGTTAAAGTAGAGACAATTTGCAATAAATTTGACCATATGATACCCCGTCCGAAAATTAGTAGTTTTTGAGATAATCGAGTTTCAATTGTTTTTTTTAAAAAATGACAATTTTCCACATAAAAAGATGAATTGAGAAAAAACTGCTCATTGTATGGAACTTATTTCAGCGTTTTCTGATAGCTAACAAATAAGTGGTTCGTTGAAAAAAATGTTTATCCCAAATAACAAGCACATGTAAGTAACGGGTGGGTCTAAACTTACAAGTGATGACAAAAAAATGCACTCTTAGTTTACTTGGCAACGTATTAATAACAAAAATGGTATGACACGAAGCGTACAAATTACTTCCTTGTGTCATCAGCTATCCAACAAGGTGCAAATGTTGCTAACATTCACATTTGTGTACAAGAAATAATACTTCATTCATATTCATGTGAATGGAATCAATGAGCAATACAATTAAAGAACATAACACGTCTTGCTCAAAGTGAGCACCTCCGTTACGAATGCGGGCACGCAGGTTTTTACGGACATTTGTTCTCTTAACTCGTGATGTGATGGTGTCCTTGTTGTGTTGACCAGCTGTTAAGATCCTCTCCCTGAGCTCTTCTTGCGAGTTTACCGGTGTCTTGTCATGTGGCTCCAAATGTAAAAGTCGCGCAAGGCGTCAAATCGGGAGATCGAGCCGGCCAGGGAATCGAGCCGCCTCGGCCAATCCATTTTTTGGGTAATCTTCATCCAGCCACTGTCGCACGCCCAGGCAGAAGTATGGATGGGCGTAATCAACAATCATTTGATCGAGCCATTTTTCCAGCCCCAAACCTTAAATGGCATCACTTATGAACATTTTTTGAGGAACGGGATGGCAATGTTGTTGGAGGATGTGCCTCTAGTTACAAGACGTGACATGATTTATCATCATGATGACTGCCCCGCTCGATCCCCCGATCGATTTGACGCCTTGTGACTTTTACATTTGGAGCCACATGACAAGACACCGGTAAACTCGCAAGAAGAGCTCAGGGAGAGGATCTTAACAGCTGGTCAACACACCAAGGACACCATCACATCACGAGTTAAGAGAACAAATGTCCGTAAAAACCTGCGTGCCTGCATTCGTAACGGAGGTGCTCACTTTGAGCAAGACGTGTAATGTTCTTTAATTGTATTGTTCATTGATTCCATTCACATGAAGATGAATGAAGTATTATTTCTTGTACACAAATGTGAATGTTAGCAACATTTGCACCTTGTTGGATAGCTGATGACACAAGGAAGTAATTTACGTAATTTGTACGCTTCGTGTCATACCATTTTTGTTATTAATACGTTGCCAAGTAAACTAAGAGTGCATTTTTTTGTCATCACTTGTAAGTTTAGACCCACCCTTTACTTACATGTGATTGTTATTTGGGAAAAACATTTTTTTCAACGAACCACTTATTTGTTAGCTATCAGAAAACGCTGAAATAAGTTCCATACAATGAGCAGTTTTTTCTCAATTCATCTTTTTATGTGGAAAATTGTCATTTTTTAAAAAAAACAATTGAAACTCGATTATCTCGAAAACCACTAATTTTCGGACGGGGTATCATATGGTCAAATTTATTGCAAATTGTCTCTACTTTAACCCCTTTCAGGGAATACATCTAATTACCAGTCACCCTGTATATATATATATATATATATATATATATATATATATATATATATATATATATATATATATATATATATATATATATATATATTCAGGGTGTTTCATAAGTAATAGCGCAAACTGACACAGGTGAAAGTACACGATAATAGAAGGAAAAAGGTCTCCGTAAACATTGGTCAGCAAACGATGCGTTTCAGAGATAATTGCGAATGTGTGATTACAAGCCGCCACTGACTTCATTGTTTGTAAACGTCGTCCTAGTTGGTAAAATGCTAATAACACAGTAAGAAAGCCATTGGAGATCTCATTGCTAGACTGTGTACTGATTGTATACATCCTGTTCGATTAGAACGCCACCTCTCGGAAATGTTCTGTTTTGTAAACAAAGATCAAATCTCGGAACGCGCAAGGAGTAAGGCACTCTGCGTTTACAAAATGTAATCAGTGACGGCTTTTAACCACACATTCGCACACATTATTAGCATTTTACCAACTATGACGACGTTTACAAACAATGAAGTCAGTGGCGGCTTGTAATCACACATTCGCGATTGATTCGAAAACGGCTCGTTTGCAGACCCATGTTTACACAGACTTTTTTGCTTCTATTATCGTGTACTTTCACCTGCGTCAGTTTGAGCTATTACTTTTGAGACACCCTGCATATGTATGTATATAATATATATTACAAATGAAGAAAATAGCACATCCGACATTCAATGTTAATTAGATATTATTTATTGTCCAGTGATTCTACTAAATCAGGTGATTTTCATTATTATTATTATTTTAAGGTCACAACCTGCACGTTTGGCTAATTGCGAGCATGGGGATTAATGGTGAAAAGATGAAATTGATGAAGGGAAATACACAAACTTATATGGATGATACAACACAAGCCCAACAGAGGATTACACTTACCCTTGAGTCCAGGCGCCAGAGCCTCGTTGGCTTGCAAGTTAGCAGGGTGTACTTCGTGGAAATGAGGTTGACTTTAAGGTGCTTTCAGCGAATGTCACCCCTTTCATCCAGCTGCTAGCCAACTACTGCAAATGCTTAACGTTGAAAGGACATTGCCTCACACTTACCAATGCGTTGGTCCTAACACTTAAAATGGGGAGTTTTCTCAAAACATACTTTATCTTAGTTTCACGAAGAAACAAAACTTACAATGGAATCAAATTCTGGACCCCTTGATTTAAGAAAAATGTCATGGGGTTTATTTAGATCAGCAATTCTGCATTTAGAATCAAACTATTGTTGTCAACATCTTTTCCTAAACAATCCCAACTTCAAAAAACTAACTTTCTTCCAAAGAGGAACAGTAGATTTGGCCCAAGTTCCTTTTCTTTTATTGAGATTTCATCATGCTACGAATGCAATTTTAATATTGTTCGATTTGGATTTACTTCTGTTAACACATACTGCGGAGTTTTAGCGATTACTTAAGATTTTGTTCAATATATGTTTTCGTAGTTAGGTTAGGCAGGCAAGTTTGGTTCTCTTAACATTAAAAAAAAAAGTCCCTAAATGCATTCTCCTAAGGTTTCGAATTTCTTCTACATTAAACGATACTTACAGTAGTTTGTCAACGGAATACACATTGGCCATGTGAAACACGCATGCTTGCGTAAGGTAATTTTTAAGATGTTTTTTCTTTCAACATGAATAACTCTTTTTCGAAATTCAAACAGTGCTCATTACTTTAAGGAAGATTCAAATTTCGTGTGACAATGATTGCCAAAATTCTACGATAATAATTGGTCTTCCTGCTAGGAGAATTTGAAAAAAATCATAAAACAATCTGAACCGTTAACGTAGATTTCCGTAAAGAAGACCAAAGCACAGGGAAAATGAGCAGTCGAGCGATAAGACCTCCTCTACTGTCAGTACTTTGTCCTAGGAGAGAGACACTGCTTCACTTCCGATATTTGCTTGGTATATGAACATAGACCCATCCCCTTCCCATTTTCCTTACTACAGCTGTTCCTATTTCATGGCTTTTTTTATTTTTTATAAGAAATGACAAAATTATAGTCCTTGCACACAACTGATTGAAAATGGTGAAAACAAACATATCATGAGAGTGCAATAATTTAATTTGAACGTGCCAAGAGTCACGTATGGACCGGAGTGTTATTTCTTCTAAAACACGAGTAACATCAATTTAGCACGTAGTCGTGACGACACTCAAGTTGTACTAGAATTTGAAGAGGTCCATATGTGGGTTGCAAACTACACCCTGGAGCAATATTCTTTGACAAGCGCCTAGATTAATGAACACTACGCGGTTACAATTCGTTACGCTGCTGATGTAAAACATTATTTGTTTGCTATTCCAATGTCAGCTTTTCCCCGTCAGTGATTTATCCCAACGCCCCCAACACCCTCTAAAAATTTCCTGCCCCTAAAATTTCTGCAAAGGTTCAATTTATGGTCCCAATTTTGGCTCTAAATTTACCTACGACCCTCTTAAAAACGAACTTACACCCCCCATATGGATTATGGATAAACGCCTGTCCCATATGACACCGGAATATAGATTCAGTTTAGACATTTGTAGAGTAGATTAATATGCAATAATAAGAAAGAAGCCCAACACAATTGTTAAAGCAGATAGACTATTCGATAACAATGGATGCGACTTACCTGAAGAGAATAAATATGGCAGAATAATCAGCAAACGTCAAAAGACGAGTTCATGCAGTTCTGTATCAGACGATGAAATCACCAAAGTCGAACAACTTTCACAACACAAGGCACTTCACTAAACACTTGCGATCAAACACCACGTGCATTTCTTGTGATTCCACTTGAAACAGTTCGATCCACAAATGCACTACACCAAAGAGTTAACAGCAATAAAAACGTTATCCACTCGTATCATAGACAACAATAGCAGAGAGTTACCAAAACGAGCCAACACACAATACTGCAGAAAGACTTGGCCTTCGCTGCCTGAAGCGGTCTGGTGGTTCTTTTCCCTCTCGTGCGATTGGACAGCCGGTGCGTGCTGGCTGGTGACGTCATACGTCCTCTTTCACTTCTGGCTTTGCACCGCAGAATCCTTGGAACTTGTTGGTTGGTTTGTGCTTGACCATTTGGAAAGAGCCAAAGGCCCTCTTGTGCACTTGCGGAAAGCATACATTATTTGGAATTCTCGCCGGGAGGCGAAATGTATTGTGGTGGCCGTGCATACCAACATTGGCTGTGATGCTTTTACTGGGAGTTGCCGGCGTTCTCAAAGAAGTGTTCTTATTTTGACCACACCTTTCGATTACTTGGTCTTTCACAAGTGGAAGGTGCATGGGTTTGTCCGCAATATCCCATCTGGGGGTTGTAAGTCCGTATTAAGGAGGTGTAAATGTAGCAGATAAATTTAGAGCCAAAATTACCATAAGTTGGGAATTGGTGAAAAATTATAGGTGTTGAGGGAACTTTGGGGTGTTAGAGGGGTGTTGGGGGCGTGTGTATAAATCACAGCTTTACTCCCTCTTCATCTTCATAGCGACCTTGAGGATGAATGATGCCATTCAACATCCACCCGGTGGAGAAGACTAGGCACGTTTCTTATTTGGAGGGAGGGGGGAGGTAAAGTTTAAGTCCACTTTACGCTCAGATATGCTAATCGAGACTGAAAACCTACATGTTAAAGTGAGGACCACCGTGATATTTGTCTTCACCGCAGATCGAACCAGGGTCCTCTTGATTGCAAAACAAGAGCCTGAGCCACTAGACTATCGGAGGATTCTCTTCAAGAAACTTTGTGATTTTTAAAATACAGGTATAACCTAAAAACGAGCTCATTCGAAAATAATGAAACCTAAAAGTCAAATGACTGAGAAATGAGCCTCTAAATGTTTTATTCTTTAAACATCTTCGACATAAATCTGCTGAACAAGGGCCGCGAGAGACAAAACAAAAACAAGGGCGAATACTACTGTCTTCTAATTAAAGTTACAACTGTGGCTTCTGCAGTTGCGAGACAAAACAGGACTACACACTCGTGCCACAGCAACAGACGTCCAGAGCCCCAGACCGGGAATCGAATGCAGAACTTTCGATTGTTTTAAAGGTCTGATGGAACATAATCGACAAGAGGTAACAGAAGTGCTCATTCTAGCAGGAGATACCAGCAGCCTAAGTTCGAATCATTGGAGACGCATTGAAGCTGTTTTTTTTTATTGTAGGCCTTCATCTATTTCGCCAATTTATTATTCACCCTCACCGGCACGATGAATCTGGAGAGGTAAAAAATCGACATAGAATAACTAAAATACAAGTAATTGTGGCCGAGTACGTCGACCATGGCTGCTAACATAATTTTCTTTCTGTATTTATGTTTCTCATTATTTCTGTCGTTCTTTCTCTTTTAATTTCATTTATCTCTTTCCATCTTTCTCTTTCGTTTCTGTTTTTTCATCTTTTATGATTCTTCCTCTTTCTATATTTCCTTCTCTTTCTTTTCTTTCTTCTTATATCTTTCATCTTTCCCTTTCTTGCTCTCTCTCTCTCTCTCTCTAGCCTTCTCTTTTTCTTTCTGTTTCTATACATATTTCCTTTCCATCTTTCCCCCTCTTTCTCCTTCTGTTTTCGTCTATATTATTCTTTCGTTCTTTCCTTCTTTCTCCATGTGTCTCTCTTTTCTTTGTTTGGCTCTTTCTTTTTCATCTTTTTCTGTTTCTCCATCTCTCTTTCTCCTTCTCCCTATCTTTCTCCATTTCTCATTCCTTCCTTCTTTCTGTTTCTTTATTTCTCTTTCCCTCTATCTCACTTTGTTTCTCTATATCCTTATTCTTTCCCTCTTCCTCTGTATGTGTGTGATTCTTGCTCCACAATAAATGTTTCAGAAAATCTCTCTCTAAGGCTGTTTTGGGTGGGCGCGGGTGAACTATAACTATATTAATGGTGGACTTACCCTCACCCACTTGGTGCCGACATCCATGTCCCCCACCGAGATATCTAAAGCAACAATAGATAGCAAAATTTATGCAAGAGTAAATTTCAATAAACTAACGATAAAACTTAATTTTACCTATTGAGGGTGACTAGACAGCTTAAAAACACACGAGAAATAGTGAAAATTGAAACGCACAACCGATACCTTCCATTTGGTGTAACGCCTTGTAACCGAGGAGTCTCAGGTTTGATCCTGGATGGAAGTACTTAGTAATTCGAATTCCAATTTAAACCGATTGCAGTATCTGAGCACGAAATGGACTTGAAAACAACCAATCGCCTCCCCCTCCCCATTTTCTGGCTTCTGGAGATTTGATATCTGGCTTGCCGCTCTTGCAATGTCTCCAATTTTCAAAAGTGAAAAAGTAGAGTATACCGCTCACTATGAAACGTACCATACCTTTACACTAGAAATCCAAATGGAAGAGTGAGGGGGGGGGGTCCTCGTACAGTGGATACTATTTCTTCCTAGAAACGTGACTTATGTTTGCACTTACTAGGGGATAAAATAATGCAATAAAAATAAAATAAGAAAAAGTCATGTTTATTTTGTGGCCGCTAGAGCCTACTCACTTTGGCAGTATTATTTGTATGTTTTCTGAAATGTAAATTTATCTTTATGAAGTTTGTGATAATATAATTAGAACTATTATGTTAAGGGAACATTGCTATGAAGAGTATTACATTTTTATAAATTAGTTTCTCCGACTCGGTAGCCCTGGGCGCAGTTGGAAAATTACGTCGCAGATAATAGTATGGAACAAATGACTTTAAATGTTAACAATCCCACATTGTAATTAAACTACTCCAAGTAATAAACCACCTTTTGTCGTACACCCAAGATCTCTGTCCCAAAGCTTCTGATTTCGACTCACTCCCGGCCAGGGAACGCATATTCCATTATGTTCGTTCTGTCATGAACTCACCATCCATCCTCATCGTTCCAACTAACATAATGAAATAGAAAGGTTTGGTTAAATAATCGTACAAATTCAGCCTGAGCAATAAGTAATTTAACAGAAAAAAAGTGTATTGATCCCGATTTGGTTTATTTTACCTCGCATTTCTACCGTTTTTGGCTAATCGTGAAGATGACGAGAGCAATGAAATGATCAAATTGATGAAGGGCACTTACAAAGAACGCCCATGCCGGAATCAGAACTCGGGAACCTTGGCGTTGAAGCGCGCTGTGCTAACCACTATTCCACGGAGGATGGCTGTATTGACGCGCCCATATGGATGGGCAAGGGTGGAATGTTGAAAAGGGCTAATATATGGAGCATCTATGTTCAGTTCAACAGTAAAAATATTTTTACTATGTTGATGTTACCAGCCGATTCTCCTGTTGAAGTTCTCTGGTTTTTCTTTATTAATTGAATGATTTGTTTTATTTTACATCGCTTTTCTGCCTGTTTTGGCTAATCGCGAAGATGAGGATGAATAGTGGTGATGATATGGGTTAAGGGACAATTACAAACACTTGTGGACAGTACACCCCCCCCCCCCCTTCCAATACAAGCCCCACACAAGATTATACTGGCTGTGAGTCTTGACGCCAGAATCTCGTATCTCGTATCTTCTCTTTGTTTCTATCGGGACTCGTGATATATCTATATTTTCAGGACCTATATTATTCCATTTACATATATTCTGGGTAATGGTATGTTATTACAATATTTTTAGTACACTATATTTTATAATAAAAAAAAATCTCTCCATAGAAAGGATCGATATGGAATACAACTTTAAATCTTTCATCTTTAGGTGAAAATCAAAAGATTTTCATTAGGGGGTAGAGGAGGGTATCGTACCCAAGGTATTGGGTAGGATGTATAAATTCTTAGCATAGTAGGAAACAGAGATAGGAATGCTGAATGAGTAATCAGGCAAAGGTCGGGTGATTGACTTGGAAGTCGTATGTGGCATGAGTGTTGGAATTGTCAGGAGGTGTGATCAGTTGGCGAGAATACGAGAGAGAGTAAGGACTACGGATTGTGAGAGAGGAGCAAAGTGGGGAACGACTATTGGACGATGGTGTGTGACAAGAGACAAGTGATAGTTCAGAGGACAAGCTAGGAACAATCTCCATATATTTGTAAGGCAAGTAATATCCTTTCCTTAACCAATCCATATCGGTTCAGTCATGGAGAGTATAAAACCCATATCTAATCTAAGCTAATTTCTATCGCCATTCCTTTAAAAGGTAACCTCTTGCATTTATCACATTTAGGCCAAGCGTGTGATAACCATCTGAGAGATGAATAACAAATAACTACATCACCCAATTAAATCTAGAGGTTCTAGGTTCGATCCCAAACGCAGCATGGGAGTTGCGTTACGTGATGGAGGTGCGGGGCAAAACTCTAACGGTCTCTACTTTTCCTTCTGAAGATCTGATTTACATCAATGTGAAAGTAGGTGGGGAAATTCGACAGTTCATCCTGGATAGTGGAAGTCAAATTTCGGTAACTGGAGATAAGAACATACCAGTCAATGCCAAGCGATTTAATATAAATACTGGGATTAGGGGGGTCACTAATAGTCAACTTTCATTTTTTTTCTCTCCATATTTTTTTTGTATACACAATTGTATATTATTTTCCTTGAATATTCTTAGGCTGATTGCAATATCATTAAGGGAGAAAGAGTCTATAATGGACAACGCAATTTCGGATTCTTAGAATATTATTTTACGTATTCCAATTGTCATGGACACTATCAGCAAGTTGTGTATTTTACAATTAATCTTTATTAATGACGATATTTTATCAATATTATACAAACAGAAGGACGATTGATCAACACATTATTTTTTAGTAATATTTAAAGTACTTCATTCAATTCAATTGTTATTTATAAATATTTTCAGTTAATTTAAGTATTCATATATTTTTAGACATCAATTATAATTTAAATTTTGCAGTAGTATACAGTATACACTCATAACACTCTCAAGAGTATTTACAATAATACGTTCAATTCATATATAAAGTTCAATTGCTTTTAGTAATTGTTAGTAGTTATATTTATTTATTTATTTTTCTCTTTTCAAGATTCTAATTATATTTGGTGTGTAAAGGATGGCATTAATTAGAATTTGGGTAATTTATAGTAAGAGTAAATGTTATGTCTGAATCGGTACTCCTTTTCAAATTCCATTTCCTCAAATATAACAACCCTCGACTACAAGATTTTTCATACTTGTAATATTTACAAGTACTACTTTCTTAAAATAAGGGTGACTTAGAGGCGCCCTTGTCTCAACAAAACCTCTACACATACCGACATATTAAGTTCTCTCACTAACAACATTACACTAACGATCAGGAGGAAATGCCTGTTCGGTATATGAAGCAAATTTCCTTTCCAAAACCTACCTGAATTGCCTCACAGATAATTCAAATTTTAACGGTGAAATGAACATTTTAACAATATTATGAAACCATGTTAACAGTCCTCAGTTCAGCTTTTTCACAGATGTCAACGTCTAGAGATGGTCACCAGCTAAAACCTTGGAGAAATAAGAAATCAACACGAATTACACCTGAAGGACGCAGAGGAATTATTTGTCCTACGATTTTTTTTTAGATTTTCTCAAGAGTTTTATTTCTGAGATTTTTCTTTTAATTTTTCGACACGTGGAAACATGAATTACAATTAGACCTTTCATCAATTTTAATTACGCAGTTCAGCGAAATCAGTTGATAAGCACCAAATCGTTTAACACGGATCTCCTTCATTCTATTCTAATTAATTCCTACTGAAGTCAAGTAGTAGTGAGACCTGACATTCAACGCTGATAATACATACATCGATTTGAAGGAATATTTACATACAACTCAATACTTCACATTCACAATTCGACGATATGCAGTTCTCTACTGTACGTTTTTCATCAATGACAATATTTGTAGCTGCAAAGTTAATGCATCAAAGTGAAAAACATTTTTCACGGCCACAAGGAACTAATATATACATATATACGTGGTTTAGTTCAAGAAGAAACTTCATTGCTATGCGCAGAGACTATTAAGTGATGATAACAAGAGTAAAATTATGGTATTTTACTTGAACTTTTTGTGAGAATCAGGATAACTCAAGGATTATTTTATGGACAAATGTTAGTGCTGTGATTTTATCTATCGAACACTATTATATTCTTATTTTCAAATACATAAATTCATGTACATATATTATTATTCAAGGACAGTTATTGATACAGTGTATATATTTTGATTAACTTCAAATTTTCTAATTAAATATTTATTGTGATAGTTGACATATATTATAAATAAAAACGACAGCGATATTTAAATGATACAATAAAGTAAGAGACGGTGAAATTTACATCGATAATGACATATGTGTGCAAGTGTAACTCGGATGAGTATCACAAACGTTGCTGATTTTGTAAATATTAACTTCCAAATACACAACAGTGTTGTACAGTGTCAGTGCTTGCAGGATCGATTACACTACTTCGCTAGTGTGTCATTGAGACATAAATTTTGACAAGATCCATTTTTGTGGAACAATGCTTTTATAATTTTCTCACGTGGTGTCAGAGTGTTGCATGCTTATGCACGGACTTCGCTACGTCATCATGTAGTATTGGAACTCAGATGTGTAGCATAAGCCTCTCAATGAATACGCGCACGAGCAGATTGTCAAGTTAGCATAACAAACTCACATGCCAGTGTTCACCTTTTATATGCTTTACGCAGACATGTATTTTTTTCTTCTCTTTGTTTCTATCGGGATTCGTGATATATCTATATTTTCAGGACCTATATTATTCCATTTACATATATTCTGGGTAATGGTATGTTATTACAATATTTTTAGTACACTATATTTTATAATAATAAAAAAAATCTCTCCATAGAAAGGATCGATATGGAATACAACTTTAAATCTTTCATCTTTAGGTGAAAATCAAAAGATTTTCATTAGGGGGTAGAGGAGCGTATCGTACCCAAGGTATTGGGTAGGATGTATAAATTCTTAGCATAGTAGGAAACAGAGATAGGAATGCTGAATAAGTAATCAGGCAAAGGTCGGGTGATTGACTTGGAAGTCGTATGTGGCATGAGTGTTGGAATTGTCAGGAGGTGTGATCAGTTGGCGAGAATACGAGAGAGAGTAAGGACTACGGATTGTGAGAGAGGAGCAAAGTGGGGAACGACTATTGGACGATGGTGTGTGACAAGAGACAAGTGATAGTTCAGAGGACAAGCTAGGAACAATCTCCATATATTTGTAAGGCAAGTAATATCCTTTCCTTAACCAATCCATATCGGTTCAGTCATGGAGAGTATAAAACCCATATCTAATCTAAGCTAATTTCTATCGCCATTCCTTTAAAAGGTAACCTCTTGCATTTATCACATTTAGGCCAAGCGTGTGATAACCATCTGAGAGATGAATAACAAATAACTACATCACCCAATTAAATCTAGAGGTTCTAGGTTCGATCCCAAACGCAGCATGGGAGTTGCGTTACGATCTCCTAGTATGCAAAATGCAATCCAGAATGGACTAAGTGGAAGGGAGGGGGGGTGACATTTGGGTGTCATATTCTCATACCATTCGCAAGAGGGCACTCCTTACACCCCGAAGTTCTCAGGATTATATATCTGAATCATTATATAAGTTGATTTTTCTTTAATATTATTTTGAAATATTTTTGAATATGAAATGTTTTATTTCGTTTGTGCTGTTCTCATCTCCATGCAAATAGAGCTACTCTACTGTTAAAATTTGATAATAGCAGCACTGTCTGCAAAACAAGGGCCACCTATAGTCGGAGATATGATATTAGGCGGCTAGTAGAATTTTCGCTGTTGCCATATCAGTGCAGCGCTTGATTTCTTCAGAGGTTTACGGAAATGCATGTTCTCTTTTGCAATCTATCTTTATAATATACGTTACACAAAAATGACATCAATATTTGTACGAAAGATCACAAATGACAACTGTCTGATTTCCTTTAAAGAGAGGATTGACGCTTGGGCTAGGCAACACCGCATGGCGAACATTGCCATATCGTTCGTGAGAAACAGTGGTTATTGAACTTGGCTTGCTTAATATTCTTCTTTTTAACATGTCACTATTTATTCATTTACTGGCAATATTCATATATACGTCACCTCTTACATCAAGTAGAATATCAATGTCTTTATTCTACCATTGATATTACTAACGTCAGAGAAGAAGAAATATGTGTATCACAAATTATACACACGTCATGATTTTTACAACAGTATGGCAGCACATTAATCTACAATATCTTGAGAATGTGAGCATATGCTCACTTCAAGGGATCAAAGCCATCAAAGTCATTTCTTTATATTGTCGAATTAACGGCCAGATTCAAAATCGTTGCTGATTGATTTCCTCGGTGATTTTATCTATTATTTGTAATGTTACTCTTACAGAGGAAATTTGTGCTATTCAAGAACTGAGGTGAATAAAAAGATCTTCCTAATTGATTGATTGATTTGCTTTATTTTACTTCGCCTTTTGTGCCACTTTTGGCTAATTTGCGACATCGTAGTGTACCTCACATTCCTGAGCTATCCTGGCCTTCGTAGAAGGTGTCATACGACATGATGAAATTGATGAATGGACACTCACAAACAAACATCAATGCCCAGGCCGGGATTCGAACCCGCGACCCCTGGCGTCGTAGCGCGATGTGCTAACCACTCCGTCACTGGGCCCGGCGATCTTCCTAATTGCATTGTATTCTCTTTTCAAGAGGAAGTTTACTCTGATTTTACAGGCCTTTCTCTTTCAAATTCTTGTTTTTATTATGTGCTCGCTTCTGGTTTATGTGTATGTAGAACAAACAATAAAATCCAACTTTACATATCGAGAGGAACAACCACAATCACTAAGTCCGTAAGTGGATTTTATACGTTCTTCTGACAAGTTCACAGAGAAGTTTGAATGGAAAGGATGCATTTAATAGCTCAATAGCGAACGAGGAAGTACGTTTTCTGTTTCGTTTACATTACGTTGCTTTTCTACCTTTTGGGTTAATCGTGACGATGAGAAGGAATTACGAACTGACTAAATGTAATTTAAATGTAAAAAATTACGAGAATAAGGCCGGTTTTGGACGAAAGCATAACATTTTTGCTAGCATAAATACTATGTAAATGCTTTCAGGGTGGTACTTTACAGGGAAGCATTTCATGTAAAATTTCGGTAAGCTTTGCGATTACAATGTATAACATATACAGCACGAAAGACACGTCGAGTTACACCATCTATGCTGAGTGCAGATTGTTTACAATTGAAACAACTAAAATATTCTTCCATACGTGCACAGTAAATGTTGTAAAGTATATATTTATGGAACGCCATTGTTTTGTACCTAATATTGTTTTATATGAAACGTTATTCCTCTCGGTTGAATAGTTATCGGCTTTTGAAAATGTGAAGTGATACATTGTTTACATCTCACGCGGACGCCATTACAGCTGCACTCGTGACCTAGAGGTCGCTTCTGATTGGTTATGCTACGAAAAATGCTACGGAATTAGGACCGATCCTATCCTTGAGAAATGCCATGAAATATGCCATGGCATCTGCAATGCCATAAAATATCTCACTTTACACGGTAGCATTTTGGTCATGGTGTAAATGTTAAGGAAAATGCTTTCACCTAAAGCGGGCTTAAGATTTGAAGAAAGGAAGTGAACGACAATTAAATATTTAGACATCAGAGTATGTGCACGTTCTGTTCACTTCAAGGACTGAAAAATCATTACACTCATTTGCCTTTTGCAATGGTCTGGTGTAGATTTCCTGGCCATTTCCTCATAATGAGGTTTAATTAACCTATTGTCTTAAAAAAGCATTCCTTTCTTGTTAAAGTATTTCATTAGGAAAGACCACCTCTTATACTGTTCTGGTTGTACGCAATAAGACAAACAAAGAATATTATTTTCATATTTTTTTCCGCTTGACTTTGGATCAAATGAGAGGAAATACCTAACGAGACTTAAATAAATATATCGTTTTCTTTTATTACCGGAAAAGCAATATTTCTTTTCTGTCCCTAACACAGGAAGTTTATAATTGAAGCACCTTATTTTTCCAACTTTGCTCAAAAGAAGAAAAAAATACTAATTTAAACGTCTTAAAAAGAGAGAATGAACTGAAGACTGCATTGCGTGTGTGACTCAATGATTAAAATGTACAATGAAATGTTTTAAATTGTATCTTTAGTTTCCGCTTTCTGTTATTTTTACGTTGTCCGTTATATTATTAAAATTTTATACCTTATAGAAGGACAATTCGGAAAATGGAATGCAGTTTATTTCCGGTCAGAGGTTAATGAACATTACAAGCAAATAAAACAACATTTCCAATAAACTTTCCCCTTTATATTGTATTTTTCTTAATTCAATTTGCCTTCCTGTCTCTTTTTGCCATTCACGCTGATAAGGATGAATTATGATTAGACGAAACTCATGATGGGACGCTCACAAACAAACACTTAACGCCCAGACTAGGATTCGAACATGGAGCTGTAGGTGGCGAGAACATGAGCCTATATTTCAACGTGTTCTGAGACCAAGACTGCATATCTCCTTATCTTGACATTTGAGGGGGGGGGGGGTTGCCCCCTAAAACCGCTTTTTTTTTTTAGCTGAAACACAAAAACACGTATTTCCTCCTTTGGGTACCTCTATACACCTGCCAAGTTTCACGGTAATCGGAGGGGGACACAGGGGTCAGATGCCCAATTTAATTTGTCCTCATCTGGACATTTGAGGGGGGGTTGCCCCCTAAAACTGTTTTTTAGCCGAAACAAAAAAACACGTTTTTTTGGGCCCCTCTATACACCTGCCAAGTTTCATGGAAATCGGAGGGGGACATTTAGATAACCTCCCTTGTGAGTGAAGAAAGAATCTTTAGATGCAGTTATATTTTGAATTTAACGTAGCTTTTTTTGTCTTTTTACGGTAGCGACTATGATGACGAATGTTGATTCGATGAATGTGATGAATTGGAACAAATACATTGATTGATTTGCTGTTTTAAGTCCACTTTATGCACAGTAAAGCTAATCGGGACTGGATCTACAGTTTAAAGTGGAATCCGAACCACTATGTGCCTCCACCGGGACCCCTTGATTACAAGGCAACGACGCTATCACTGCGCCATCGGGGAGGCCTGGAACAAATACAAAGGAACTACAGGTTACAAGGGATGACTTCAAGTAAGCATACAAATGTTGTTGAATTCTTGTTGAATTGTTGTTTCAAGTCCACTTTATGCACAGAAAGGCTAATCGGGAATGGAGCTTCAATTTAAAGTGTAATTCCAAACACTATGCCTTGTGCCTTCACCAGGCATCGAAGCCGGGACACTTTGGTTACAAAGCGACGACGTTACCACTACGCCATTGAGGAGGCCCAAGCATCCAAATGTCAACCTCTCTTTCACGTATAGTAGTACACTCTAGACTTCATTCTTGCAGACTAACGAGGCTTATAGCGTCTGGACAGCCAGTATAATCTTATGTTGGGCTTCATCCCATTTTCGCGATTAGTCAAAAGTAGCACAGAAGTAAGAGTAAAAGTAGCGAAGTAAAATAAACTAAATCAATAAACCAATGAAGCTCTTTTTTTTTTTTTTAAAGGAAGTGAATTTCCTTGTAAATATGTATATCATTCCTATTTACGTCTGACCTTAGCAGTCGAATGCGACATTCCACTCCCTTCATATCAAAATGTTTGATTTACACACTGTATTAAAGGATACAGATTATATCTTTAACCATTAAAAATGGACGTACAGTAAAACCTCGTTAATCCGGACCCCGATAAGCCGGACTTCGCTTAATCCGGACAGGTAAAAGGCCCCCCCAAAAAAGCAAGGTTTTAAATGTGGCTACAAGTCAACAAGAGAACTTCCCAAAGAAAAGGCAGTCAACTGATGAAATTCTGTTTTCCGCAGACTTTGTACTGTACTGTATAGTGTATTTAGGCCTATGCCCTTTAAATACGCCATAATAAAAGTGTTTGGTTGCTATAAACAGAGTTTTAATGCACTTTCTACTGTTCTTTAGGTTATTTCAGTTAATCCGGACTTTCGTTAAACCGGTCAACTTATCCCCCCATTAGTCCGGATTAACGAGGTTTTACTGTATAAACAATAACAGGGAAATGAATAACAATAATATCGTAACCACACGCACGAAAATGTTTGTTCATCACTTCGTCATGTCCCATTCGACCTTGTAAGAGGCTCAATTTTACAATCACAACATGGCTACCTTATGCAAATATGCTCACAAACATTTCTCAATATCTTCATGGATCCTGTGCTAGTGAGAGTCTGCTTATCACCCATACAGTCTGTACGAATACCTTGTTATACATTCATACCGCGAGCGATGGATATAATTTGATTGCGTCATTTGGGTGTGGAGGCACTTTGTCGAGACGTAGAATGCGTGGACGGGTATGCGGGTGTGTACAGCGTTGATGCCCATTGGTTGTTTTGAGAGGGGAAGCGGCCGGCATTGTTTGAGTGCAGTAGCTGCTGCATTGAATTTAACATCTTCACTCGTTTCACATCCAAGACATGTTAGTCTTGTATAAAGTACTTTAAATAGTACCATCTTACCTCTAAGATCGCAATTATTGCAGGATGAATCTACAGACACACTGACATTTTATTCGTTATAGTGTCAATTACTACAAGAAGAAAGATGGGATTAGACGTGAACATTATGAAAATATTAACACATATATAGGAATATGTGTCTAAGACCCTGCGACAGGTTAAAGTTTGCAGCAGGTTTTATGTATTAATCCACGCGAGAACGGCGCACAGCATCTCCCGTGCCAGTTTTGCCTCAACTGCCGAGCTGTTCATATCACAGGCAGTGAGAAAATTGGCAGTATTGCAACGAAACTATATTCTACGTGCACGTGTGGGTCTATATATGCAAAAAGTTGGTGCAAACGTAACCTGTCGCGGAGCTTATAATTTACGAAGAAATACGTTTCGTAAAGAAGTCTTGCATTCTTTGCTTCGTATGGTCCTTTCTCAAAACACCCAAACCTTGTGGTACAGTCTAGATTTCACTTTGCAGACTAAGAAGGCTCTGGCGTGTTGTGTCTCGTCCATGTGTATTTGTCATTCTTCTTTCACAAAATTTCATCTTATTGCCTTTCATCCTCATATTCGCCATTAGCCAAAAGTGGCAGAAAAGAGAAGCAATTATATGATAATCTGTTATGATTAGAACATAATCTATCTAAGGTGGCCGCGGTGGCTCAGTCGGTAACGCGTCTGACTAGACTACCATGCTAAAGGTCCCGGGTTCGATCCCCGGCCGGTTCAAATCCGGGAACTTTTCTAACGATGGAAGCGGCCCCGGCGCCCACCCAGCGTCGAATAACATGGGTACCTGGGGGAAACCCTGGGGGGTAAAGGCGGTCAGGGGCGTGATGCTGATCACATCACCCCCACTCACGACCGGATCAAGAAAGTGTGGGGCGTTACCCCCACACCCCCTATACGCCTTCATGGCGTGGTGCTAAGCACAGGGGAACACTTTACCTTTTCTATCTACGTGTGTGTATATATATATATATATATATATATATATAAACATGTATGATGTATATATGCATGTTTGTTCCGGCATAACTCTCGAACGCCTGGAGCAATTTCAACCAAACTTGGTACACATATCACTTACAATCTGGAAAGAAATACTGTGTGGGTAAGAAACCTCTGGCACCCCTAGGGGTGTGGGTGGGAAGCGGGTGACATGTAAAACGACCGATATTAGTGTGGAATCCATAGTTTTCTGGGTCGCTAAGATGAATAGTGACACTCCCAATGCCGTTCAACTCCAAGACACCCCTGGCACCCCTAGGGGTGGTGGTGGGAAGGTGGTGACATGTAAAACGACCGATATTAGTGTGAAATCCATAGTTTTCGGGGTCGCTAAGATGAATAGTGACACTTCCAATGCCGTTCGTGGGGGTGAGAAGGGGTGAAAAATAAAATGTTAAAAATGACCTACATTAGTGTCGAATCCATAGTTTTTGGAGTCGCTAAGCTAACATTTAATCCCAAAGAATGTATTTATTCTTGCTCCTGGAGGTGAACCGAAAAATGTTGTTTATAATCAAGTTTTGAGTTAAATTAATATTATAATGAATTTGTAAAGGATTTTTCTTTATAATTTGTATACTATACTTATACTGTTAAATACCTGTAAATAAAATTAATTACATTTTACACTATAGTTAGAATTCATATTTCCTGTCTAAAATAAATACAATAAATATCAAATAAGCATTTCGAACTTCCTTTGCCACAGGAAAGTATTGACTCTTTAAGTTATATCGTCCAAGTTAGACGTCAAAGAAGTTTTGTCTTAGGGAGCATGTATACTTGAGGCATACCTATTTTGCTAAGGATTCCGTAACTTTTCGAAGAACTGCTGTTGCATTTTTTTTAAAGCTGTGCGTGTCGACAAGGAGAATAAAATATTTACTCTAAGCAAAGAGATGTAATGGGGAGAGATCTCTATTCTCGCCTCGAACGTAGAATTCCCTGACATCGCATTGATCAAGGCAGATTCATATTTGGTGTCATGGGACTTCATGGCTTCTAGCAGTATATATGAGGGTAGTTTGAAAAGTAAGGTAAACGAAGCAGAGATGGCAGCACCATAATCGAAATCGATGCACGATCGATAAGTTTGATCCTTCAAACGAGCCCTTGCAGAGTTTCAGCCCAGTGCGTTGTGATGTTATTGTTTGATCACGCGAAGTAGGTGAACGTGCAAGCGTTTTCAAAATGATGGACAAAACCACCAGGACAATGCATCTGTTCACACGTGAATGTTCTCTATGGCTAAAATCTATAAACTTAAGTTCAAATTGTTGGATCATCCGCCCCATTAGCCGGATCTAGCTTCTTCTGACTTCCATTTGTTCCCTAACCTCAAAGATGGCTCAGAGGACAACGATTTTCCGATAACGATGAAGTGATTCATGCTGTGAACGGCTATTTTGCAGACTAGGAGAAATCATTGTATAAGCAATAACCTCACAACGCACTGGGCTGAAACTCTGCAAGGGCTCAAACTTATCGACCTTGCATCGATTTCGATTATAGTGTTGCCATCTCTGCTTCGTTTACCTTACTTTTCAAACTACCCTCGTATATACTGCTAGAAGTCATGAAGTCCTATGACACCAAATGTGAATAGCCTATGCCTTGATCAATGCGATATCAGGGAATTCTACGTTCGAGGCGAGAATAGAGATCTCTCCCCATTACATCTCTTTGCTTAGAGTAAATATTTTATTCTCCTTGTCGACACGCACAGTTTAAAAAAAAAAAAAACTACCCTCGTAACTTGAAGAACTTGTCCTAGTCTTTCTGACTTGCCTGTTTCCTCAATCAAAGCATAATCGCCAAAGAACTACATTTCACATTAGAATTACGATTCTTCACATTCTTTGAACAGATGAGTATCGAAATGAAAGGTACCGAGCTATAAACGGTCCCCCTCTCGTCTAATGGTAAGCAATTTATGAAAGAACTTCAAGGCTGGTTGCTTCGACCTTCTGTGTGAAAGTCCTCTCCTTCATACACGCCCCTACGTCTCTGTTATCTGGACGTCGGTGCTAATTATTGCATGTTTCAATGTCTTTCAGCCGCTAAACTGCTCGTTTCTCTAACTGACCTTCTCTGGTTCTGACGGGCATGAAAATTTTTCATAATAGCCAAGAGCAGAGAAAGAAATGACAGATGAATGAGTTGAAGGAAATGCTAGAACTAATTGCTTTATGTTCATATTATGCGTTTGCTGAATATGCTTTTGTTGCGATGCCCTACTGGTGATATCAATGTTTCCAAATAGCATCCATCCTACCTTTTGGAGCATTCAAGAGCAAGACATCAAATGGGGCATTAGCTATAAAATGTCCCACATTAGCTATAAAATGTCCAACATTAGCTATAAAATGTCTCATATTAGCTATAAAATCTCTCACATTAGCTATAAAATGTCTCACATTAGCTATAAAATGTCTCACATTACATATAAACTGGCCAACATTAGCTATAAAATGTTTCACATTAGCTTTAAAATGACCCACATTAGCTATAAAATGTCCAACATTAGCTATAAAATGTCCAACATTAGCTGTAAAATGTCCCACATTAGCTATAAAATGTCCCATATTAGCTATAAAATGTCCCACATTAGCTATAAAATGTCCCACAGTAGCTATAAAATGTCACCGGAAGAGAAGAATTTGCTTTCTTATAGCTACGAAGGAACGTTGAAAATTTCTCGTCCTAACATATTTTCCAGAATCTTAGTGGTGTCGAAATACAGCAATCTACTTCTATTTTTTTAAATTCTTTTTTCACATCCACAACTTGATTGTGTCCAAGTTAAATATATGAAAAACTGTTTGGGATAGTGTCAATTCCTGAAACAGTTCATCAGATCCATGATCTAATCTTGATCGCAGTCATAAAGGATTGCTGAGACATTAAAGACATCCAGGGAACGTATTGAGATCATAATGCCTCAATGGAACAATGTTCTGTGGTATCATTTGTTTAATAAATAAATAAATAATTCATGAGGGTTTGGGTATGCAGAATGTTTTGACCAAGTGACGTATTAGGGTCTATGAAAGAAGAATGCATCAGTTGATAAATTACATTAAATTAATTGGACCTTAGGCGTTCATGTGTAGGAGGAAAGGCTTGAGGTTGCAATAAGAACATAACAATGAATGTGTGAATGTCATAATAAGGTTGAAATAGACTTATTTATGTTCTGAGATAATCATGGGGTTATAATACACACTGATGCACATAGTTCCTTTGTATTGTAAGGATCACAACATAGTCCATTTTATTTGAGAATGGCCTAGAAGGAAAATGCAAAACGTCCCCATGATCTTTGCACTTTGGGTTTGATTATACTATGGTGAATGCCTCAGCACTTAAGCTTACGAAATAATGGAAGAAACATTCTTACCAACCAAAACAATGTTTTAAGGGTCCTCATTAAAATATCGTTGGTCTCTGTCATAAATAACGTTATTGAGGGTAGTGGGTGTGATTGACAAGCAGGTAAAGATTTATACCAAGTGGAAACATACAAATAAACTGCACAGAGTGAAATCATTTTACTTGTTGTTTTCCTTACATACAGTTATTTAATACCGTAACACTTGTAGTTCCTTAGTTATTGACGTTTGGAAATGTTAACACTTTCCATGCCACACTTTCCTTCTAGTGTATCCACGCAAATAGATGGAACTTAGGTCAAGAAACAGCTTTGGACATTCTACGCGCAAAATGGCTGCAATTTGTATTGTATCTGAATGTTAGAAGCAGATTTTTTTTTAAGAGGATAGATGTCTGAAATGGACATCTTCAATAGTAGAAATAATGATAAAAATATTAATTATTAACATCATCATAATTTCAATTCTTATCAGACAATATCATAAGGTAATAAAAATAACGAATTTTATTTCAAATTTATGATTATTATTATAACCTTGAGGTTGGGGAGACTATTCCACTTGATCCAGCAGATGAGTGAATAACTTGCACAACTTTATCTCATTATTTTTCCATTTCATACGTTTAGTATATTGAATTGACTTTTACACATCTAGTCCGAGGGAAAGCTTTGTAAACTAGAGGGAACGTTTTTCCCCAAAGTTTATCTTGTTTGACCTGCCACAAAGAACTCTAATTCTTGGCATTGTTACAATTTTGGATCTAACGCAGGTTTTCACTTTGGTTATTCTGTAAAAATCTAACTAACTGGTCTTTATATCTGACATTAACAATGAAAATAATAATCTTTCTTCTTTTTTGTAACTTGGAAGGAATGATGCCAATTTTCAGGGCGTTCGTTGGACCGGTTCGAGCTTCCCGGTTGTGAATGTCTGTCGTGAAAATAATATCCTGAAGCAACCTTTTGCACATCACGTGGAAAATGTATCTGTGAAGCCATGCTTCAATTTTTACGTGTGTCAATCCAGACGTAGCTAAAGCCAGATCAGTTACGTACGGAGGAGAGAAGACCTTGACGCAATAACAAGAAGAAACTGACATAATTCCGTGTCTATTCTTTCTTTAAGAGAACGGAACTAATTTTTTGTTGTCGAAGGCACTTGTGTAAGAAAACACCAAAAGGCTGCCAAACATCTTCTGTACAAGTGGATGTTCAAGCTTTCAAGGCCTGTTTGCTTTGTCGATCAGCACGAAAACCATTGTCAAGGATTCACGTCATAGCCAGACCCAAAATTCCAAGGAGGCAGTCAGTCGACTTTGAAGAATCTTGTACAAACCACCGCACTAGCTGATTAATGCAGTGCTTTACCTAATAACACTGATGCTGTTTGCCCTTTGGATTCTAAGAAGATGGAAAATGATTCAAACAAGCTTCAATATCAAATGACTAGTTCTTTGTGGCTAAAAATAACGTCAAAAGTAAATAGATGAATAATCATTCTTAAAAGCTTTCCTTTCATATTTAAATGTAAAGAAAACAAGAATCTGGTAGACTTGTGTCACAGTTTATGTAAAGATTTATGGAAGGCCACCCAGAGAAGAGATTGTACAAGAAAACCAACCCCATCTCATTCAATCCACGGTGCAATCCGTAATATTTCTATACTATACTCGTACTATTAGAAGTTACCCTCAAATTTAAGGGGCCCAACCGCTTTTTCCGCGAGCACAGACACATTTATATTGTCACCTCTGTATGCTATGGCTAGCATGACAAATAAACGTGGCTCTGGGGTTCACCCAGTCTCTAGTAAATGTGTAGCTGGTGCAATCCTGTGGGGTAGTAAGGGCGGTCGGATCGTGGTGATTATCACATCCCCTGCACAAAAAATTGCCATGAATGTCTGAGGCTCTGCCTCCTATGTGCCTTCACGGCACGTTCCAACGCACAGTGATAGCATTACCTTTAGGCAATTTAGTAGTAAGTTAGAATCTCTGTGATAGGGTACAGTGGGGCTATTCCGCTCATTTCAACTTTAAAGCTATAAAATATGAATTGAAACATTTGCAAAGAAATTGGTAGTGTAAAGAATAATGATACCTTATTTAGGAACAGATTACTATACATAATAAGTGAAAAAGGTAATACATACTCTTCTTATTAAAGATACATATATTTGAGGAATGCAGAAATGAGAATTCACAAAAACAGCGGGGATATCCGATCAGTCAAGGGGCTATTCCGCCACTATTTTAGACGGAGTGTTGTTAAAGGGCAAACCAGTTTCGTCAACATTAAAGATCAGGTGAAGGTGATCACACATGCCAGTCTCCTCACACATATTCCCACACAACTCAAAGAATTGACTCTCAGCCTGCTCATTCATTCCCTCAGCTCTTGATTTTGATAATCCTTCCGGTTTCTGAGAGATATATCACTGTTTCTTTCCAGGAATCCGGAAAACCAATCTTTACCTGCAGTCATACTTTCTATGCACCAAGGATGTCGAATATGTTTTTATTGTTGCAAAGCTAAATGCTGCTTTACAAACTTGATCCGGTGTGCAGTACAGCCATACCCTCTTTCAGCTAAATGCTTGAATCTAGACATCAACTCACGCTCTTCTTCTGGGCTGAAATGGCCGGCTGTTCGGTGCGCGGTTTTTTCTCCCAGTGCCAGATCGTATTTTGAAGCCTTTACTCGATCTTCGAGGGTGGAGGACGGAATTCCAAACAATGCAGCAGATCCTCTCATCTTCACGTCTCCTTTTAGACAACTCTGTATTGCTTCATTCATAATCTCTTCGGACCATTTAGGGCCGGGATTTTTCTGCTATATGTACGAACCATCTACAACGAGAATTAAACTTACTGCTTACAATTTCACATTACAACATAAATTGCGTAAATAATTTTCTTGAACGGAATAGCCCCGTATATACACTGAGCCCCAACTGTAGTAATTGTGAAAAACGCGGCAACGAAGAAAGCGAACTACATTTATGCACACATACAATGCATAGCCTGTGTTCTAATATCTTTCAAGAAATGAGTTAAAATTTCGAGTTATTGTGAATGGCACACCTTAAGTTCGCAGGCTCTATTCTTTAACAACGTAAATAATTCATCTCAGTTCACTTACCTCGTGAGCTTCTACTGTCCCATCAAAAATGCAACACAAAGCACTAGAACAACGGACACACGCGACAGTAAGGAGACCATGCTTCACACTGAACAAAACAAAAGTTCTCCACAGTGTCTAGGTATGGCGCTGTGGCTACATTTCTTACTTCGCGCAGAATAGCCCCAGTTTACCCTTAACATTCACTTACACAAAGAAATAAGAATTTACAGTACTATATGGTAATAAACTGAAACGTTTCTATTTTACGATCGTTCCCTCCCCCTTTTAGCCGGGGGTGGTTATCACAGCGCGCTAAGATGCCAGAGGTCCAGGGTTCGAATCTAGGTCTGGCCATGGTTGTTCTTTGTGAGTGTCCCTTCATTTCACCATATCATCACTCATCCTAATCCTCGCGATTAGCCAAAAGTGGCAGAAAAGCGAAGTATATTAAAACCAATCAATCAAAACCTTCCTTCTTTATTCCACCCATGACAAGAGTTGATAAACGTACAAAATTGAACGTGCTAAAAAAAATCCAAGGCCATTAGTTCTTTTTCGCTTTTTGCGCAGAAGCTGCCTGATCTTTCAAGTTTAAAATCCAGTATAGATATTTCTGCATCCGGTTATGTTATCGCACTTCCTGTTGGTTTCAACAAAGAAAGGACAATGCACATTGAAATGTCAAGCTGCCAAGCATATGATGTATGCTGTGTATGTAAGGAAACACGGTCGTTTAAATTAAGAGAAAAAATACTGTTTTTTTTAAAGCCTTCCGCTAAGGTTTTGCGCCGAAAAGTAAAGAGAATGGAAATTTGCGTACCTGAATTCAATTCCCGAGCAAGAATAAGATATTTTCTGAAGGTTAACACTGAAGATAAAGTAAGAAACTTAACAAAAAAAAAAGAAACCCATCCCCAAAGGAGCTGAGTGGGGTGAGTGGTGCCCAACCTGAGTCAACCGGCAACCACACCAAAAGGTGCAGACCTCACGTGAGACACTAATGTACTCTCCAAATACATTATAGCCCCATGTTTGGTCTTTTGCCTAGGCGTAGTCTTCCCCTCAGAATAGATCCAGTCAAGCCGGATTTCTCCCTTGAGAAAACCTCCATTTCATGCAGGCATGCTCTAGTAACGAAGTACCTACAGGATATCTGGTATCATGGTTCCTGGTTTATAGTCTTGTTAAAGAAGACTTTTACCAAGTGTCGAAATTAGAAAGAGTTGAAAAGACTACAAGAGAGTGAAGGGAAACTCCCGAGTAAAAACCCAGCAAGCTGGGAAAAACCTCGGCCGCGTCTTGAATTAGCATGAGTTTCATCTAGATTCTAGTGTGCTAGGAACCCCCACGTTAGAAGGGGTAGGGGAGGAACTTCGCACACCCTAATGGTTCAATTCTAGGAGAGAGGATGATGTCAGGAATTTAAGGAAAAGGTGCAGGTTCAGCCCGAAGGCCATCAGGAGTTGCTAAGTGTTAACAGGACCTACACTGTGACTGGACGTACCCTTTTGTGTGGCGGAGTGGTTAACATAACGGGAATCGAAGTTGAGATATCTGTTGGTAACTAACTGTATGTTTTAGTAGTGTAATGTATTTTTATTGTATTTAAAGTACATGCATGATAATCATGGTGCGAAATCCTGAGGGGGACCAACAATTTTCCTGCGGAGTGAGTTTTTGTTGTAACAACAAAATATAAGCAATTTGTTTTGACTTCAAATATACTTTACTAAGGATAATATCGCAAGTAGCATGATTGTGAGTGCTGAATGCTTTATCTACTCTGCACCAATAACAACATGAGCACAAGAATATTTTAAAAAAGTATGCAAGTCAAATATTATTATAAATTCTATATTGATTTAAAATAATAGAGCAAAAACTAAACAAAAGCTTATACACAATAAAATAATTTCAACTACTTTGTAATTTATTGACATCTTTAACCAGTTAGTAAAGGAATTAGTTTGGTAGTTTATAAATATCTGTTATACATTTAAAAGTAACAAATTAATTCCTTTAGGTGTATTTAATGATAATGTTTTTTTTAATATTTAGTAAATAATTGTATTTTATATTTAATAACATTGTAAATATTCCTACTTCCACCAGTCTTCGATGATTTCGCACCCTGATGCTTGCATACCGTACTATAAAATAATGTTTTCCAACCGGAGGAATAAAACAACCATGATTCTGTAGCGCATTGCTGCATACATACAGGATAGAAAAATGCTGTCTTTCGAGGGTCGAAAAGTTGTTCGTCTTGATGTCCTCTACACGCTGCGAAAATTTGCCGGCTTTGTACAACGACACCATGGATGTAATATAGTACATGTAGACGAAAAACAACTCGACATGAACACACATAAAATATATAGAGGTGAAATAAATGTTTTGATATACGTAATAGCAAGTAGAAAAGAAAAGAGAAACGAAATATGTCAAGAGAGTAGAATGATAGTAAAGAAAAATTTAATCCTTCATGAAGCATATTAAGGGAGAAAGAAAGAAGCCTTTATAGAAAGGATCAAACGAAAAGTAAAGAGCAAAGATATGGAGGAATAAAGAAGATAGAGAACGAAAGAAACAGAGGTACGAAAATGAAAGAGATAAGAAAATCAGTTATTGAACAAGAGGATGAATAAGAAAGAAGAGACACAATAAAGAAGAGAAAAAGGAAGAACGAAATGGCAGAAAAAGAAAAACGGAGAGATGTTCGAGAAAGGAGAAAAGCGATACAGGGAAGATGGAGGGAAGGAAGGAAATCATGAGATTTGAATTGAAAAGAAGGCACCTGGATTTTACAAAGTGGCAGAGTACACACCTTTCTTTCACAAGATTGCCTCATGTTTGTCCCAGGACACTCACCAGTGTTTTTTAAAGCTTAGAACAAATATCAAGAAAAGCTGTAATCTGTGACCTGTTCCTTACAGGAAATATAAAAAATGTACAGGATCTGGTACCATCGTGCGTTCGATTGTCTTTTGAACCGCATCACGTGATGTTCTCTGGTGTACACATGTAGTAGGTTGGTTGGTGTATGTTATTATTCTTAGTTTGATAAAAGATGAGTCATTATTGCAATGTTATTTCAAAATACATACTGTATATAGTGGAGGAACGGATGAGATAGTCCTGGAGAGATCTCTACACGATGGCCAAGAATGTAGGACCCAGTGGCGAAACTTTTTGTTGAAGCCCTTTACACCAGTGGGAGATTTGCCACTAGGCTATCCTAGGCCATAGTCTAGGGGACGCAAGTCCAGGCAGCGCACAAAAATGAAACGCTGAAATGGCAGAAGTGACAAGGACCATCGAATATTAAAATTCCTTAATATTGTGATAATACCAAACAACGTCATGACAGAAGGTAGAAGAAATGAGCTTCTAGCGTATTAAACAACATATTACATCATAACTAGGGTTTGGAAGTTGAAGACCTATAAATTGCCAAAAAAAGACCTATAAAAATACATAAAAATATAAAAAAAAGAACCTAAAAACGAAAAAAAGGACATATAAATGTTATCCAAATTAATTAATAACTTCAGTTTTAATTACATATTTAATGAATAAAAAAATAAAAAAATTCTGGTGGTATGGAACACACAGTGCGTAAAAACTGAAAGGTTCAAAACAAGAGAAAGTTGCTACTTACAGCTCGACCTTGTACCGTACCTGCTTCAGTCGTCCAAAAATGTTTTTCTCTCGTTGCAGGGATGATTCAAATATATTTCTTTCTTTCTTTCTTCTTATTTCTTTACTACAGAAAGGATGTTTAAGAGGTGATGAACTGATGATGATTCGAATTGAGAATGGGCAGTAAAAACGTAGTCGAAAGAAGGTGAAGTCGCAAAAATAAACCATTAAGACCTAAAAAAAGGCTAAAAAAGGACCAATAAGCAAAAACAACAACGAAAAAGGCAAAACAAAGGACAAATAAAACCCACCTTCTTCTGGCCTACAATGACCCAAAATGAACATATATTATGTTGGGCCTCGTCTTCGGACACTAGGGAAAAAAAGGATTTTTCCTCAACTAACGAGCCCTAATCATAACCCTATTTTTTTCAGTACTACTGGAGTGTAAGTCTGTATGACAGACTTCAAAGGAAGCCATGAGAGTTCACGTCAGTGCTATGATAATAATAATAATAATAATAATAATAATGTCGGCAAGACACAAAACAAAGGATAGCCTAAAGGGCCAACATTTTATAAATCGCCCTCTGAGATTCAGGATTAAAGTCAAAGATGAAGAGACATTCACAGATAACAATAATGCCCAGCAGGGGTGCCCATCCCCCCAAAGCCTATGACACACTTCCCAAAAAAGGTAGAACATCCCCCCCACCCGTTCATCCCGAATAAATTACTCAAACTATTTTTGTCAGACATAATTCGCGGAAAAATATAATACCAGAGATACAACCACAAAATTTTTGTCTCGGGGGGAGGGCAAGTACATACCAGGATAAACGTACCAATAATAATAATAATAACATTAATAATGGCTTTATTATGTTATTATGTAGTAGTAGTAGTAGTACGTTATTATCTTCATAAATTACGCAAAAAGGGGATAGAAGTCTGTGTTAAAGCATTTGTTTGGAGCAAACGATTTGAAATATTCTTTCAACACCGTCAATTTCACATTAGCTAATAATAGAAATCAAACACACAAACTGTATTTTTGAATGACAGAAAATGAATGATAAATGCATTCCGAAGATACATGTGTAATTTTCATGTACAACATATGTGTTTACACATATGCAACATGGAGCGACATAAAATAGAAAATATACATGCAACAAGCTAACACTAAATTGTGTACGTATTCAAAGTTTATTCAATACAAATATACAACACATATTATTTAAATACATTACAATACAGAAAAGAAGTAGAATGCGAGCGAAGCGAGTAAGAAAATTTTACAAAATGTATTTTTATTTGCATAACATTTGAAATCGAAAGGGGGTAATTCCTCCTCTGAGTCCCCTGCAGGTGCCCTAGGCCGTCAAGGTTTGCCTCCCGCCGCCCCTAGCTACAGCTCTGAACTTGACGAAAACGAGAAAAGCAGATTATGCGAGCGAAGTAAGCAAGAAAAGTTTACAAAATGAATTTTTATATGCATAACATTTGAAATCGAAGGGGTAATTGCTCCTCTGTGACACCCCTGCAAGTGCCCTTGGCCGTCAATCTTTGTCCCCCCTTGCTACCTTAGAATTGACTTCCGTCGAAGGTAGGGGTAGGGGCAATGACCCTTACCCCCCTGTGGTTGCGTAACTGTATAATACAGACATATTTAAGCAATATATGTTTACTTAGATACTTTAGGCTCACTGCCATTGTTAGTCAACCTTATTCTGCACAGTTTGTCTGCTCGATTAACCTTGTATAAAATGCGAATACCACGCCCCCCTCCATCCAAACCGATTCTAAAGGCATAAGAGGTGGTGTTTCATTTGAACCCTATCGCCGCGATCACCCCCAGGTAGGTAGAAGAACTATAGGATAATAACCAAAACTAAAAATCAATAACAAGTCAATCATACGATACGATCCACTCCATTTTTGTGTGACGATATAAAGAATTGGTATAAAATTTTGTCCCCCAAAAAAATTCCCATGACGCAGGCGCGTCATGAAACCCCCCCTGTGGGCACCCCTGATGCGCAGCATGGGATTCGAACCTGGGACCTCTGGCGTCATAGTGCGCTGTGCTTATCACTCAGCCACGGATGCTGGCAGCCAATAAATGACTATGAATATAAACTGGCGGTAGGAAGCGCAAAGAAACAAGATGCAGCCATTACTAATGCACAGTTGATGACTTCGTCTGCATCCTGTGTCTTCCCACTTGCGCGAAGGACACCTCACGTCATTCCATTGTTTCTTCCTTAGACGTCCTTGCTTCTTCCCTGCCATAAAACGTTTCTCCTGGCAAGGCACGCTTTGGGAAAGAAACGCTCGGTGCAAAAATGCACTCGAGGTACGTCCCGACTTCACGTGATGCAACAGGGGGAAAGTTCTTGACGTGAGGACAAGCTGTGAAACTCGTCTCTTCACTCTCGTTTCCTACATTTTGTTTCAGAGGTATTTCCTGGCTTAGAGTGAACTTTGAAAAAGGCAGCGAAGAAGACATGGTAGGTGGAAAATGCATTTTGGAAGGTAAATTCTTCGGCAAGGTATACCTGTAATATAGTGTGCGCATTAAGCTTTTTGCTTTGAGGTGGGGGGGTGCCCACTTAGTGCCGCATTTGTGATTTTATTTCCTCGGGGTGTAGGTTTTTTTTTTTTTTAAGGTATGCATAATTTGTACATGTTACTTCTAGTAAATTGAATTATTGCCTTCTCAGTTCTAAGTACCTAGGACATTAAATATTATGATAACATTTAGACGTAATTTATAAACCCCCCAGGTCTGTAACCAGAATTTTATTTCGGGGGCTCATCCCTTATCAGCACGTGTGTAGCCAGAAATATTTTTAGAGTGGGTCAGGCCATAGATAAAACTTGCTTAGTTACAATAATAATTATTGTTCTTTTACAATAATAACTATTATAAGTTATTAAAATATTCCAATTTCAATCCACATTTATTGTTAGTTTATAAATGGAGAGACTTTGAATATCTAACACAATTGTTGTCTATTATTTTTCTTATATTTTGTACAGTTAGTGTACTTAAAACCATAGTTATTGCATTTTGCTATTAACTTTTACACAATCATTGTAAAAAAGGCTTTAACAGTTAGTGGTAAATTTTACTCATAAAGTTTATATTCTATGACCTCTCACAAAGAAAACCATAAGTTTTGGAAGCTGTGGATCTATTTATTCTTTGGCTCACATGGTAGAATACAAAAATATATCCTGGTACCTCTATTATACACTGAACGTTTTTCGATGTAATGCAGTTTGTACTGCGGTTATAACTTTATTTCTGTTATTAACAATAAAAATAACATTTAAGTTAGATATTTGTAGGATTTCCGGAAGGCTTCAACCCCCCCCCCCCTTACATTCGAAGAAAACCCAAATCCATACACAAAAAGAGCTATTGAACTAGTAACACCGAGAAAACTTTACAAAATATCTATTGCGCGTTCAACACAATGACGGCGAGTAGAGAGAAATGTGATCTACGTACCCCCAACGACAAAGTCCAAATCTTCTTGCCATGGCGGTAGGCTTTCGTAGTTTATTTGACAATGGACAGAGCAACGGCGTTACTTGGAGAGGTTTTTTTCTAAAACCTCTGCACCCGACGATAACTATCTAATATATAAAAATGTATGTGACTTGTCAAAATTATTGGGGGGCTCTGATCACTGAAAAAAATTAATGAATGACTCATTCCCTCCCTTTTTTAAGTTTTGGCCTCAGTGTTCGGAATCTCGTAAAAGCCCATGAATTTCTCAAAAATATTAACATTTTTATTTACATTTCGAATGCAAAATGTCAATTGTTCACGGATGGATATGTCACAAGTTTCGTCAACCATAGTAGCAAAATATTCCCGACTTGTAATATCTGCTACCACGGAGCGCAAAACAGATCTCTCTAATATATCACTGATCGCGTTCCTTTTGTACCCTTAACGTCCCATCCACTCTCCTAGTTCATGCACATCTTCCTTTGAAACTCTTTTTAGCAAAAGTGTTAACAATCCTCATAATTATATACTTAGTATATAGTAATAAGTCATGTGTTTTGCTGTCTCTGGTCATAGCCCCCCCCAAAGTTGATGGTTTAGCGGTCTCAGCCCCCCAAAGTTGATGGTCTATAACATTTCAAATGTGTATTTAAAGTTAAGTTCATGTGGTACAATTCAGAGTAAACGTTACAAGAGAAGCAAAATATTACATTAGATCCTCTTAAGCAAAATTATTTGGGGGGCTCTGCTCCCACATCGTTAAAAATGGAGGGCTCGAGCCCCCTTCCTCCCAGCCCTATGGTGTATGTATATATGTTTGTTCCCGCATAATTCTCGAACGCCTGGAGCGATTTCAACCGAACTTGGAACACGTATCACTTGCAATGTTGAAGGGAATACTGTGGGGGGTAAGACACCACTGGCACCCCTGGGGGTGGGGGTGGAAGAGGGTGACATGCAAAAATAATCTAAAACGACCGATATTAGTGTAGAATCCATAGTTTTCGGGGTCGCTAAATGAATAGTGACACTCCTAATACCGTTCCACTTCAAGTTCATCACCTATCGGGATGGGGGTGGGAGGGGTTGAAAATTAAAATGTCAAATCGACTTAGATTAGTGTCGAATCCATAGTTTTTGGAGTCGCTAAGCTAATTGGTGACATTCACGATGACCAAACTTGGTACACATATGACTTACAATCTGAAAGAAATACTGTGATGGTAAGACACCCCTGGCACCCCTAGGGGTGGGGTGGGAAGGGGTGACATGTAAAAATAATCGAAAACGAGTGATATTAGCTGGAATCCACAGTTTTCTGGGTCGCTACGATGAATAGTGACTCTCCCAATGCCGTTCAACTCGAAGATACCCCTGGCACCACCTAGGGGTGGGGTGGGAAGGGGTGACATGTAAAATTAATCGAAAACGACCGATATTAGTGTGGAATCAATAGTTTTTGAGGTCGCTAAGATGACATCCCAATGCCGTTCAACTCCAAGATACCCCTGGCACACCTGGGGGTGGGATGGGAAGGGAGTGATATGTAAAGCGACCGATATTTGTGTGGAATCCATAGTTTTCGGGGTCGATAAGATGAATAGGGGACACTCCAAATGCCACTCAATTTCATTATTCTTGCTCTTGGAGGTGGAATTAAAAATGTTGTTCATAAATTGTTGTTGAATTTATATTATAGTGAATTTGTAAAAGATATTACTTTATAATTTGTATACTGTATTTATACTTTTAAATACATGTAAATAAAAGTAATTACATTTTACGCTATAGTTAGAATTCATTAAACACCGGGTAATCAGCTAGTGTATGTACATATGTATGTATGTTCCGGCATAACTCTCGAAAGCCTGGAGCAATTTCAACCAAACTTCGTACACATATCACTTACAATCTAGAAAGAAATGCTGTGGGGGTAAGACACCCGTGGCATCCCTAGGGTTGGGGTGGGAAGGGTGTGACATGTAAAAATAATCTAAAACGACCGATATTAGTGTGGAATCCATAGTTTTCTGGGTCGCTAAGCTGAATAGTGACACTCCCAATGCCGTTCAACTGCAAAAAAAAGTTGAAATGTTTTTTTTATCAATCAGCGGATGCGTTCGCAGTATGCATATATTTGTATACCCTTTTCAGCATATCTGTCTCAATACACAAGCAAAAAGTTACAATGATATGTTACTGCCTTCAAAAAAATAGTACACAATTTTACACTTCGGAACATATCTATAAATTATCATTTTCACGACACAAAGTTTGTTTTTAATTTAATATATACTCAGATGAACTAGTATCGTTAAAGATGTGTCTACACCGGGAATCGAATTTTGGATCCTTCGATTATAAGGGGACAGCATTAGCCGCCTTACGTTATGGGACAACCCGATTACTTCCATGAGAAACAGGCTCCCTAGTCCTGCATGTCTTTCGGATGTTACATACCTTTATACAGTGTTGTTTTGTGGCAAATAACATATTTTTATGTACTTTGGTCATTGTTACGAGACTAAGCAAAATGCGAAGGACTACATTTAGCATATAATCGTTATATTTGTAGCCTCAATCACTGCCACAAACACTGTAAGTGCAATGCTTATCAACTGTGTTTACAACACGCTCTAAAACGCTTGCCGGAATCATGGCAGCGGGCGGGATTTCGCGCAATGAATTGTGGGGGAAGTTGTTCGCTGAATATCATCCATTAGTCATGATAGAAACAGGATAGACTTAGAGGGGACCACATTGGTGTGTTCCAAGCGGACGCTCGCGATCTTGGTGACCGCCATATTGAATTTAATTCAAAATTGTTAAATGAGAAGGGGTGATGTGATATATGTATATATGACACTGTTTTCTCACACCTGGAAAATGATACATTTGTTACAATCATGCAATCGTAACCTTTACCGGATTAGAGATAGGTTGAAGAAACCTTCACCACTGCATTTCTGTGAAATTCCAGCCTGATTGGATTCTAGTCTGACCACCGCACGGGAAAGCCGGGATGGATGAACTAAGGTCGGAATTTTTCCGGCTCTGTCCCCGCATAAAGCGGATGTAGGGCCACCCAGATTCAAATCAAATGGTACCCGCCGGGGTCAAGGCAGTCGCAGCGTGGTATTTATCACATCATCTCCAAGATGGCTGATATCGAAAATATGTGGGGCCCATATACCCTAAATGTGCCTTGTGCCTTCATGGCACGGTGCTATATGCACAGCGAACTTTAACTTTACCTTTATCTGTATAAATTGTATTCGTTTCTGTAACCCTGAATAACTACGCTTATTTTTTACAAACGCATATACGAACCCTCTACTATGCCAATGGTTGAGGGCCCCGTAAAGGCTTAGTTGCCTCCGCCCCCGGTGCACTGCGGGGTTTTGCGGCTTGTAGATCCGGCACTGTGTCTGTTTCTATTGAAATCAAATTTTGTAAAGCCCACTACAGGGAAACGCGCGAAACCGACGCGGAAATTTCCGTGCCAGAAGTCTGCAGGTTATCTTAAACGCTAACGGCCACTTAGACGCCGGGAACGGGTCTGTTGCCGCGCTGCAAAAAAATGCATCATATTGAAAGATGCATTTACATGCATCACCATTCCCGTGCATCTTGACGCAAAAAAAGTGCTTCTTTCAATTTATGCACGTGTGTGTCATTGGAGTCACAAAATGTAATGTACTTCTTGTGTCAAATGAATGTGAAGTCAAGTTGTTGAAGGTTGCATAATTTTCAGGGTAAACATCAGAAAGTGGAAACATTTACCAGCACCCACTGAATGTTGTCTCCACTGTAGCAAAAGTTAGTCAAATTCCTTCTTAATTTTATCATGCCCTGATTCCTCCTTTGTTATGGTGGATAATTCCAGCACACGCTCCAGAGGAAGAAAGCTGCACGCAAAAAATTATCCCTCTTCCCTGTCTTTTCAAGCTACTTTCCTTAACTGTCCGGAAAATTACTTGAAAGTAAAAGATGATTACTTCATTTGCCTAAATTGCGGCTACTTCCACACGAGGCATATTGTGGAGGTAGGTACAGAACCTTTATAAGGGTTATTAAATTTATTGTTAGTGTAATTTTCCAAGGTGTGCCGGTACGGATATTTCACTGCAAAATGTTTCCACTTTTCGTTGTCGCATTGGAGAAATAATTGGGTCAACTTTCTCTAACTTTGAGCCAAGCCGCAGTGTTGCCACCTGAGAATTTTTTTTCGAGTAGGCTCAGGGGTGACTCTGCTGCTAGAATTTTCTTTCTTTTCTTCCATTTAGTATGATTTTCTATCTCTTCTTTCTTTCTATTTCTTTAAAGACTAGACTCTATCCCGGCAATCTCTGGAGCAAGCGAACGAAAACAATTTTCTGCGCAAGTAGTGACTCGTGAGGGCTCGACCAATGTACTGCGCACACTCGCTTTCTCCCTTTCTATACAGTTATGCGCGGTCTTGCTCCACAGATTACCGATACAGAGTATACAAGGTTTGTGGTGGTTCAGTTCGCGCCACTGCAGGTTGTTGCCAAACAGCAATGCTGTTGCACCAGAGCTGCGAAAGGGAGAGCGAAAAGCCTAAGGGTAAATTATTTTGTTTCGCAATTTGAAATAATTGCTCTCTATGTGTCGGTTACCTTCTTCTTCTGTCGGCTATGATTGACTGATTGATTTGGTTTATTTTACTTCGCTTTTCTGTCACTTTTGGCTAATCGCGAAGATGAGAACGAGTGACTATATGATGAGTTTGATGAAGGGACACTCCAGGCCCGTAGCCAGGCAGGGGCCAGGGGGGTTTCAGCCCCCCTGGCACTGCCATCAACACCCTGGCACTGCCATCAGCCCCCCTTTACATTAGGTAAACTATTTTGCATAATTTGTTTGCAGTGAAGAGTGAAAATGTAGACAACTCACAACTTTAAAGGATAAATCCACAGAATCTACTGCATCTATTACATTCGCTCATTTTGTTTATGAGCAGAAGTAGCTGCAAGTATTTAGAATATTCTCTAGACTTCAGAAAGTTCTTTCATAGGGGAGCTTCTTTATCTGTACCTTCACTCTCCCTGTTACAACCTCCCGTTTAGACAAAAACCTGTGACTTTGATGTCATCATGCAAGTTCGCTCCGCATCTGCGTCAAAGGTCAACAACAGCTCCCAAGTTTTGGGAACGAAGGGGAGTTTAATTGCTTCGGCCGGGGATGGAATATACTGTAGGCACTGTGATTAAATATTGTGCGTTTTTGGTGTGTGATATACGTATCTGTATCATCTAAAATAGTATGGGGTGCGTAAGGGACAATTTCGGTATCAGACAATTAACACTTCAAGAGCTGTTTTAAAAGATGTAGAAAAATGTAATATTTGTGTAGTAGCTATATGATATTTATAAATGAATGAACGCCCCCCCCCCCCACAGACATAATTTACCTTCATTTATTTTTAAAAAATTGACTTGGTTTACAAAGCCCGCCCCTGATAACCCGTGAGCCTCCCTGGAGATCAATTCTAGCTACGGGCCTGGGACACTCACAAAGAACACCATGCCCAGGCCGGGATTCGAACTCGGGATTCTTGGAGTCGTAGCGCGCTGTGCAAACCACTCCGCCTCGGAGATCGGTCTGTCGGCCTGAATCTGGGAACCGAGTCTTTAAATTCCTCTCGCAGGAAACTCTTGGGGAAAAGGCGGTCGGGGTCGTGTTGCTGATCACATCACTCCCACCTTTGGCCGTGATCAAGAAAGTGTGGGGCCTTAACTCTACACCCCCTATAGGCCTTCATGGTGTGGTACAAAGCACAGGGAAGCCCTTTACTTTTTTTCTGATTATTTATAGATAAGTAATTTTTTTTTTATCGGGGGTCAGGAAATTGATAAAACGTGAATAGTATAAATAATATATGAACAATAACTATTATAAACTAATTGAAAGAAACCAAATGTATTTCAGAGTTATAACTATTATTACTACCGTATAATATTATTATTTATAATGTCATATAATCTGGGAATTTATCTCAAGCACTATATTTAATATTAATTACCATGGATTTATATTAATGGTAGAACTACGGTTCCAATCTTTTAGTTTTAATTGAATGTATAAACTCGCAAACTGATATTATATTTACAGACTTATCTAAAGCTTTTGACTCCGTGAGCCATAAATTATATTATACTTAGATAAACTTGATGCTCTTGGAATATCACCCATATTTTTAAATGGTTTGAAAGTTATTTACTGAATAGAACTTTCAGAGTGAAAATTGGACAAACTGCATCTGAGAAAGCAAAAAAAAAAAAAAAAAAAAGTAATGAAGTGCCACAAGGATCTCCTCTTGGACCAGTTTTATTTGCATTTTTTTTATTAATGATATCGTGTATAGTGTTATTAGCTCAACTTGTCTTTTATATGCTTACGATCTAAAAGTTTTTAGGGAAATTAAAAGTGGATCAGATGTTTTACCGTCGACAAAAAACTAAACTTCAATAAGCACATTACATATAGCCTACTACTAAACGAGTCATGAATCTCCTTGGTTCAGGTTCCCGAAATCCAAAGCCAATCATCCATTTTGCCATATTTTTCAAAACCTTTATCTCCCCCATCTGGACCATGGCTTCTAAAACTAACCTTTTCAGGACTGATTCTGTCCTCAGCTTTTTCCTCGCCATTCCTCGCCATAGAATATCTTCTCTGAGGCACCTCCATAAAACAGATATTTTGTCTATTTTGAATATTCAGTCATCGCACACTCGTCACGAACTAGCAGACATGAAATTGTTGCATAAACTCATCAACGGCAAAATTAAAACCGAATTCCTGGTCAACCAATTTTATCTATGAGTCCCCACATGGCCAACAAGCAACGTAAAGCTCTTTCAGATTCCCACTACAAGGTTCTCTCTTCTACAGCGGTCTCTTTACTATAGGCATATAGGCTCCCCCACTTATGTAATAACCTGCCTGTAAATATGGTGTCCGGTAAAAATGGCAAAGGTAAAAATGGCAAACGGAAAAAATGGCAAAAGTAAAAATGGCAAACGGAAAAAATGGCCAAAGTGAAAATGGCAAGTTTTCTTCTTTGGCAGTTGTCCTCTCTCAGGTGCAGAATGATCGCTTTCACAGCTTCATTTTCTTGCTGGATGCACCTGATTAGCTTCCACAATAAAGCCTACAGTCTTTACTCTGTAGGATGTTTGAATTTGAATTGCATTACTCCATATAAACCATATACATTGGTATTTGGAGGGTTCAGTACAGTTCAGATAAAAAATATAGTTACAAAATTTCTATAATTTACAATTTACTCTATAATATTCCTTATTAACTAATAGGTTTTTTTAAAAAAATTGTTTTTGAAACTATTGAATATTTTAATTGCCATATGTTCGGGATCCTCTTGAACTAATGTTAAACGTTGACTGCCAAGGTCAGATTGTCTGAATGTCATCGTGGGGCCAAGTAAAAAAAATGTGAAAATGGATCAAGTTGGTGTCATTAGATCTGTGAAGCACAAGAAATTTCAAAAGAATCCAAAAAACCGTTGAAAATTCAATTTAAATTTGAGACCCAGTTTTGGGTATCGTGTCCTGGAGAAGAGAATTTTGATCAGAAGGCCATGAGACCCATTTCTGTGTCTCACTTTTTTTTTGTAAATGACTTCGTTTCTTCAAATAACGAACTTCAATCATTTGAACTATCAAGCTCGTTACGAGTATAGTGTAACATTCTGGAGCCAAAACAATATATTTGATCATGTTAGCAAATGACAAGTGAAACCCATATAGGGGTATCGCGGCCTGAAGCAATTGCTGAGGTGAGACACACAAGTGGGTATCACGGCTTCATGAATGACGATACTTGAGACCCATTTTTGGGTCTCATGGCAGTCAACGTGTTGTGAAGTATGGCCTTAGAAGCTCATTATTTCGGGTGTTATATGTATATTCTATTGAACTTCGTAGCGCAATATTTTTTCTCGCATATAATGACATTTCATATGAAGGGAGGGTTAATATTTTGAATTTCTTAAACCTTCACAGCATCATATTCAGACGAATGATTATGGTCATAGGAACACACAGGATTTTGTTTCAATAATTTTGTTTTTAGAATTCCTCGACACTTGAAATTGTTCCTCCACCTTATAACATTCTTCAGATCAGACTGTTGTAGAAAGAAGAGCTTATCTCCAGCTTTCCAAGATATAACAATTTTCATTTTAAAAAAGTAAACAAGTTCGTCCCTCTTAGAGAGGGGGTTAGATAAGGGCTGACTTGAAGTCCTACTAGTAACAAACATGTGTGACTGGTCAGCAGGTGCGCGCAAAGCATAAACTTGTTTTCAGTCAAGATGAAAACCCATTCAATGCTGCACTCCTCTTAAGTTACATCAATCACACATGTTTCAAATTATTTACAAAGGTTAACTTTTATTAGTATGTGATTCTATAGCGGCAGTAACTCCTACCAAAAGAAATAAAGAAATAAACGGCATTAATTTTGAAAACATCAAATAAAATGTTTCCATTCAAAGACAAATTAATGTTAAAAGACATTAAATTATATTAAATTTTAATTTCAAACTGTGAAATGCAAGACACATAATTTCTCAATTTTCACGTAAAATCGTAATAGGTAGCCTATATTGCATTTCCCATTTCTATTCTTGCCATTTCTACCGTTGCCATTTTTTCCATTGCCATTTTTTCCTTTAGCCATTTTTTCCTTTGCCATTTTTTCCGCTTGCCATTTTCACTTTGCCATTTTTACCTAAATTCGTAAATATTGATATTTTCTTGTCAGAAAGCAGTTTCCGATCAATCGCTAAGTTTTCCTCTGCCATCTTATATTGTATTGGTTTGTTGCTGTTTTTGTTTTCTTGTTTGTTACTACAGTTTCAGTATAAAATGGTCTTTCAGTACTGTATCTGAAACTTTAAGTAAGTAAATAAATAAATAAATAAAGTTAAAATATATATCTTCACAGAGTGGTACAGCGATGTGAAAATAATGGAATGCAAATTAATCTTATAATTCTCTTAAAAACGTTTCAATCCTTTACACTTCACACTGTGCCATAGCTGTGTTAGACATTTAGCAGCTGAGCTCCATAATTCTCTCGCTCTGAGAATGAATTCCCCGGCACGCTACTGGTCGCTGTTTTCCGGCAGCTTGGCAAGTGTAACTTTTTTTCTGCGCACTTCACTCTCTAGGCGTGGTTGTGCAAGTGCGAGTGAATTGTAGATAGCCCAGATACAAGGGAGGTACCAGCAGAAGTCTTGCGATGAGCGAGCACCTTCAGCTGATTCTTCGTGTTACGGCTCGACTCCATTCGCCAGTTTTCTCCCATCGCACGCGCACAGGTGGCTGGGTACGCGATGCGATGCGTCTCGCTACGCGGGGTACCGCTTGACCCACTTGCGATTGGCACGTTTCTCAACGACCAGCAAGGAGATTTTAGTTGATTTTTGTTGTTGTTGTTGTTATTATTATTATTATTTAGCGCCCCTTTTTGCCATTTTTGGCTACTGACTACGATGAGGATGATATCATGAAATTCATGATGAGGCTGAACATAAATTAAGAGTATTTGAAAATAAAATCCTTAGAAAAATATTTGGACCTAAAAGGGATGAGGAGATAGGTGAGTGGAAAAGGTTACATAATTTAAAACTGAATAATTTATATTCCTCTCCAGATAGTATTAGAGTAACACAGGCCTGCGAAATTGAAGTTGTTGAAAAATACAAGAGACGTGTTCGCTGAGTTTTACGTTATTGGGTGTGCTGATTTCGAAAATGACCTCCATTTTTTTCCATCACGTCAGGATTTTTTGTAAAATCGATATCAATATTTTTGCTAAAATCCTACGTGAAAAGGAATTTTCGCGAACAATTTTGCATGCACTATCCGGCAACAGTGGTTTTGATCCATTTAAATCTATGTAAAATCAATGCTTGGTGATGCAAATTGATTTATTGGCAATTGATTTTATTTTTTATAGGTTTAAATGGCAGAAAACCACTGTTGCCAGATCGCACGAGCCGCTTCTGGTCGAGAGAAAAACACAAACTTCCCTTGCGTTTACACTTTTTACATCCCATTATGGTGAAGTTTCTAGAAAAAAAGCATCAACGTATTATGTTCATTTGTGTTTATTAAGGTAACGTACATAAAATAGACGATTGACCTCGAGGAGCAATGTATGTGTACATGAACGTTTGACACAAATTGTAAACTGAACAAACAACAAAACCAAACACAAACAAAGTTTATATTTACGTACGTACCCTTTTGCCTTTGAAACTTCTTTTTGACGTTCTTCTTTTATATGCAATCTCAGGCCTCTCTCGTGTTAACATCCAACAGTAGTCGACGAGCATGTTCTTGTCCCATCGTCCTTGATATTTGCGCTCCATATCTTTAATATCTTGGTGGAACCTTTCACCATGTTCTTCGCTGACTGCTCCTAAATTTTCGGGGAAATAGTCCACATGTGAGTGAAGGAAATATAGTTTGACACTCATGGAGCAACCCAACGCTTGAAATTTGTCCAGCATATTCATAACAATTGCTTTATAGGCAGGATCCTTGTAATTCCCCAGAAATTTACTGACCACATCTTTGAAGGCAACCCAAGCTTCTCTCTCCTTTGTTGTCATGCTAGTCTCAAAGTCTTTATCCTTCATGAGCTTGCGGATATCTGGACCAACAAAGATTCCCTCTGTCAACTTGGCTGCGGATAAACCTGGAAACCTTTTGCACAGGTATTTGAAACAATCGCCATCTTTTGAAATAGCCTTGACAAATTGCTTCATTACACCTAATTTGATATGCAACGGGGCTAACAATACTTTTTTTTGGTCAACTAAACTGTTCCGAATCACATTCTTGGTGCCTGGTTCAAGATTTTGTCTTTTAGCCCATTCTTTCTTGACCCAATGTTGAGTCTTTGCACGGCTGTCCCACTCACAAATGAAGCATTGGAACTTTGTATATCCACCTTGTTGACCAAGAAGCATGGAGATAACTTTCAAATCACCGCAAATGGTCCAACTGTGGTCGGCATATTTTATTTTGTTGAGGACGAGAGCCAGGTTTTCATAGCGTTCTTGTAAATGTACCGAGTGTGCAACTGGTACAGATGCATACTGGCTTCCGTGATGAAGAAGGACAGCTTTCAGGCTCCTTGTCGATGAATCTATAAACAGCCTCCATTGATCTTTATCGTAGGTGATATTAAATTTGCTCATCAATCCGGGAACATCAGAACAATAGACCAGGTTCTCCGCTTCCTCAAAGTACTGAACAAAGTCCTTTTCTCGATTCCTGTACCAATAAAACGTGGTTCCTTTGGCCAATAAATGTTTTTCTTTCAATCTGGAGCCCAACAATTCAGCTGCCTCTTTCGAAAGGCCCAGATCTCTAGTCAGATCATTAAGTTCAACCTGAGAGAAGGGCTGAGGTGAATCGCCTCCAGAGGGCTTATATTCGGTATCGGAGCCTTGGCCGTCTGGATGTTCCGAATCTGAAGACTCTGAAGAGGTGACTGGTAATTCAGTTGGAGGCAAAGGCACTGGCACATCAGGTCCATGAGGAACGGGGCGTATGGCCGATAGAATATTCTCAGGATAAGAGATTAGCTTGTGATTTTTTCGGTTATACCCACGGACATGGCAGGCACAAAAGTAACAGTCATCACAGTGGTTCCTCGGCTCCCTCCATGTCATAGGAATTCCAAAGCGTAAAGCAGTCTTCTTTCCGTTGAGCCATAAGCGTAGATCATTGAGACACTGCACACACACTTTATGAGGAGCCCACGATTTGTCCTGGTCTCCGAGTTTCATGCCAAAATACGAAAGATAAAGTTTTCTTACATAGTTTGTAATGCTCCTCATGCGATGTTTAAGAGCACTATATTCGCCGCATATGTAACAAAAGTCATCTGGCACATTTTCACAACGTCTCGAACTCGAAGCCATGGTTCACGAAACGCACAGAGGAAAACACCAGTTTCAATTGTTTTTGTGATGCAGTTTCCGCTTGTCATTGTATCAGCGCACGCACAACACTACACATGAAAGACAAATTGAGACGAACTTACAAATTTCCACGTCTTTTATCTTAGTATGAACATGGTAAGTACATGATCTACTGGGTTAAAGAGCGATAAACTGAGTCCCTCATGAGGACATCTGTTTTATATCGTTTCTGCTGCCTCCAGACAAGTCGCGAGAATTCAGTCTTACGAATAACACGTTCAGGATCAATCCAGATAAAGCTCGACACAACTGGAAGGTGACTGCCGTTTACGCTGGCTTAGCGAGCGTTCCTGCACAGTCGGCGAACCAAGATAAGGATTTGCGCGACGCTATTGGTCGAGAGCGATTGCGACGGGGAGGGAGGGACGTCGATGGGGGGAGTCACCGAGGGGTAATGTTTCACCACGGTAGAATGATGGTCAGGCAGGGAGGAAAGATATTCCATGCCTAAACAACATATTAATGGTAAATGTTCATACAAATCCAAGTACAATTAAATTTTTCAAGAAAACGTGACGTGATAGACATTTTTCTTTATTTTTTTTAACTCAGCACCACAAAATACATAAAGTTCACCTATCACTTCCCTTGTATTTTTTTCATCGCAGGCCTGTGCAATTAAATCAAGAATATTTAGGTGGACATGCCATGTGGCACGAATGGGAGAGGGAAGATGAGTTTAGAGGATTCTTGTCGGGAAACGTGATGGTAAGAGACCTGTAGGAAGGTCAAGACAAAGATGGAGGGATAACGTTGAGATGAACCTAAAGGAAATCGGTAAGGATGGAAAAGATTGGATTAATCTTGCCCAGGATAGGGACACATGGAAGGCTTGTGTTGCTGCAGCCATAAACCTTCGGGTTTAAGAAGGCTAGAGAGTTAGTACGTAGTGACTCTCACAAAGGACACCCATGCCAATGCCGGGATTCGAATCCGGTGCCTCTGGCGTTGTAGCGCACTGTTCTAACCACTCCACATAGGAGGTTGGCAGCGGGGGACTTAGTGTTGTGGAATGTTTCACATGTTTTTGTGATAATGCTATCAAATTTAATTGTAGCCATGGGCGACGCCAGAAATTTTTGTAGGGGGTTTCAGGCAATTGTCACACATCATGCATCTTCATCGTTGCAATAAGTCACAGTACCAGATAAGCGACGTTTATTGAAAAATGAAATATATACGAGACGTTTAACATTTAACGTTTCGTGTTTACAGTATCGTTACTCAAGCATTTGTCTACTCAAAAACTCAAAATACCTCCAAAACCTATAGAGTGAAAATATGACAGAAAATAACTTGAAATATGTTCGCTAAGACATTGCTATTAAGTAGAGTGTGGTCCAACATGTTGCCTTTCCCACACTGGTAATCGCTCGGCGATTCTTGTACCAATAAAAAAAAAAGGAAAATATTGTCTACTAGACAGGGAAGAGCGAATGGGGAGCAGAGAAGCAGCGCTGTTGACACTTCGTCGGTCAATCCTTACTTGCATGCATTTATGCTTTCCCGTGTAGATTATTCTCAGTCCGCCGTAGCTAAATAGAGACAGCCGATATTGACAACGGCGAGTGATTTTGACACGCGCCCCCACTGGTCCTCCTGGGCCTGTGAATAGCCACAGCTGGGTTACCCCAAATCGGACTTCTCACTTAGGCTAACAGGGTAACAGATGGCCAGGGCCTGACTGGTCACTGGTGTTGGATTTATAACTTTCTTTAGTTGAAAATGAAAGGTTATGGACATGAGCATAACTTGGGTCCTAACTTGGGGGAAGGGGCAAAATCGACCTTGAGGCTTAAATTTTGGGGGGAGGGGCAGAATCAAACTTGAACTTGGTTCTTAATGTGGGGTGGCAGAATCAAACAAGGGACTTAACGTTAGGGTCAGAATGAAACTTCGGCTTTAATTTTGGAGGCAGAATCAAACATGGTACTTAATTTTGGGGGGCAGAATGAAACTTGGGACTTAACTTCAGGGGCCAGAATTGATAAGTTCTCCATCCCAAAAAAAATAATGTCCACATCTATTTTGCTAAATACCTTATATTTGCGCAATTATAAAAATATACTCTTCAATACTTTCCTTTCCAGGTCCCAGGAGGTTAACAAAAGTAACTTATAAATTTATTAATATGCAAATTTGGGGTGCAAGTGCCCTCTCCTTGCCCCCGCCAAGTTACGCCTATGGAAATTTCTTCCATTTCAATAAATTCCTATTTATTGTTCTTTTGCACAATTACAACAAAACTTAATCACTAACACTTCTGGATCGATATGACTGATGCAGATCTGCTTGCAAATCTGTACCGGGCAATCCTTCTAAGATTAATCAACGGTTTGTTGGTATCTCAAGAACCTTGCTCGAAAGCAAAGATTTATAAGGAACTAGCCAAAGGCATAAGCCGATTCGCCCGAAGGTAAGGGTAGTCCTCTCGACAAGGTTATCCTGTGATAGATACCAGCCTTACGGTAACCGGATAAAGAAGGCCGAAAAGTACAGAATTTGGTCCCGTTTTATACAGAAAAGTTGTTGAAAAAAATACTTAATTAACTTAGTCGATATTAACACTTATCCATGGATTTGCATAATTACACCACGTAATTTAGGCTTTTACAATATCTACATAAAATAAATAAAGTTCGAAATTACATACCTTTTTATTTTATTTTTTAAAAAAGTTACAAAATAATTAATTTTGATATCTAAAACAATTGCAGATTAATTCCAGAGTGTTCGAATATTGTGCACGACACAGATTAATGCATGCGCAGATGTTGCAGTGCTGCTTTACGAATGCAAGCAAGACCAGATTTGACTGGGGCGACACAATGGGCCTGGTCAAAGCAAACTATTGTAGATGGCAGCACCCCTGTTGTGACCCCACGCTTTGATGGGCAATTGTTCTCCCAATTAAATACATGGGGAATTTGATGCTGAACGTGCTGATATTACATTAAATTGCAAGTTAAAATTCCATCTTAACCTCAGAAATTATGTCTGAACGTGTTTTTCAAAAGACAATCGTCAACAACTGAAAATATATCGAACTAAAAAAAGCCTTAAAATTTGCACAGCACTTGTTTACGTCACTTGCAATTTTCATAATTTAAGAGCTTTATGGTTGTGTATGTACAGTGGGATCCATGAGTATTACCTTGCAAATTGTCCATAACCATGTTCGTGCACTTTATTTGACCCAATGAGAGCTTCAAGAATTAAAAGAAAACTCAAAACAAGCTGTTTACAACTTTTGCACCAGCATACATAAAGATCCATCGCTTAAAAACACGCAGGATGTAAGTTAAAAATTAATGAAAATAGTCATGGACAATTTGCACGGTAATACTCATGGATCCCACTGTACATGATATCATACTTTTCCACATGGTTAATAAATATGGCCCCTGTTTTATATATAGGCTTCACATTTATCGAGAAGAATAGTTACTACAAAAAATATTTTATCATCTGTTTCATATTTCGCAACCTCTAGATGCGAAATAGATTAGTTATAATTTTAAAATTGTTATTATAAAAGAAAAGAACGAAAATACTAGGTGAAAATATCTGCTTAATACAATGAATGAAAACATACGTAAATATTAAGTTATCGGATAGGACATAGTGGCATAGTGTATAATAATAAATATCATGCACTTACGCACTTAATACATTTTTCTTTATAATTTTGGGAGTTCTCAGATTCCTACTCCCGCTGTGCCCCCCCCCCCGCCCCCTTCCGGACGTCCATGCAGGCACTCACACTCACACTTTCGCACGTACATTATCAGAGCCAGTAGATCAAGACAAATACTTTCACTCTGGGCAAAAATTGATTTATTTAATCCAGTGTGTAAGAATTTATCTTAACAAGTACCACTAATGTTCCTCATATCATTCAAACTGGTTATAAATACGAATAGGCCCAATTTGATAAAAAAAACGCCACTTTGAATCTTCACTGTAATATTATTCGGGCCACTCCCTGATATTATTTGTGTTGTGTTTATGCACCACAACCATTATTGAAGACAAATGTTGCCCCCAGTAATATCATGTTCTTTCATCTCTTCTAAATCTTAAGATTTTATTATTAAAAATTCTTAATTAATGCTCGCCTTTTATTGTAAGGGGACACGTTTTACGTCCTTGCATTTCCTGATTTAAGTCTGATTTGTATTTTCTCTTCAATATACTTTTCCTATTGTTATCTTATTCCTCATTGAATCTAGCTTCAAATCAGTTATTATTCTATCTAAAATTAGATTTTGATTATACCATGTAACCTGCTTCACAGTTCTACCTTAATTCTTATAAGACAAGATGATCGACACATTAATATTCTCATGCATGAGACGACTGTCTATCGTTTGAAGTATTCGTTCTGCCCTATCCCTTCTAATCACAATGCCTGTCACACTTTCCATAAACAGATTTCGGTTCAGGTTTGGAGGATTCTGAAGACAATGGCACCGTTCTCAAGGCTGTCTCCCCAAGGTCTTTGCATTTACAAACAATAGCGGATATTTTTATGCATAAAATGAAACGGTGGAACGGGAGGTGAACATTCCAATATTTATTTGTCCACGTCTACAATGCAACATTTTTGCAACGAATTGTTGTCATTGTTTTAAAAAATGAGGACAACAGTAGGCAGCCCCGGAATAATATGCCCCCTTTCCCCATCGGCCATACAATTTCAATTATAACGTCTAGTAGATTACCAAATGTTACCGTAATTAGTACTTATGTAAAAGGAAGCTCAATAAGTTTTTGTATGTATTTATTTTAGCAAAATAGCTTTCGTAGAAAGGTTACAAAACTGCAAACACTAGAAATGCTGAATCAATGGTTGTAACACTGCTCACAAAGGCAACATTTGACCTGCTTGTGCACATCATATGCTGTCAGGAGGTTCTGTAGGAATTTGATTACTTCTGACCTTACCATAACTACTAATTGTACCTCTGCTGCACAAAATATAAATTTAAACAATATTTAAATTGTGAACTTGCCCTGTATTTTCTAAATATTTTTTATCAAATTTCAAACATTTTTCAAATCCGTTTTTCACTGTAGCCCAAGGCTATAAAACAAAATAAAATAAAATTCGAGGCAAGATATTTTTGACTACATTAAAAATCATATTAGATTCCCGACAATGAGCATCATGAAAATGGCAGATGGACAACTGCTAAATTCTGAAATATAAAGAGGATGTAATTCCTAACTCAAAATGATAATATTGAAAAAACATTATATATTTCATGAAGTACGACTTAAATAAAATATTTTAAAAATATTATAGGTTATATTCAAATGTCATTAATCTTTAAAATTACTCGCAGTGAGGTTTGGGAGCAAAAATACGCCAAAGAGGGGACAGGAGGGAAGTGAACCCCAGGTGCTTGTAAGTAAACTTTTCAAATGTTATTTAGAATTTGGGCCAACACAAATTCCTTCCCCTCTAGGGAATTTGTGAAACTTTATTTTGTGAGGATCATAATGTACCGGGTGGACAGAATTAAAGTTACCCGTAGCCTGTTTGAGGCATCGTAGAACTCTGAACTTGGTGAATCCACTATGCAGACCATGGGGAAGAGGATGGCGATAAAAAGTTCAATTTTCCTCCACCAGGTTGAAATGTGGCGCTGTACTTCCATGATGGGTTGAAATAATGACTTAAACTGGTCCAATTGGTTATGGATTTGCCTTTATCTTGCAATCTTGCAATAAACGAGAGATTATTTTCTCGCAACTTCCAGCCACTAACAAATTTCTTTCTAATTAATAACTCAGTTAAATCACGTAACGTGAGTGCTGAACAAATGTTCGGAAGTGATCACTAGGGAACAGAACTTTATGTGCTAAAAAACTCAGAAATATTTTTTTTTATGTGTCATAAATGTTGAAAATATGTGATAAAAACAGGAAAATATGTGACAAATATAAAAATCATTTAGTAAGAAAAACAAAATATTACATGCATTTTAAACATCTGAAATCAGTTTCTAAATGCTTACCTCCTAGTGAGCTATTTTTTGGAAGAGTTGCAGTGGATCACCATAGTTTTTTCCAAATTCTCCATTGTAAATCTGTGACGATTATCTCTAAAAAGCATCTTATATTGTGAGAAAGATCGCTCCACGTCACAAGAAACAATTCTTGCATATTTTAAGCACGAAATGTCACTAACGCTGAAGTTTTCCAAAGCTTCCTCTTCCTCTTCCTCACCTTCCAAACCACGTGCAATTTGGCACAAAGTTTGAAAACCTTGGGTTTTCCCAAAAATGTCTGTATTTTTAGACATTAGCACTTGTGCGTTAGATGCAGTGGGGGTAATAATTTTTTCCCAATGGGATCGTAGGCGAGGCGTCAGAAGTCTGCCAGCTAGCGTGTCCAAAGACAAAACAAACATAACACTCGATATGAAAGAGGTGAGGAGAATAAACATTTTTCCTTCGAGGATTTGGAGGTAGCTGAAGTCAATAAGCGATTTTATGTATTTAAAATGAAAATTCGCAAAATATGTATTTACATACGGAAAACTGGAAAATATGTGTTTTTATGTAAAATAAAATTTGCTATGTTGACATATAAGGCTATGATCAGAATTTTGGCAAAAACGAGGATCTCTATCTTATCGCAGAAAAAACATTTATTTACCTAAAGTTCCGTTCCCTAGTGATCACCATACCATTAAATAAGGAAGAACGTACTTTGCTGGTAAAGTTGTTTTATCAGAACGGTAGTAATAGTGCAGCTGCATATTGAACACTGCTGTACTGGCAGAAACCAACAATAAAGATTTGTACACCAGAGTTATATTTTTCAATATTCATTATTACAGCGCCACATTTCAACCTGGTGGCGGAAAATTGAACTATTTTTTATTTTTTTATCGCCATCCTCTTCCCCATGGTCTGCATAGTAGATTCACCAAATTTCAGAGTTCTACGATGCCTCAAACAGGCTACAGAGGGCTCTGAGTCGCGTAACTTTAGTTCTGGCCACCCGGTAAGTGGTTTGCCATCTGAAAAGTTGAATGGTAAATTGTTAAGATTGGAGGGAAATTTGTGCTGCTCATTCTCTCGGACTCGCAGATTAAATAGATATTGGACACCACACATTTCACATTTAATTTTGCCATAGCTGAAATGTAATTCCTCCGAATGAAACCAGACACAATTTCTGTCTCTAGGACTAAACAAGCATAATGCTTCAATTAAAAAATCAATGTAATCAGGGGCGGCCGCTCATAAGGACGATACGGACGCCGTACTGCCGTGTGTAATCACAAGTGAACAAACATTACTTTAACATTTATATATTATATTTTACATTGTCTGAATTACAAATATTCCGTTGCTTATAGATCGTTGGTTAGTCGGTTCTGTATTGATTCTTCCGCGACAATTGCGAAGTTTGCAGGGAATACGGAACTTCGAGAGAAATCTGGCAGGGCGGCGTCCTCCCACCTTACGAGACGTAGAGCATTTTCAGGCGCTGCCGCGAGGGGTAAGAGGCGAGGGAACTGGCGGAATTACACGCGCGCGCGGGATCTGTGGCTGGGAATGGGCTGGGAGGACGGAGGGTTTATCGTCCGAAACCAACCCCCTAGGCGAAACTGGCCCTCTCTCCGGAGAACGGTAAACAATGAAGAGTTGCCAGAAGCAATGAAGTTAACGTAAGAAAGAAAATTACCAACCGTGGAAAGAAATCATTCTGTATTCCATAGAGCAATAAATAATGCAATTTCCAATGAGGAAAGAAAATATCGGTAACTGAAAAAGTACAGACAGGTGCTTGATATTTGTTATTTACCGTCGCTTTCTGCTACTTTTCGGTAATCACGACGATGAGGATAAGTGATAATTAAATGATGGAAGGGCACTCACAAAGAACACTCATGTCCAGGCCGGGATTCGAACCCAGGATCCATGGCTTTTTATAGCCACGGAAGTCGGCTACAGCTTCGTGTTACTCACAAAATTAGATTTAATTACATGTTTTGATTAGCACGTTTTGAAAAAACCCTGATAGTGTGACAAAGTTTCGCAATTTCTTTTCAAGCCGGCTGTTAAATAAATTAGAAACTAATCATCTAAACTCACCAAGAGCCGCTACAGGAACCTATGTACTACGAATTTCTGAAAATTTGGCAAAATTGTCTGGCAACCCCGAGGCAATAAAATGACTGCATGGGAAGACGATAGCGTTGACACTTGTTGCAAAGAGAATACGCTGGTCTAGTGAACGTCACTTCCGGCGCTGTTGCCATAGCAACAGTATAACTGGCAATATACAACGCGCTGTCCGTACTTTCCCCATGCAGTGAGTATTGGAAGCGGACCGCAAGGAATACCTTTTGTTCTTAGTGACAGGGTTTTTCAACGAAAATGGTAATATGTATCTTACACCATTGTAAAGATTAGATTCAGAAGAATACGTACATAAAATACAGGTTGCTTACAGGTGACAAGTTAAAGAAGAAATGGAAGAACAAAAGCAGGCACTTTCCATGAAAGTGACCGGCAACTTACGATTTCTTCGGTTTCCGCTACACAGGCTTGCTGACGGGTAAATGAACGTAAGTCGCATGGTTCTTTGTCTGTGGTCAGATATGTCTTATTGCTATGCGTATAATTACAATCATTGTGCACATTAGGCTTATTTCGTGCCTTTGCACTAATGGGTATTCAAAAACTACAATGCATTTTCTCGATCGGAAGAATACATATGTGTAGTACATAGTCATAGACGTCGAAAGAAATTCTTGTAGGGGTAGTCAGGCCATTGACATATTTTAATAGTAGTAGTAGTAATATTGGGAGTGTCTAAAGTGATTTCAGTCAATAGCCGGAACAGCAACCACAAATGAATAGGGACTACTACTAATATCAACAACAATAATAAATGCATATGAAGATAACAATGATTTATTATTATTATTGATTGGTTGATTTGGTGTTTTAAGTCCAGTTTATGCACAATAAGGCTAATCGGGACTGGACCTACAGTTTAAATTGTAATCCGAACCACTATGTGCCTCCACCGTATTATTATTATTATTGCATCCAAAGTAAATGTGTAAACTCAAGGTGTATCACGTCTGTTATTTCAGGAAATTAGGTTCGCATTTACATCTTAAACGAATGGCACTTTCCAAAATATATTATGTTCTTGAATTTCCAGAAATTCTGAATAATCGTAACTCGTAAATAAGCTATTTCTAACCGAAAATATTTTACTGCCAATTATAGATTATGAGGAATTGAGATAATACGAAAGAAATCTCTCCCCTAGAAGCTTATCTTCCCGCTTCTCGGAAATTCACCCCTTTTCCGAGTTATGCATATCGCTGTGTGAATTAAGGACTATTGAACGAAAGATTGAACATGTGATAAATGCAGTGGCGTAAATAACACCCTCGCGGTGCGCGGGTGGGGGGCGCACGAGCTTCAGGGCGCAGTAAGAATGATAAACTAAGAAAGACCGATAGTTCACTTTCGGCGTTAAAATATATTTTCAACCGAACATATTATATTTTATGCCCCCAACTGCAAACAGAAAATGTTAATCACAAGTAGAAAGTGGATTACCAGATTAGAAAACAAAACTTCATTAGCTGAATGATTTACGTAGCCGAAGGGTAGACGACAGGCAAGAGAACACACTGGCAACGCTAATTTTCACCCTACTTACAATTTTTACCAAACGGAAAAGAGAAGTTAAAAAAATTCTTCCTCGACGAAATGATTTTCCAAGCTAAAAAAATTCATCAAAAATTACTTGAGAAGCACAATGTCAGGAGTGAGAGTGATCGAGTTCGAAAACTATCAAACAAGAATTTGCTTCCATGAAAAAATGCAGAGGACTGCTAATGATCATTTGACAATATCGTAATTTTTGTAATAACAGTCTGTTTTCATATATAATTATCATATATAATTTTTTACAGCTTCTCTGTTGTCTTAACCTTTCGTATCAGTTTTTACATTGAATCAAATTACATGTATGCATTTCATGTTTTTATATACCTAATATAAATGTGGGCGTGAATTAATATTTTAGACAAGAAATATATTTGTATATTTTTAGACGAGTATGGGCACACAACTGAAAGTTGTGCGGGGGGCTGGGGTGCGCAGAGCATGTGTTACGCTACTGGATACATTCCTGGCGCCTGGAGCCTACTGATCGACCTGAAGGTGTTTTCAGCTTGGCAGCCCATTATTAATTACAACAAATTGTTTTCATTCTAATATTTTTGCATAAAAGAACATGATAAAGTGATAAGTTGAAATAATAACAAGATAATGATGGACAGAGGAAACGGCACATGTTGTGTTCAACCCTTTTGCCCTCGTAATAGGCTCGTAACAAAGGAATAGAGGCTACATTGGTTATGTAAAATATTTAATCTGGTTTACGTAAATATAAAGAAAGCAGTGGCGGCGATTGGGTTCCAAAACCGGGGGGGCAAGGTGTCAAAACTGGGAGGTAAAGACAGTATATTTTCCTTTGTAGATAAGATTTAACATAGTGCGGGGGCAAAAGTGGGCGAAAAAGTGGGGGGAATTGCCTCCTCGCCCCCCCCTAATTGCCGCCACTGAAAGAAAGATAATAAACATCTCCTCGCACATACACAAAGCTATTGCAAAATTTTCGAAGAAGTGCTAGTCACAACACGTGCGACATCTAAGTATCGCTTTCCTTAACATCATATTCTTTCCTTCATGTTTGCTTTCACCCTTACTTTGACGACGCCTTCTTATCTTGTGCATCTGAAACTACAAAAGTGGTTCTCCTTACATGCTAACCCTCCCTCCTTCATTGTTTTCGGCTCATCTTTCCAAAACCTCAGCAACGCTCTATAGCCAACGCCATGTTACCGACCTTAGCAACGACCGTAGCAACCGGTTGTTTAATGCCAATATGCGCGGGACCAGCACAGGGGGGGCCACTCCGCGACTTGCACGTTATTGGCTAGAGCTTGTGACGTCACCAAGCGGACACGAGCGGTTGAAAGCTATGCGTAGAATGTAGCAGATGGCCCATGAAACGCTGTGTTTTCATGCATCTTTTGATATTATACACCAAAGCTGTTAATTTGATTTGACAGCAAGAGATCAAATACGCGATAGAAGAATACATTTATTCCAAAACAATGCATAGTTTATTTTTTGCGTGATATCTTGTCCCTGCAGGCTGTAGTCCACTGCCGGCTTTTCTTTCCAGCTAACCTATTGCATTTATTTTAAATGTCTCATTCTAAGAAAAGTTCTTGTCCGGGCATATTCTGATATGTCTTTTTACTGAATGTCCTGGAATTTCCCTTTAATATTTTTACGCTACTTTTAACATTCTCCAGTTGATCGCCACGATGAGGATAAATTTGTTTTTGTTATTTAGCGTCTTCTTCCACTTTTGGCTAATCGCGACGAACAGGATGAGTGATGATTAGTTTAAATTGATGAAGGGACACTCGTAGCAGGCACGTATCCAAGGGGGAGCTTAGGGGGCTCGAACCCCCCAAAAAGTTTTCTGTTTACAATAGATAAAATGAGGTATTTGGTTTCTTGTGGTCGGAAATAAAATAATGTGACGATAATTTAAGGAGAGGAATAATTATCGAGTCAAGCACGTATCCAAGGTGGGAATCAGGGGTCTCCAGCACCCCATTCAGGAAATTACGCTACATAAAATTACGTTCATGGCTTCTTAAATAATGTGATGATAATTTGAGATAAATAATTTTCGAGCCAAGACACAGAATGTTCTAGAACCCTGTTATTGTTAATAGTGCGCACCCAAGGTGGGAAGTAGTGCAGATTGGGGAGTTCAACGCCATCAAGTGGTGAGCTGAAGTGGTGAGCAGTGTTGCCAACTCCTCACTCGAAAAAATCACCAAGGTTTTTGTTTTTGGGTCTAACCTAACCTAAAGCAAGGAGGTGGCAACCTTGCTTGAGGTATTTTCTTGCAGTGTTGCCAACTCCTCACTCGAAAAAATCACCAAGGTTTTTTTTGGGTTTAACCTAGCCTAAAAGCAAGGAGCTGACAACCTTGCTTTATGCACTGTAAGGCAAGCCTCAAGCAAGGTTGCCAACCCACTGGTATTTTTGCCATAGCCTTTTACAAGAAAAAAAAGAGAAAGGGAAGAGTTAAACAACCGACAGCTTACCCACAGCCTTTTTTGCTCTAACCTAACCTAAAGCAAGGAGCTGGCAACTTTGCTTGTGCAATCAACCCGGTTGACCGCCCTCAAGTGGAGATCAGCGTTGCCAACTCCTCACTCGAAAAAAAATCACCAAGGTTTTTTTTGCTCTAACCTAACCTAAAGCAAGGAGCTGACAATTTTGCTTGTGCAATCAACCCGGTTGACCGCCCTCAAGTAAAAATCAGCGTTGCCAACTCCTCACTCGAAAAAAAAATCACCAAGATTTTTTTTTGGTCTAACCTAACCTAAAGCAAGGAGGTGGCAACTTTGCTTGAGGCTTGCCTTACAGCGCATAAAGCAATGTTGCCAACCTACACACACTAAACAAGGAGAGCCGACAACAAATATGTACTGCCGTAAAAGAGAGAGAGATGGGTGGATGGTAATATAGTATGTGTGTGCGTGTGCGCGTATAATATGTAGCATTATTAACTAGAGTGTGTTGGCAATTTACTTACAACTAAAAAAAAAAAAATAGAGATGCCAACGTTGGTGTAAGATGGAGAGAGAGAGAGAGATTTATGGCTGGCAACAGTAACGAGCGAATGCGCCATATCGTAACTTTCCAACTCCGTATATCGTGACCTTTGTAAACCTCTCTCGGGGGAACGATGTGCCACACACGCGCGCGCGCGTATGTATTGTAACGCAAACAAACAAACAAAATAATAATTGTTGTTTTTAGGAGGCCTGGCCCCTATAACCTCGCCAGGGTGCGTGGTACCCAACCAAAAATGTAAAAGTTTTCTAATGGCTGCGGTTATAGATTACCGCACCTCTGTAGAGTTTCACGTGTTTTTTTTTTTCTCAAACTATTAAAGCACATATTTGAGGAAAACAACGCCACCCATATATAAATAAACCCCTCAAACTAACACTAATTAGAATTAGCCTACAAAATTTTTCTCGTAAGGTATTTTTTTGTAAACACTCTACCACCAACAGATCACATATAAATAAACATACCCCCAAAAAAATGCGCTCCATGAAAAGTTGCCCTGTGTGCAAGATAACCATATCAAGCGCACATTTTGCAAGACATTGTCGTACCTGCACACCTGGTAAGCGTGTAACCGCTAAAAAACCATGTCCCAGGTGCGGTATACCTATTACCATTAATAATTTGAAGAGGCATATAACATCATGCAAAGTTGTCGTCGGAGCACCTGTTCCCCAACCGTCGACCAGCTCGACCAAGAGGAAAGCGGAAGCCGACTCGCCACCATCCGCCAAACGCGTCAAGCCTGTGGCGAAAGCGAACCAGACTGCTTTCGAGCGGTTGTTAGAGGACTTTGTCCTCACTTCGGAGGGCTCATGCGACGTGCGTAGCTTTTTGGAGGAGAAGCGAGCAGAGATTATTTCCATCCTCGGCGATGCACTGGCTACGTACTCCACCAAATTCTATGCATCGCTACGTTGCCAGTACAAGAAACCGTCTGACGAAATTTACAGCTTCTGCCACAACACCAAGGCGAAGACGCTGCATCTGGCGGATATCGACAACCTCGAGGTCATCTACAACCAGTTTACCGATGAGCTGGTGGCGAAACAGGAGGAACATCAAGCTAAAGGCTCGGGGGGTTCGCTGTGTGGCGAGCCTCACGAACTGTGCGTCAAACTTTGCAAGTTCATACCTCTCTCCGCCTCCAGCTACGCCCCCTTACCATCTACCATTGCGGCAAAAAGGGCCGTCCTGAACATTCAGAACAGTAACGCCAAGTGCTTCGTATGGTCGGTGCTTGCAGCATTACACCCTGTCCACTGGAAAAACCATCCACACCGGGTTAACCACTACCTACCCTATGAGGCAGAGCTGGAAGTTGCGATGGCTGGGATCGACTACCCGGTAGAGGTCCCGGATATTCGAAAGTTTGAGGCCCGTACACACAACCCTCGGTTGGCCATCAATGTTTACGGTCTCACTGACGAAAATGCGGTGTACCCCATCCGGGTGAGTGACGTAAACAACAATGATGCTCGAGAAATCCATCTCCTACTTATCAAGGACGAGACCAATCACCACTACACCCTTATCCGTTCCCTCTCCCGGTTGGTGTCGAGCCAAACAAGCAAGCATCATGGTAGCATAGAAGTTTGTCGCAGGTGCTTGTCAACTTTTGATAATCGAGAACAGCAGGATTATCAGCACATCAGAGGTCCCAACATCGCTGCAGAGAAGCTTGCCAGCCACAAGATCTACTGCAATGACAACGAGCCAGGTGTGGCAGTCTTGCCCAAACCTGGCACCGTGGAGCGTTTCCACATGCACGGTGCTATGGTGGAGCACCCCGCTATCATCATCGCGGATTTCGAGGCCTTCCTCAAACCCCTGTCCACTTGCGATCCAGATCCCGAAGTTTCCTCCACCACCCCTTACCAACTCCACGAGGCATCCAGCTTCGCATACGTTGTGGTGCGACGAGACCAGCACATTGCCCCCGAGCCCTACGTGTACCGTGGTCCCGACGCAGCCAAACACTTCCTCGAGAGGATGGTTGTCGAGGCCAACGAGATAGGGAAGGTACTGTTGGCCCCCAAGTCTATGCTCCCACTGTCTCCCGACGATCAGCGTAGACACGACGAGTCCATCGCTTGCCCTGTCTGCGTCAAGGAGTACACCGCCAACAACCGTAAAGTCCAACACCACGATCACTTTGACGGTAGGTATGTTGGCCCTTGGTGCAACGGATGCAACCTCATGGCCCGGGACCCGCGATTTATCCCTGTGTTTTTTCACAATGGCTCGGGATACGACTTCCACCACCTCGTCAAGCATCTTGGGTACGACGACATGCGAATCAACGTCCTGGCGCAGAACGAGGAGCGTTACATTAGCTTGAGCAAGTGGGTGCGAATCCCAGGATCACACTCTACCGTCGAGCTTCGCTTCCTCGACTCCCTGAGGTTCCTCCCGGCCAGCCTCGATGCTCTCGCAGGGAAGCTTAGCGACGAGCAAATGCTTATTACCTCCGGAAACTTTCCGAACTTGGGCGCAGGTCTCTTCAAGCGTAAGGGGGTCTATCCCTACGAATACGTCACAGATCCTTCCAAGTTCGCGGAGACGACGCTACCTCCCCAGGCGAAGTTCTATAGCAAGCTGCGAGGCTCGGGCATCTCTGAGGATGACTATCACCACGCCCAGTCCATGTGGCGCGAGCTGGGCTGTCGAACTCTCGGGGACTACCACGACGCCTACCTCAGACTTGACGTGACGCTCCTCGCCGACGTGTTCCAGACGTTCCGTGCGACCGCAATGAAGATCTACCAGCTGGACCCTGCCTACTTCTACAGTCTCCCCGGACTGGCGTGGTCAGCCATGTTTCTGGTGACGAAGATCAAGCTGGAGCTTCTTTCGAACGTGGACATGATGCTGTTTGTGGAACGCGCCGTGCGGGGTGGAATGGTCCAGGTGTCGCAGCGACACTCGCGCGCCAACAATCACCACATGGCCACCGGATGCGACCCCTCACAACCGTCCAGCTACATCATGTACACGGACGTCAATAACCTCTACGGACACTCCATGATGCAGCCACTCCCCTTTAGAGGCTTCGAGTGGGCTGACCCTTCCAACTTCGACGTCGAAAGCTTCGACGATTCGGAACATGGGTTCTTCGCCGAGGTGGACCTTGAGTTCTCCGAGAAGCTGCAGGATTTGTTCTGCGATCTTCCCCCTGCACCCGAGTTCAAGTGTCCACCCGATTCCAACCAGAAGAAGCTCGTCATGGATTTCGAGCCCAAAGAGCGTTATGTCCTACACTACCAGAATCTCCGGTGGTTGATGAAGCAAGGGGTTACCGTCCGCGCAGTTCACCGCATCCTCAAGTTCGAGCATTCTCCATGGTTGAAGCCATATATTGAAGTCAACACCAAACACCGCACTGCAGCCACGTCCGAGCTTGATAAGGATTTCTTCAAGCTTATGAACAATGCGGTGTTTGGCAAAACTATGGAGAATGTACGGAATCGCATGGACATAAAATTGGTAACGAGGAAAGCACAATGTCGCAGGCTCGTAGCGAACCCGTTATTCAAATCGAGGACCATTTATAATGAGCAGCTTGCTCTGGTGCATATGAGGAAGAGTGAGGTAAAACTCGACAAGCCAATTTATGTTGGTGCCTCAGTATTAGACCTGAGCAAGCTGCACATGTTCGAGACGTACTACGACATATTACGTCCACATTATAGCCACAACATCTCGCTTCTCTACACGGACACGGACAGCTTGGTGTACCACGTCCACTCAGCCGATGCATACAGGGATATAGTCACGGTACCAGCTTTGGTCAACCTCTTCGACACCTCGGGCTATCCCCAGCCGAACCAGTACGGCATCCTGCCCCGAAACAAAAAAGTGCCTGGCAAACTCAAAGACGAGAAGGACGGTGATGTAATTCTCGAGTTTGCAGGTCTTCGCGCCAAGGCCTATGCCATCAAAGCCGAGGGCAGCGTTACCAAGAAGGCCAAGGGTGTCGGCAGACAGGTGGTTCGGGAGCATCTCGCATTCGAGGACTTTGTCGATTGCCTCAAGACCAGGTCTTCGGTTCTAAGAGAAGAACAGCGCATCCAGAGCGTCGACCATATCATCACCACAAACAAAGTTAGAAAAATTGCCCTGGATCCCAACGACGACAAGAGGTGCGTTCTCGAGTGTGGTATTCACACATTGCCGTGGGGGCACTATCGCTTAGCAGAAAGCAAAACCTGCAACATATGTCCATCTTCAACAGAAGATTCATAAAAACAAAACAAAACAAAAAAAAACACTTTGACTGTCATTACAAGAAACTTTGACTGTATTCTTAAATAACCAGCATGCCTATGAATTTGTTCGGTTTCAAAAAACAGATTATTATGGAAACCATACCAGATCATGAAGTCTTACCTTCCGTGTTACCTAAACTCAACGGTCTGTTGATCATTCACCTCAACAGTATTTGGACGAAACTGAATGACGATGTGGGCAAGATGTTTTATGTTTTTAATAACAATTTACATTTCTACGAAATTCCGATCGACGGGAAACTTCAAATCACCGTGAATCCGGAAAACGCAGGCGAAATCAAAATTTCTACCGGCAAAAACATTTTTCGAATTAAGCACGACAAGATGCTTTCTAACATTACGTACGATGTGTCCGCAGGAGATTATCTTTACATGGAACTCCTCGGAGATTACGACAAACTTATTCCTCTCTTCGTAGAATTACGAATCGTCTATCCTATTATAAATAACCGTTAACCAAAAATGCCTAACGACATTTTCGGCAACACCAAGCGCGTGGACCATGCAGAAGAGATTCTCATGTTGGACATTCGAGTTAAGAAGTTGAGGACCGATTTGATCGCTTTGCAGGAAACCTTAAACAAAAGTTTAGAGTCGGAAATCGCTACGCTCCAAACGCAATGTCTCGACCCCATTCTGAAAATCGATTCCGAACTGAAAACGCTGATAAAAAATTATGTCGACGTACCTTCTTACGACAACGTTCAAAATATACAGTTGAGCGTGGATTCGCTTCAAAATGATTTGGCCAAATTACAGCAATTTCAATCGAAAAATGAAGATTTGGAAAAATTGAAACTCGAAATCGAAGAACGAACTTCCGCAATAGAAAAGAATTTCTCTGAACTTCAAACCGTCGTGAACGATATAGACGCAGAACGCTTGCACGTCGTCGTTTCCAAATTACAAGAAGAATTCACCGGCACGTTGGAAGAAATTAAATCCAAGTTGCAGACTTTGGAAGATACAATGACGAACCTACCATCGTCGGACGAACTGCAGGTCATCGGTAAAAGCGTCGCGAACATAAAAATTCAATTGGAGGCCTATCAAGATTTCGAACACATTCAAACCACCATCGCCACGCTTCAGGCGTCCTTGGAATTGATCAACGAAGAAATTAAAAATATTCACGCTGAAGCGAGAGCGTTGACGAGCATTCAAGACACGTTGAGCACGGTTCAGCAGAAGATCGAATATTTAGAAAATTTGAACGTCGAAACGAATCTCGCTCATTTTCATCACGTACTCGACAACATACAGGGTGACTTGGAATCGTTACGGACGAGCGTGCCTTCGAGCGAAGATTTGGAAAAATTGAAAACGGCGGTGACGGCACTATCCGATTCGAACGACATCAAAAGTTCATTGAGCGATCTCGAGAGTAGGGTGGCCAATCTCCCCACCTCCAAAGAATTGCATGCTTTGAAAAGAAACATATCTCGAATGCTGAAACGACTAGAAACGGAAACGGCGAACGTGGAACAGATTCGAGACGAAATTAGTTCGCTGGTGTCGACGCTGCCCACTTCCCAGAGCGTCGCCGACCTTCACACGCAGTTTACAGAGATGCGAAGCATCGTGAACGATCTTACCGAGAAGAGCTCGAAATTGAATCAAGTCGAGAACCTTCAGAACATCGTCGTCAACATCAGAAATCAAGTTGGAGTGCTGGAATCCACGCAGGAATCGACGCTGGCCTCTTTCGGTGCCAAGTTGCAAGAACTCAACGAAAACTACAAGCAGTTGAACGTGGAAGTGAAAATCAAACCGTCGTTTTCTACCGTAACGGATACCATAATCGAGCATTTGCTGCCCATCGAAAATAAACTCGGACAAGTTCACAGCAACCTCGTTAGCGTCGACACTAAATTCGCTAAACTGCATTCTCTGCAAGCCATCGAAATCAACAGCATACCCAATCAACAAAGAATCTCCACGTTCGTCGAAGGTAACAAACTGTACATGTTACATCCTTATCATCCGTACTACAAGTTTCTCCTCGATGGCACGATTCAGATAAACGAATTTTCGTACTGGTCTCACGGTAGAAAAGCTAGCGTTCCCACCATGACTTTGATATCGAATCGTGGTGTCCAGAAAGCAGGAAACATTCCTCTGGCACGTTGGAACGAAACGCGCAACATATATGAAATACACGAAGACGAAGATCTCACCGTTTTCGACGTGAGTGCCGGCGATAAGCTGATCATTCAAAACACGAGCGAAGTGCCACCCTCTTTGAATCCCATCACGCTTGTGCTTCTCTTGAAGCGTAATCTCTAAAAAAAAATGTCTAGGCAAGCCATCGTCGAAGAATTGCATAAACCTGCGCGCCGTAACTACGAACGTTTGGCTGTGGTAACCAAGGGCATCGACGACCTCTGGCAAAGTGACCTCGTGGAGATGAGTAGCGGCAATTTGAAAAACGTACATAAATTGAACAAGGGCAACAAGTACCTCCTCACCGTCATAGACACGTTTTCGAAATTCGCATGGGCTCTACCTTTGAAAGCCAAAACGGGAACATGCGTCACGGAAGCATTCAAGACAATTTTTCGCGAAAGCGGTGGCAGACGACCACGGTTTCTGCAAACGGACAACGGTAAGGAATTTTACAACGCCGTATTCCAAAAGTTTATTCAAAAACACAAGATTCGACATTATTCGAGCTTCAGTCACATCAAAGCCAGCATCGTGGAAAGATTCAATCGAACCTTGAAAACACACATGTGGAAACGATTCACGCTTCGGGGAAATTACAAATGGGTCGACATCCTGCCGGAACTCGTCGACACCTATAATAAAACGGTACACAGAACGATAGGCATGAAGCCAGTTGACGTTACCAAGTCTGACGAGCAGCGTTTAATTTCTACAGTTTACTGTCCAAAGTACACACCCACGACAAAAAAAGCTAAATACAAAATTGGAGACCAGGTGAGGATCAGCAAATTCAAACGCACCTTCGAGAAGGGATTCACAAAAAATTGGAGCACGGAACTCTTTACGGTGGTTCGAGTTCTACCCGGAAACCGACACACGTATATAATAAAAGATAGTAGCGGCGAGATTTTGAAAGGAAGATTTTACGAAGAGGAACTCTCTAAAACGAAACACCCCGACACGTACCTCATCGAGAAAGTATTGCGTAGGAAAGGTGACAAACTGTTTGTCAAATGGCTGGGACTTCCAGAAAAGAGTTGGATCGACGCGAACGAAGTGATCTTGTGAGTACGTGGAACGTGGTGAAGCGTCTACCGGATCCGGAAAGTCAAACGAAGAAAAAGAACGGCAAGTTGCTTCCCGACAGCATCCGCTGTCTGATCGTAGGTCCTTCGGGGTGTGGGAAAACGACACTGCTCGTGGACAATTTTCTCCTCGCACCGAATTGGTTAGATTGGAAGAACAGGCACCTGTACGTGTTCTCGAAAAGTTTGGAGCAATCCAAATACCAGCAACTGATGAAACTGTACGATGGTCTGGACATTGCAACGTTCGCCTCGGAAATAAAACCACTCGACGATTGTCGTGAAAATTCAGTCGTTGTGTTCGACGACGCCATCCTGGAAAATCAAAATGAAATTCGCAACTTTTTCACGCAAGGTCGTCACAAAGGAATGGATTGTTTTTACCTAGCTCAAACGTTTTCCAAAATTCCAAAACAGTTAGTGCGCGACAACGCCAATTTCATATGTTTGTTTCGTCAAGATCACACCAACCTCAAGCACGCGTACGATGACTACGTAGGCGGAGACATGAACTACAATCAATTTTCGGAACGCTGCTGCTCTACTTGCTGGAACGGTGACGATTTCGGATTCGCGACGATCGACATGACGAGAAAACCCAACGATGGAAAATACAGAAACAAAATCAACGACTTTCTAAACGTTGCAACGTTGTGAGAAACGACGTGTATAAATAACGTCATGACGAAACGAAAAATCGAAGACGAAAATCTCAAGCTTCGCGATTACCTCGCGAAACGCTTCAAAGGTTGGAAATCCGAGAATCGCGGATTCTACGAAGAGAAGAAACGTCAGGATCAACCTGTGATCGATGCCATCAGCAGTCTAGGTAAAGAAATTAAAAGTGTCACGGAACAAAATAAAAATTTGATCAATGAACTCGTACCGCTCGCAGCTAAAAGTTACGCCGTACCCACGCCTATTTCGAGCATTCCTTCGACGCCGTTCGAACTGAAGGATGCACCTGCACGACGTCGAGCCATAGGCAGCACGTCTTCGGATAAAATCGAGTTGGGGCCTTTGGCACGAGACTACCTGAGCACGGGGAAATTCGACAAGGATGAAGTGTTCGGATTGTATCCCAGCATGGAAACCAGCGAAGGCGGCGGTGTGGTGTGGAAGATTGGGAAATCGAAGGTGACCTTCGAAGGCAACGACATTAAAGTCAATTTAGGCGACAAGGATAGTTGGAACAGGTATCCGGGTACGGTGGGACTGTGGGAACTCGTTGCCAAAAAGCAGCCGAAAGATTACACCGACGAAGATTACCAAAGTTACAAGGAAATTCTGATCATGACGGATGCCTTGTACCAGAACAACGACGCCTCGCAGAATAGGGTGAAATCGAGCAGCGGCGAGAAGTACAGGAATCTCATCAAACCGATTTGGAACCAGGTCAAAACAGGCAGCGGCGTCAAACGCTACAACACGTTACCCAAAGAATTCGTTTGGGTGGACGACGTTAGGAAACTCGTGGACCGATTGTTGGTGATAGCCGGCGAAGAGAATGCAGGCAATCGTAATTTCTACAACGAGAAGGTTGGCATCGTGGACATGATCAGCACGAAACTTTCCAACTTCATCGTGAACGACGACAAGGGCATAGGTTACCTGATCAAAATCATCAACACGCTGCCTCCGAAATTTTGGAACGTGGCCGAAGGAAAGGGACTCGTGAACGACATCATCAACAAGTTACCTTTCGAGATGCATTTACCTGGCTACCAGTACTGCGGACCGGGTACCAAACTCGAGAAAAGATTGGAGAGAGGAGACAAGGGTGTGAATCCGTTGGACGCGGCATGCAAAGATCACGACATCGCCTACAACACCACGCAGACGGATCTGGACGCACGTCACGAAGCAGACAAAAAATTGGAACATGCAGCTTTCGAAAGATTCGTGAGCAGAGACGCATCGTTGGGTGAACGGGTCGCCGCACTAGGCACCACCATCGCCATGAACACGAAACAAAAATTGGGGTGGGGTATATAAATAACATACAGTAAAAAAAAACAACATGGATTACATAACTAATTTGCCACCCGAGCTACTATCTAAAATATTCAAGAAAGTAGTTAACGGAGATGTTAATAAACTTGTAAACATAGCAAGAACAATGCCGGAATTTCGCATCCCTTGTGAAATGGTTCTCAAGGACCTTCTTCGGGAGATCAGCGGCCTGAGGTGCGGTGATCTCAACATTCTGCTTTCGGCTGCAGGGCAAAAATTGGACGATAGGTCGGACGAACTGTACGAGGCGATGCAGGGAAGAAGACAGTATACTGATGATTGGTACAAGTCTATGCAGGAGACGGATGATATCACTACGCACATCCTCGCGTTTTCCGAAGCACGAACTTTCTTCCTCTGTTAAAAAATAATAATATATATACGTGAAAAAAAATAATCTTCGGTATATATAAATAACACACATCGTGAAAAAAAAAAGCAATTAAATTTCTCTCTAACACTCTGAAATTTTTCTTTGATATGACGACCGAAAAAATAAGTGATCTCCAAGCATTAAAACAAATGCTAAATTTGTCAGTCGAGTATGTAAAAATTCAGGAATTGGAAGTCGACAAACCTTACACGATAACTTCCGGTTCAATCGTTTCTACCCAGTATGGTCCCAAGGTACGCCTGTTGCTCAACGCACAATACAGTCTATTTTTACCAGATCGATACGCTAACATGTTATCCGACGAGAAGCTATCTATTTTAATCGAGAACAAAACTCGAATCGTGTACAAGGGGACAAAGGAACTTCTTGGCAAGAAAACGAAGCACGTTATAGAATTTGTGTAACGACTGCGAGGCCTTGAAAATATATAAATAACATACCGTAAAAAAACTACACAAGAAAAAATCTCAGAATATATATATAAATAACATACCGTGAAAATAACACATAGAGCATCAACATGAAGCCCAAGGGTATCGTGTACCAGATACCATACTCCAATCTAAAAAATCTAGGTGCCCTCGATGGGTTACTCACCAAGAAACAACGCGAGAAGAAACGTTCTTGCTTGTCGAAAGGACACGGAATGAAATTGCTGCTCAGCACACCTCAATTGAAAAGATTGCAGCGTTCGCGGAAACAGCAAAAGATCGGAGGTTTCATATTCAGCATCCCGGCCATCCTGGCAGCATTGGGGGCCGTTGGAAGTTTGGCCGGCGGAAGTGCCGCCATCGCGAAAACCGTCATCGACTCGAAGAAGAACAAGGCCGAGTTGGAAGAACAGAAACGTCACAACCTGGCTATGGAGAAGAAGGGGAAAGGTATAACCAAAAAACAAAAAAGCAACCTCGATGCTTTGAAGAAATATAAAAAAAAGAAGAAGCCCTGTCCAACTTCGATATTGAATCTCTGATCGGACCGTTACAAATCAAACACTTCAGGGGTGTTTTCATGTCCGATTCTCTACCCTCTGCTGTGAAGAAAAAGGAGTATGGCGTGGTCAACCTGGACAGTTACAAAAATCCTGGTACACATTGGATATGCTACCTCAAAATTGACGATAACAATGCATTTGTTTTCGATTCGTTCGGTGGCACACCACCTGCCAGGTTGGTGAAGTATCTCAGTGTTGCCAACCTCTACTACAATGACAAACGCATCCAGGGTTTCACCGATGTTAACTGCGGCCACCTATGCCTTTCCGTTCTCGCATACATGTCTAAAATAAATAACCCCTCAGTGCAACATTTTCAGAAAGCATTGTGGAATCTAAAACACGATGGGTGTGTTCCATCTCACGAGCGAATCTTCGATCTTGAAACTCACGCTGCACGACGACATCGTCTATCCTAAATCTGTGGCTCTGCGTGCATTCTACAGCATGTACCTCATACCCAATGTTACGCAGCACAACAACAAAATTAGCGTCGGAAGCGAACACATCGTCGTCACGCCAGGACAATACAATCTTTCCACTTTGCAAGCTCAGTTACCCAAAGGCACATACCTTTCTCAAAATTCCGTCACGCACAGAGTGGAAATCCTATCCGCGACGGAGACCGTGGACCTGGGCACCATGGGAGAACTTTTAGGTTTCGAGAACGACACCAAACTCGAAGCTGGCATCAAGCACGTGGCAACCAACATTCCTAAATTCTTGGCCATAGAGACTCTGAACGTACACTGCAACGTGGCCGAAGGCATGATCACGAAATCTTCGGACGGATTGTTAGGAAGTCACAAGCAGACGGGAATCATAGCCACTTTCAAACCAAGTTCCGAGTTCATGGAACCGATCATCTACACGCCCTCTTCGCCGATCTATTTTCCAGTATGTCGCAACCGCATAGACGACATAGAGTTGGTGGTGACGAACGAGAAAGGAGACGTGGTGGATTTCGCAGGTGCCACTACGACGGCCATCGTGGAGATCAACATATAATAAATAACCATACATGTAAAATGGAGCAAATCGAAAGTTACGAATTGCAATCTTTCCCTCCCAACCGTCGCACGTTCGCCAATCTGAACGAGGCAAACAGGGAGATCGAATACGACGTGGACGTAGGCGACGGGTTCGTTCATCCTCACAGAGCGGACCTCTACCTTCAATTCGACGTGGTGAAGAAGGAAAGCGGAGACGCGTTTCCCGCAGCAGCAAACTTGATACTCGTGGACAACTTCGTGCCTCACCTGTTCTCGCAGGTGGAGGTGAGGAAACACAACACCGTCATAGACAGAATAGACTATCCAGGCATCACGTCGACGGCGGTGGGAACGTTGAAATTATCCAAAACGGACGCAGCATACTATCAAGCGGGGGGATTCGAAGCCGGGACCAAAATATCGACGAGAAGTCACACGGTGCTCTTTCCCATGCGTCTGCTGCCGGGATTCTTCTCGGACTACAAGGAGATCATGTGGAAGGGAGGACTGCGCGTTACGTTTCGAAGAGCGGCCAACGACAACGACGCACTGATGCGATACGCTACTTTGGGTCCGGACGGCACCACGCCGATAGCCAACACTTTACCCGAAGCAGCCAAGTGCGTCATCCAAAGCATGGAATTGAGAATGCCGGTGGTGGAATACGAAACGAACTACGCCCTCAAGTACAAAGCGGAGATCTTGAAAAGTCCGCAGGTACCGATTCACTTTCACGGTTACCAGTGCGTGCAGAAGATGGCGTCGGGAAGTCACATGGAATTCGACGTGACGACGCAGTTCAACAACATACAGTTCGACATGCCAGATTTCGTCGTAGTGCTCTTTCAGACCGGGAGGGACAAGAATCAGGAAAAAGATTCCAGCAAGTTCGACGACTGCAAGATCAAGAACGTTTATCTGAAGAATGGACGCAACGAAGTGTTCCCGCGCGAGAATTACAACCTCGACGTGACCAAAAACGATTACCTCAAACTTTACGAAGCGTTCTCGGCTTACAAACGCGTGACCGAGGGAAGCGTGGACATGTACTACACGCCCAGCGAGTTCAAAGCACGGAGACCCATGACCGTCATCAACACATCTAAGAGGAAGAAGGTTGTGGTCAACGATCGAACCAACATCAAGGTCGTCTGCGAGTTCCACGATGCCTTGCCCGAGGATACCCTATGCAGTGTCATCCTGATTGCAGAGAAGTCCTTTGCCTACGACGTGAAGAACGAGAGGGTCACAGAGCAGTTTTAACAAGTTTTTTAACATCTTTTCTTGCACAATAAGAAATTTTCTGCACTAGCACAATCAGTTACAATAGCACAATACGAATTTCACTAGTTCAGATCAGTTACAAATGTCAATTTCATTAGCTATCAGCTACAATATCTTTTTTGCACTATAGCACGAGACAATCAGAAAATTTGCACAAAAAAATTTGTTGTTGTTTTTTTTTACACGTAAAAATTAACAATAAATTTTTTTTTATCGTTTCAGATGCTGTCGAAACATCAAAAACACATACACACACACTAGAAAAAAGCATGCAACTTTATTTGTAACAAACACACACATATTCTCCATCTTCATCAAGAAAATATTATAATAAACATAATTATTTTTATCTATATCTCACAATAAAACTCTATATCCAAAAATATCACAACATCAAATAACACTAGAGTCGTTAGTACACGTTGCATGCATTACGGAGGTCCTCTGTAGGGTTTCATGGAAGTTTGGGGGAAAAAAAAAAAACACGTGAAACCCTACAGAGGTGCGGTAATCTATAACCGCAGCCATTAGAAAACTTTTACATTTTTGGTTGGGCACCACGCACCCTGGCGAGGTTATAGGGGCCAGGCATCCTAAAAACAACCATTATTATTTTGTTTGTTTGTTTGTGTTACAATGTTCCCCCGAGAGAGGTTTACAAAGGTCGCGATATACGGAGTTGGAAAATTACGATATGGCGCATTCGCTCATTACTCTTGCCAGCCATAAATCTCTCTCTCTCTCTTCATCTTACAGCAAAGTTGGCATCTCTATTTTTTTTTTTTAGTTGTAAGTAAATTGCCAACACACTCTAGTTAATAATGCTACATATTATACGCGCACACGCACACACATACTATATTACCATCCACCCATCTCTCTCTCTTTTACGGCAGTACATATTTGTTGTCGGCTCTCCTTGTTTAGTGTGTGTAGGTTGGCAACATTGCTTTATGCGCTGTAAGGCAAGCCTCAAGCAAAGTTGCCACCTCCTTGCTTTAGGTTAGGTTAGACCAAAAAAAAATCTTGGTGATTTTTTTTCGAGTGAGGAGTTGGCAACGCTGATCTCCACTTGAGGGCGGTCAACCGGGTTGATTGCACAAGCAAAATTGCCAGCTCCTTGCTTTAGGTTAGACCAAAAAAAATCTTGGTGATTTTTTTTTCGAGTGAGGAGTTGGCAACGCTGATTTTTTACTTGAGAGTGGTCAACCGGGTTGATTGCACAAGCAAAGTTGCCAGCTCCTTGCTTTAGGTTAGGTTAGAGCAAAAAAGGCTGTGGGTAAGCTGTCGGTTGTTTAACTCTTCCCTTTCTCTTTTTTTTCTTGTAAAAGGCTATGGCAAAAGTACCAGTGGGTTGGCAACCTTGCTTTATGCACTGTAAGGCAAGCCTCAAGCAAGGTTGCCAGCTCCTTGCTTTAGGTTACGTTAGACCAAGAAAAAAAACCTTGGTGATTTTTTCGAGTGAGGAGTTGGCAACACTGCAAGAAAATACCTCAAGCAAGGTTGCCACCTCCTTGCTTTAGGTTAGGTTAGACCCAAAAACAAAAACCTTGGTGATTTTTTCGAGTGAGGAGTTGGCAACACTGCTCACCACTTCAGCTCACCACTTGATGGCGTTGAACTCCCCAATCTGCACTACTGTGGGATCAGGGGCTGGAGCCCCCCTTAATTTTTTCAGTTTACACTACATAATTTTTTTTTTTTTTTTTTTTTTTTTTGGATTTGATTTATTTTATTTTACTTCGCGTTTTGTTCCTCTTAGCTAATTTACGAAGATGGGAATGAGTGATGAAATGATGAAAATTATAAATGGACATTCACACACAACCATGGCCGAGTGGGATTCGAACCCGGGACCCTTGGCGTCGCAGCGCGATGTGCTAACCACTCAGCCACAGGGTCCGGCAAAATTAGGTTCTTGTTTTCTAAAATAGTGTGCCGATAATATATAAGGAGAGATATACTTACCAAGGCAACACGGAGAATGTTCTATAACCCTGTTGTTGATAATATTGCATTAAAACTTTTCTTGCGCTTTCGGTGTTGTCGCAACACTATGCAAAGACTTGTCAGCATTTGGAAGCTGTAAACGTAGCGCCACACGTAGGACGATTCATTATATTTTTTTAATCTCTGGAAAGCGCGAGAGGGAACGTTCTTGAATAAGAGAAGGAGTCGAACTACTGGCAACATTAACGAATCGTTTTATCTGTGGAATGTTCTAGAATATAATGAGGTTAAAATACGCGTCTTCAATTTCCAAGTTGATCTGTACAACAGAATCGGTTAATGAGTATTCAAAGGTAAGTATGACAGTTCATACTGTCGATTAGTGTACAGTCAGTGTCCATTGGTGGCTTTATAAGATCTAGTGATTCGAAGATGAAAAGGACTAAATACCGTAAAGTAACGAAGTCTACTACTAGTTCCAGTTCGGGTCCAAACCAGAAGACATTAACGACAGCGGAATTTCCGGAGCCTCAGTGTAGTGCTAGTTCGGGTCGAGGGCTGAAGAGATCGAAGGTCTCTCTCTAAAGTGAATATTTAATCAGTAACGGGTATTGGAGCGGTTAATTAAAAAAGAAATAAGCTGCACAGATCAACTGAAAATCAAAGTTTTGAGTGATGAGTTAGTTGTGCCCGGACCAAATTTTCCCAGAATTTTAGAAGAGGAGGGTTATGCATACTATTTTTGGTGGTCAGTCCTCATTTTGCCATCTTTTCCTCTCTTTGAAGTTCTTTATTTTAAGGAATACTTGGTCAAATTTGGTTATGACCTCACCAACCTTCCCTTGGGCACGTCACTGGAGATAAATGAGTAAGCATTTAATCATATTGGGAGAAGAAACACTAGATGTGTTGGGATCGGAAGGGTTTTCATTGTGAATTAATTGTTTCGAACTGTATTCGAGAAGACTTACTCTGTTTTGTGCCAATATACGACAAGACTGCGGAAGTTGTGACAGACAATTGTGAACACTTGCGAGTGCTTAGGCCTCAATATGAATAATTTGGTGGGTTTCAGCTTTTATAAGAACTGTAAACATGGGAGGACAAGACACAGTAGTGGTGTTCAGGCTCGAATCAGAGAGAAATATTCGAGAAATTTCTGCGTCCAGTTCTCAGCCCACAGTTTGAGTCTCGCGTTGTCGAGTGGATTGTCCATCCCGTGCGTGTGTAACAGCTTCGTAAAAAACACTCGAAGACGCCATAGATGTTTTGATGTCTGATGATAAGAAATGGGCAAACACACATACTGAGATGGTTCCGGCACACAATGTTAATGCATGGAAACAGAGGAGTTGAGTGGTAAAAAATGTTCCGATTTCACGTTCTGAATAATTTGGCAGCCTTGAACAGTGGCGACGATTTTGGGGATAGTTGCTCCCCATTTTTTTGCCTTCACACTATGACCTCTTTATGCTAACCCTTGCATACCAAGGGAAGAGAAAGTAAACTTTTCTTGCACCCCCCCCCCACTCCCGTTTTGAACCCAATTGCCACCATTGGCCTTAAACATACAATTGTGAGGTTCTATATATACCCCTTAAAAATATGGTGTTTAGCCCACCACGAAAGGAATTCCTGGATACGTGCCTGACTCGCAGAGAAAACCTATGCCCATGCTGGGACTTGAACCGGGAACTTCGGAGGCGAAATCGAAAGTCGACCACTTAACGCCCTCGGCTACCGAGCCGGCGAATGAATTAGATAATGGCTATTGTATAAATGGTGTATTTTCGGGAAACATTCAAATAGCAATATTTCTTCCAGGTAATATATCCTAGGAACTTCAATCTTGCGGGCTTACTAGGTTCTGGCATGTGGGCCAACAATCTGTGTAGTACTCTGTACTGTTTGTGATCCACATGGATTTGTGATCATCCATTTCATCTACTCACCATTCATTTTCATCTTTGCGATTAGCCAAGGGGTAAATTATACTTGAAATAAAACAAAAGCAATACAAATACAAAACAAAAATAATGGAACGATTATGCTGTTACGTTTTCCTGTATTTTAGGCACGTCGCATTTATCAGCCAACAGTCAGAGATTGCTTTTCGGTCGAATGATACTTCTAATAATCGGAGGTAAATGCAAGCTGAGAATTATAATTTGGTCTCTTATCCACCTAAGTTGAGGATCTAAATTTCTCGATTTTATTTGTAACAATATTTACTACTGCGAGGAATTAAAAAAAAAACTTACGGCTAATTTCGTCACTGGCTTCCTATTCTGTAATAGTTACATTTGTTGTAAGAACATAATGCGTTAATTTACTTTGTATAAATATTACATTATCCATCGCTTTTCCTAATTAAATCTCATACCATATCCAACACACACATAAAATGTGTTTTACTAATAATAGAGTGCGCAATTAGAAAATAAGTCTTGTCAAGCAACACAAATATGGCCTCCACGATGGTCTAGTGGTAGCGCCGTCGCCTTGTAGTCAAGGGGTCCCGGGTTTGATACCCGGTGTAGGCACATAGTGGTTAGGATCCCACTTTAGACTGTAGGCCCAGTCCAAATTAGCCTTTCTGTGCAAAAAGCGGACTTAAAACACCAATTCAATCAAGCAACACAAATATGAAATATTAAATCTATTTTTTTATTTGGTTTATTTTACTTCACTTTTCTGCCAGTTTTGGCTAATTGCGAAGATGAGGATGAGTCATGATGATGAAATTGATGAATGGACACTCACAAACATCCATACCCAGGCCGGGATTCGAACCTGGGATCCTTGGCGTCGTAGCGCGATGTGCTAACCACTCTGCCACGGATGCCGGCTATTAAATCTACATGGAAATAGTTTCTGCAGTATGTTTGAGTTGAGTCAAACAAATTTCATAATGTGTATTCTCGCGGCATGTATTCAACTGTGTACTAATACAGGGCTAAGGCCTACCTACCGACTGCCGGCCTCACTTCCACCTGCCGAGGCGAGAGATCATCCAACCTGTTACGAGGTGACGTGTGGTCAGCACGACGATCCCCTCAGTCATTTCTCTAAGTTTCCATGGTTTCCATGACTGGATTACGCTACTCATTCGTAGCTCTCCAATTTCTTCACAATGGTGTGTGCCCACCGGTCCCATACACAGTCCGAAACCTCAGAAGGAAAGTTGTTACGCTTCTCCTAGAAGACTCGAACCTGCGCGTTACGTAGCCAGAGCCCAAACCATGACGTCTCAGACCGAACGCCCACGGTGTGCGACTAAATATGCACTAAGTTTTAAAAGCAAAAGTACCTTCTGCGTGTTGTAACATGCCATGAATGAATTTAGGGATTATGATTCACAATCCCGGTCATTTATGAAGGTTGTGTTAGCATCACGTTCCGGCCCCCAAAATACTATTTTTTTAGACCCCTGGTGAACCTCAAAGCAGTTTTCATGCAAGGACGTTGCTGAGAAAATCCCCCTCGAGACCAACCACCCTGGGGACAGAATCCTCGCCTTCAGCGTGACAGTCAGATTATTTACCGACTGAACCAACGAGGCTTTTTAAAGCAGATATAAAATAAATTAAAGCCAGCAAAGTAGTATTATATTTGTACAATATCTTTAATTAGACGTATCTAATCTTTAAATTATAATATAATAGATGTGTATACAACATATTATATTGATAATACAAAAATCATTGATAAAATTGTCCTTGCTTTGATAAGTATGCTTTACATTGAATACAGGCCCGTAGCTAGAGGGGGGCAGGATTCTAACACTAAATTATGTACGTATTCAAAGTTTTTTCATTACATATATTATATACAAAACATATTATTTACATACATCACATTACAAAACAATTATATTACGAGCGAAGCGAGAAAGAAAATTTTTTGATCCAATTTTTGCAATTTAAAACAATATTGATTTAATAAGGGACAAATAATATCACATGGCGCTAAGGCATTCTCTCTTTCACATTTTTTTTAAAATTAGATTATTTGGCGCCCATGGCCGACTCCCGACGCCCCCTAGCTACGTCTCTGAACTTGACGAGACTCAGAAAAGCTGGCACTGCAAGCGAAGCGAGCAAGAAAATTTTACGAAATGTATTTTTATTTGTATAAAATTTGAAATAGAAGGGGGCAATTTCTCCTCTGTGCCCCCTGCAGGTGCCTTTGGCCATCAATGTTCCCCCCCCCTAGAATTGACTTCCGTCGAAGGTTGGGGGACAATGCCCCTGCCCTCCCCTGTGGTTACACCACTGAGTAAGTCCGAAATTTGGAGGAACAAATTGAATCAATCCTGCTACAGCAACTTGTTTTTTGGGAAGCGATGATGACTTTATTCCAGGCGATTTTCTTCTATTATTATTGCACGTGGCAAGAGCACAAACAGGATGATTTGTTCTCATTCTACCGGCATTCAAGAAAAAGTGTGTATAAGTAAATAATAGACCCATTTATCTCAAGCTTCCGTATACGATAACGAAGTAAGTTCCATTCTGTCCGCTTAATGACGTCATAGCGCGCACAGCATCATGGGAATAAATCTCGTAACCTCGGGAATGGCATACCTTATAAAGGTACCTTGGGACCAGCAGACGACTTGACCAGCGTATACTCGATTCTCTTTGCTTGTTGTTTCTTCGTTTTCCATGGAAAAGTGAAGCTTTTTCGGTAGTGTGCTGTAGTTGTGCGTTTGTTGCGATGAGCTATGTGGAGAACTTGTTGGTGCGAAGTTTTTCTCCCAGAAGTCTAGATGAATAAAATAAACATAAAAAACCTAGGCCGGCCTAGACCGAATTTGAATCTAGAACAAGCATGTCTGAAGAAGATTTCTGGTAAGTTTGAAGTTTTTACTGTAGAGCTTGAGCTTCTGGTAACGCAGATATCACCTTTCCAGTGAGATATTTACTTTGCTGCCCTATTTCATATATCAATTAGTCATGTTGGACAGGAAACGTTTTTTGTGTAACATTTTTACTAGAAATTTTCACGTTCAATGCACGTAAATATTCGTCATTGTGCTTATCAATTTTCCCCTCTGTTAAGTTAAAAAACAAACAACTAAATCTGTTAGAACTCTATTTCTTCTTCCATCTTTCGTAATCTTCGCATTACTGTTAAATAATTATTAATTTATCATAATATGTGCAAACGTGCAAAGCATGATATTCGGTAAAGACGAATATATCAATTTCTTATCATGTTGGCTGTTATATACGAAATTAATCAATTAAACTCACATTACAAGTAGAGCAAATTTATGAGCTGTCGCCCCTCCACTTTGGTTCACCACGAGCCGCCACTGAATGTAATTATAAAATCAATTCATTCGAACAATGGCGAGTATGTGATAGGTGAATAAGGTGTGTGCTCCGATGAAATTCTATTTTTAATACTACAACAGGCAACTGAAGACTATATATTGCTGAGACTTGTTATGTAAGTATACTAAGTTTATTGACATTTACTTAAAAGTCAATATAAGTGCATATTCAATGAGCTATGAACGTAAAACTTGATTTTTTCGTTGAACTGTTTTTGATAAACAAACATTCACTTGTTATCAGTGTTGCCAATTCATTTGCATCGGAGTTCACAGACTATCACCTCCTTGTGCTTTAGTGGGTGTTCAGTTACTGTCCATATAGACATTTACTGTGCTGTGTGCTGTGTGTTTGTTCTAATAATACGTAAAGAATGAGCAATTGTGGTGAGTGTAATAAACCAGTTCCTCGGAATGATGTTAACGCCAAAATAGCATGTACTGACTGTTCCAAGCTATGGCATATTAAATGTGTGAACATTAATGAAACCGATCTGGAGTTTTATAAATCTGAAAATCGACCATGGAGGTGTAAATCATGCAACTCTAAAAAAAGACGATCTATGCATTCTGAAGAACCTTTAGTAGAAGGTGTTCCCTCTTTGCAAAACATTTTCGATTCCGTGAAAGAGTTAAAGGAAGAACTTATTAATGTTAAAAAAACAACTAAGGAGACGGAAATTGAACTTGGTAAATCATTAGAAATGTTACATGTAAAAATGGATGATAATTCTAGTCTAATAAAATCCCAGTCGGACAAAATCAATGCCTGCCTCGCCCACATCGAAGAACTGAAAAAGGAGAATACCGAGTTGAAACAAGAATTAAAAAACACTAAAGTTCAACTTGATGAATTGGAACAATATAGCAGAAGGAATGCATTGGAAATTATTGGTATTCCAGGAAAATCTAACGAAAATGTTTATCAAACTGTTATGGATGTTGGTAGGGCTCTTGATTTGGAAATTAAAGAGGAAATGATAGACGTATGTCATAGGCTTAAGAATTCTAGCAATCATAATTCTCCGGGTATAATTGTAAAGTTTGTAAGAAGAGTGGATAAGGATAAAACGATTGAAAAACGCAAGGTAAAAAGAAATTTAAATACAAATCATCTGGGGTTTACGAATAATCAGCCAATATATATTAATCATAGCCTTACTCCATATAGAAAAACTATTTTCGGCCAAGCTAGGAAATTACAAAGAGAAAAAAACTATGCCTATCTTTGGATTGATAATTCTGGTTCTATTCGTTTAAGAAAGACCCCAAATGACAGGCAAGTTTTTGTAATAAAAACTGAAACAGATATACAAAATATTATGTAATCATGGTGAGTTGAGTCATGGATTATAATGAATCACATAATGAATTGAATTTATACTATCAAAATGTAAGAGGTATTAATACTAAGCTTAATGATGTATATCTAAGTATTCTAAATGAAAACTATGATGTAATTGTTTTTACAGAAACTTGGCTTTCTAATGTTATTAACAACTGTGAATTTATTGATACTCGCTATGCTGTATTTAGGCAAGATCGGTTACATAGAAGAGGTGGTGGCGCATTAATTGCAGTAAAGAGTACTCTGAGGACCAAGAACATTGAAATAACTATAGAAAATATTCAGATTGTTTGTGTTAAGATAATAACTAATGTTTCTTCCATTATAGTGGTTACAGTTTATTTTCCACCTAATACTAAATTACAAATTTACAATATGTTTTTTACCAGAATGGAAGAGCTATGTAATATACATTCTCGTGGTTTGATTATTGTAGGAGATTTTAATATTCCAGAAATTGTAGATTCTAATTACGACTTAGAAAATGGTTGTCCTCTTTCCTTAACATTATTTAGATTTTTAAGTTTACTGGAATTACAAAGTATAAATAATGTAAAAAATAACAACGGAAAAACGTTGGATTTGGTACTGACCAACTTGTCTAACAATGTCGTGGTTAATCATAACTCCTTCCCTCTTCTAAGCTCTGATGCTCATCATCCTCCCTTATTACTTCAAGTCCACCGCTTTTATGACAAAACTATTCATAATGTTAAGTCAAGTTCTATTTATACATATGATTACCGTAATGCCGATTTTTTCAATATATATAGAAATCTTAATCAAACTGATTGGCATCCTTTAACATTATTTAAGAATCCCAACGTAGCATTGGACTACTTTTATGAAATTTTAGATAAAATTATTGGTAATAATGTACCCATAAGGAAGCGTAATAAGAGAAAATCGTACCCGCCTTGGTTTACACTGGATATTATAAGATTACTTAAATATAAAGAGTATTATAGACATAGACGTAAATTGTCAGAATATAACCAGAAGAAATTTGTTGAATTACGCAGAAAATCAAAATCTATGATAACCAAAGCTTACAAGATTTACATAAAGAATTCTGAAGAATCCATAAAAAATAATCCTAGGTCTTTTTGGAATTATATTAAAGGTAAAAAGAAATCAACTAATAATCAGTGTAGTTTAACCTATAATGGAGTATCACTTGACAATAACAAAGATATAGCTAATGGTTTTGCGCAATTCTTTAAGAGCGTTTTTAATGATTCTATTCCAACTTACTCAATTCCCAGTGAAGTACCTATGATAGTAAATCAACCATTGGTATTAGATAGTATTACTGAATCTGAATGCAAAACTTCTATTAGAAAATTGAAATCGAAGAAAGCTAGTGGTCCAGATAGTATACCCGTTTACATATTTAAAGGATGTACTGATTGCTTATTGTTTCCTCTATGCACCATATTTAATCTGATTATAACCACCCAAATTTTCCCCGATAGGTGGAAAATAAGTAAAGTAACTCCTATACCAAAATCTGGTAACGCCAAGGAAATCATCAATTATAGGCCTATATCTTTAATTTCAACACCAGCAAAAATTTTTGAACACATTTTATATAATAGAATTTGTTATCATGTTAAACCGTATATAACTCACCATCAGCATGGTTTTATATCCAAAAGATCAACCTTAACTAATCTTATCTCATTTACCCAATTTTTGGCAGACTCATTTAACAATGGTTACTCTGTTGATACTATTTATACAGATTTTGCTAAAGCTTTTGATAAGTTAGATCATGATATATTAATATATAAGTTAGCAAATTTCGGTTTTTCGTTTCCATTATTAAAATTAATAGCATCGTATTTAAAAAATAGGAAATTCTATGTCACCTACAATTTTGAATCATCCCCTTTATATAATGTTACATCTGGTGTTCCGCAAGGCTCAAACTTGGGTCCCTTACTTTTTATAATATTTATTAATGATTTATCCTCTGTTATAAAAAATTCTAATTATCTGCTATATGCTGATGACCTAAAAATATTTAAATCCATTACAAATATAAGTGATTTAGCGCAATGGACATTTCCACTTTGACATGAAAAACGTTTTAAATCCATTCATTTTACAGATAATGACACAAACATGAGATGTGCAAAATATCTCGGCGATATTTGTTTCGGTTCTCGAGAAACACGCCTTCAAACACCGCTGAAAAGCACCTACTACGTCACGGATTTGAAAACGTCCTCTCCACAGACAGGAGGTCCTCTGACGTCATCACTTAGAAATGCGGGCGGGCGGGGCTTCTGCTCGTCCCGTCAACTTAGGATGAGTCGCGGAAGCGACAGAAAATTCACTTGCTACTGTGTAAAACAAGTATCTTACAACTTCCAGTGCAAAAATCTGTGCTCCATTTCTTGGAGATGAATTATGCCCTAGCAGTATAGTAGTATTTACTATAATTCAGCCACCATTAGGGTGACAAAGCAAACCTTGTAACAGTCAATGGCTGAACACGTGACCAGCCTTGTTCATTGCGAATACATAGGTTAGTTCTGACTGGCAAGAACTTAATGTTATAGGAATGCCTTTTCTGGAATTACAGTTATTTTCGTCATAATATTTTCTTCACAAATTTTAAGATAATACTTTTAGAACACACTGGTTTACACGCCAATTTCTGCAATATGAGAGGTGATACGGTATAAAAAGGTACGGCGAGTTTTTAAATTTCCTGCAGTAAATGACAGTTTTCTTCAGTTAATATATATATTGCAAATTTTTGTATTTAGCCTACTTTTAAGTCGCTTTTTCGTTCACTTTGTTTAACCGCAACGATGAGAACGCATGGTTAATTTATTATGTATCATCTCTAACATCACATTTCTTCCCACTTTTGGCTAATCGCTACAATGAAGATGAATAACTACAAGCTGTATTCGAAGTCGGGGTGCAGGAGTACACCCCCCCCCCCACACACACACACACTACCACCAACTGCACAATCTAAGTATCACCCAACCTGCTATGATAAGAGACGAACTTTTTCTTCTGTCCCATCTCATTTCGAAAACATTCACTTGTCCCCCAGACGGAACATGCCTCGTCTCGTGAGCAACACTAACATTAACAATAGAAGCATCCCCCTAGCTGTCTCCAAAGTCTCGAGCAAACATCCTCCCATGTAACAATTTCCAGTTCAATGAAATGTCACTCACAAGGAAACAGTCATGCCCAGGTCGAGAGTCAAACCTGGAACATGCGACTTATTCAGATAAATCATGGATTTTGTGAATAATAATTACAACGCCAGTTCATTCCTGGTAATTCTGAATCTGCAGTTTGGTTTGCATATATAAGCAGGATCATAGGCGTAGCTAGAACTTTATATTTGGGTGTGCACAAAGAAAAAAAAATGCGGTGTACCTTTTAATAGCATATTTTGCAACACAATCAGTTGGCTCTTTAACTGCACTAATGCTTGTAAAGGAATATAAATTCATTAAATGACAGTGTTGAAAATTTCTGAATATATGTAGTAGAAGAAAATCAAATTGCATAGAAATTACACACACAAAAAATGTTCGTAAATGTTACAAACAAATACTACATCAAAATACACGTCATCTATAACAAGAGACGTCTGTCAAAAGGTACAATGTTCATAAACCCATCAATAACTTCATTTACATCAATAGACTAAGCTTTTTCCTGTTCCACAAATAGCAAGAGCAGGGCTTCCAATCTGTCCTGCTACTGAGTTGCTCTTAATTTAGTTTTAACTTGGGTAAGCTTCGAGAAAGCTCTCTCTCACACGTGCAGCTTGTGACAGGTATAGAAGAAAGGCGCTGCAGTACAAAGTAGAATGCAGTAAATATATTCTTTCTCCAATGACATCAAAAAATCGAAAAACTACAGACACTCGTTTCATCAGCGATAATGCACACGTTTGTACCAAGTAATGACATTTTCAACTTCTTACAAACTGTCGCTTATTTTCTCTCTTATTGAAATATCTGTCTTTAATTCTCTTTGAAAAGCAGCCCATTAGGGTGTGCCTAGGCACACCCCATAGCTACGCCTATGAGCAGGATAATATTTAGTTTCGAGGGCTGTACCGTCGAAACGAGGAGTCAAATAATAATAATAATAATAAATATTAAGAAAGTTTTTTTTTTGTATTTATAATGATAAGTCTCTGCATACGTTGTTAATTCTATATTTTTCTAGACTTGAGACGAGAACGAGAATTGCCCTCCCAAACCGAGACGGATGTTTATAAATTGAGATGAGACTGTCAATGAGACATTTACAAATCAACACGAGACAGACATTTACAACTCTCAACGAGAACGAGACCAAGGCTGCCATGTCTCGTCTCGATAGGATCCTTAGTGGTGAAGTTGTGAACCAACCAATTAATGCGTTCGGGGTAACGAGATGAGGCTCCTTTTTTCGCAGTACAAAATTCAAAATAATTATATCGTACCATTTCAGTATGGGATATTGTTATACACATGGGCGTATATATAGTTCACGGGGGGAAGGATGGATCGACTTTTGGTATGATTAGGGTTGCTTTATTTCGTGAAAATCCAGGACACTGCTGGCCGGAAGCTTGTTGGGGAGCATGGGGGGAGGGGATGTTGGACCTGACAAAGTTGTGTGTTTGTAGTCACGAAATATTGATACTTTTCTGTTCATCTTGTGTCACTACATTTTTAAGAACCAAATTTCTTTAATATGATTCGAGGGGGGAAAAAATAACTGATTTGATAGTCTCAATGCAGTTTCTTATCGCAGAAATTCCGAAACTATCAGGAAATTGCAGATATTGGTCTGCAGTCCCATCTGCTGTGTGGAATTACCGAAATTTCCTTCTCATCCGTATCCCGTCCTATACGTCTCTAATTTAAGAGAATGAAATAAGTCCGAAGGAATTTTTTATGAACAAGCGGATAGAACAAGGAAACTGGTAATTTTAGTGAACCAAAAAATGAAGGGAGTTGGAACCGTTGAATCCCCCTTAAATGCGCCCATGGTTATACACATTATTTCCTTGTAATAATTATACATAAACTAAATATAGATATGTACTGTGCAACTAATGTAATCTTCTCAGTGTATTTTCTCTTATCTGCACGAAAATATTTGATCATAATTTGCGCAACAGAAATGGAACACAAACTGAAATTGCTTTATGGAAAAGAAAGTTAAATAGGCTTTATAAAGTGAAGAATGTGAAAATTCCTATTTTGCACTACATAGGTTACGGTAAATATCGATAAATATAAGTTTAAAAAATATTTTTGAGTGTCTTGTCAGCAACCAATTTTATAAGCAATATTTTTCGCATGGCCTGAGAACACACGCAGCTGAACCCTTTCATTTATCTTGCACGTGAGCAGCACGGATATTTCATAGAAGAATGATCATTACAAAGCATAGCTTTCCTTTCTCCCATCGCTCCTTCTTCCATTATTTAAATCGGTACAGATTTGTAAAATTGTTGCACGTGTTCGCTCACCGTGGGCTACCCATCCGGAACTGGACGCTCGAAGCAGACGACAAACGAGCTCTCCCTAAGGAGTGACGTAGTAACATGGCGGCGGCGTGTTTTCAGCGCAACGCTAGACTCGCAACTTTGGAAGTCTCGTTTCTGCCTTAAACTGGACGCAGAGAAACGCGAGAACTTGCAGAGCTCATTTTTCCAGGGTGTAGTATTTAAATATGTTGTAAAAAAAATTGAGTGGAAATGTCCATTACAGAAAGATATAAACAATTGCTTTCAGTGGAGTGTCACTAATAGGTTAGATTTTAATATAAGTAAATGCAGAACTATTACGTTTAGCAGACATAACTTATCTTATACTCATAACTATACTATGAATGGAATAGTTTTAAATAGAGTTAAACTTATAAAGGATTTGGGACTTTTACTCGACTCAAGGCTTACTTACAGAGAGCACGTACAAACATTAGTATCGGATGCATTTAGAATTTTAGGCTTTATATTTAGAACTACCAGAGAAATTAATAATATTCAAGCTATTGCTTCAATATACAATTCGATATTAAGAAGTAAGTTAGAGTATGTTAGTGTCATCTGGGATCCTTATTTTCAATGCTACCGTGATTTAATTGAAAATGTTCAGAATAAGTTCGTAAGATATTTATATTACAAAAAATTTAAAAGATCTTCATATTTAGAAAGAATATCCTATAATACTATTTTATCTGAATTTGGGTTCTCTTCATTACAATCAAGAAGAGAACTAGCCAAACATATTTTACTTTATAAATTTATAAATAACTTAATTGATGCTCAAGATTGTCTTCAGTTGATAGGATTCACAATTAAACCTAGAACGTTGCGTTCTTATTTGCCATTTTCTTTGGTTAATTCTAAAAATATTGTACATCAGAATTCAGTAATGGTTCAAATATGTAAAGCTCATAATGTACTAATACAAAATAATGTTAATATTGATTTTGCTATGTCCTACGAGAGATATTTATCTGTTATTAAGCAATTTATTCATAATTAGTATTTTGTCTAAAAAATTGTAATTTTATATTTTTAGTTATTTTATCAATGCTAAATATAATTTTATAATACAATATAATATAACACAAACTGAAAATAGGCATTAATATCATTTAATTAATTGTGTATATGCAATTGGTTTATGTGTTTGTATATGTTAATATTTGTGTTTATGTATATGTTAATATTATGTTTATGTATATGGATATTATGTACCATAGTTTATTTACTTGTAAGCCCCCGTTGTAAGTGGAGCAATAGCTCTGTTATGGGGAGTATGTATAAATAAATAAATAAATAAATAAACAATGTGTTCTACGGTCACTAGCCAGGTTAAGTCGAGCATCCAACGTTTCGAGCGCATACATTCCTCTCATCGTCACGGAATTCTCAAAATCTGTAGCCTGTTCTTCAAAATTATGAACTTCGTAAAACTGGACAGTGAACTATCCACACTCCCTTTAACATAGCTCAAAATTTCAACACTCTCTTTGGTGCTGATAACACCATGGGTAAAAAAAAATAGCAGCACAGTAGTCATAGAGGAGATTCGTATTTAAACTACATTAATAAATGTACACTAATAGCATTACATACACTACAAAAAAATAAAACAGGAAGGTTAATTGGTCAATGCTAATATGACACAACAGAATGATCCTAATGTAGTGTGAAATAGAACAAGGATTATTACAGACACACACACACACACACACATAAGACTTTCCTTAACTTTCATTTTTTAAAAAAACCTTCAAATTGGAGTTCCCAGAGCCTATAACAATTATATGTTCGAACTAATTTATTAATGCCTAATCTCTCCTAATCAATTAATGAAGTCATTAAAAACTACAAAATGACACAAATGAATGTTTAAATAGCAATGTTGGTATTAAAACTTAAAACCGCACATTAGTAAACATATTATTTTAAAATATCGTAACAACTTCAACTACTGGTTACTTTCTTTATCTGAATTTTGCAAAATCTCTTGATTTCACGAATATTTTTTTCTGATATCTTGGGTTTGGCCATGCTGTTGACAAAGATATTTTTTCAGATAATAAATTTCACATCTAAAAGAAATGGGGAAAATTTCAAAGAAAGGGAGAGTGAAATTTTATAATTTACTAACAACACTGGGAACTTCGTGAGAAGGTCATAAACTGGTAATGAATCATGTGTGAGAATGTATATCAGGCGACAATGAATTCAAGAAAGTGTTAACAAGATATATTACCAAAGCACATTCCAGTAGCTTTTTCTCACCTTACAACCCTGGGAAATTGTGGCATTTCAAATAGTTCAGACTACCGCCGAAAGAGGTCCCGCTCATCACAGCAACATGCTTCGCCATCCGACGACAAAATACAGAACTACATCGATCATTCTGTTTCAATCGTTTGCTTCGGTTACAGCGCCTTGAATAACGTAGTGTGGAAAACGGCACCTGCGCGCTCTGGCTGGTTCCACTCGAAAATGATCCGTTAGAGGCGCTGGTGTTGAACCCGGTGCTTGGTATTCGTCTGCTTAATAATGGAAGTAAATGGAGTTTTCGCTGCAACGTCTGATTCTTTTACATGAAGCATTTCTATGAATGTGATAATTGCTATGATTAGTGTTGCCCACGGGACGAGACGGGACAGGCTTTTAAAAATTCGAGACGAGACGAGATTGACCATGTGTCATAAGACAAACGAATATTTTCGAGACGAGACAGCATTTCCACGAGACTCCACGAGACGAGACAGGCCAAAGTCTCGTCTCGTGGGCAACACTAGCTATGATATTTGGTACAGTGGTCGCTAAGATATTAACGAACATTCTAGACAGTCGACCACGTCCTGTTATCGTCATACTTTCGTTAATAATACGGGAGAAAAAATACGCGTGGAATGCTCTTGGCAAGGGAAAAATCCTGGATATACCCCTGCCGGGGATCACAATCAATGCGGATGCATACTGTGAGACATTCCGCAGACTACGCAGAGCCATCCAGAACAAACGGAGAGGCATGCTGTCTTCATTGTCTTGCTCCATGGCAATGCCTGACCACATGTTGCTGCGTCAAACTCAAGACCTTCTTCAACGATTCCACTGGGCTGGGAAGTGTTCAATATATCGTCCCTGCATCCCATCCATACCTGGCGCCGAGTGACCTCCACCTTTTCCCGGTGGTGAAGAAGTGGTTGGGAGGACGGCCCTTCCACACCAATAAGGAGCTTCGGGACACCGTGCAGACCTGGCTCAACAGACAGGCGGCACCTTTTTTTGCAGAGGGTGTTGGAAAGCTGGTGCATCAGTCCGATAAATGTGTGAATCTTCTTGGCGATAACGTTGAAAAGTAGGTTATACGTGTACGTAACTTTTGTCAATAAACCCATTTTGTTATTCACTGTGGTTTTGATTCTACGGATGCCACATCGGAGGTTGAAAGAAAAATAGCCGTCGTATGTAGCAAAAACAGGGGCGCAGGAACGTTTCTGATTTGGGGGGGTACAAAGTCCACCTCTTCGTCTGTCCGTGTATGTCTGGTTCTTCATATGTACACACACACACACACACACACACACACACACACACACACACATACATACATACATACATACATACATACATACATACATACATACATACATACATAATGATGTCCACAGATTTCTTTCTGGTACATATAACCTAAAACATATGGGGGTGTACATATAGTAGCTTAGAAGAATTATTTATCTGCTTTCAGATTGAAAGTTTAAATGACAATGATGAACCTAAATGTTGCAAATCTCTCAAACCTCATGCATACGTAGTAACATTTATGAATATGTAAGCGAGAATAAAACAACTATATAAAAGTAAAATGTCATGCTTTGGGTACTGTGATGACTATATTATTGATTAAAAGTTGAATTTGCTACAGAATTTCAATGATATAATCGTTAAAATAATGCAACAATAATAAGTCTCAAATAAGCTATACTTTTTCAGTAGTATTACTGCATAAAACATGGGAAAATGTACTTCAAGATAACCTGGCAATACTGTACATCCACTGCATACACATAAATGGAATGCAAATATTATGTTGTAATTACACTTCATGAACCTAAACATATTTCAATATTTCAAATCATTTCAATATTTAAGAAAGCAACATGAAAACTGAAGTGTTATTTCCCTGCCTTTACACTTTTCCAAATACACTTTTTCTGTACTCATTGTTAACAAATTCCTTCATCAATACTGCCAGGTCCAAGTTGTCTAAATGGTGTTGATAAGCATGAAGCACACAAAGGTGATTCAATCGTTCTTGGGACATTGTGCTCCTTAGGTAAGTCTTAATCCTCTTCAATGTGGAGAAGCTTCTCTCAGCAGTTGCTGATGTTGCTGGAATTACAAGAAGTTCCTTCAATAATGCCTCAATCAAGGGAAAAAGGTTTCTAGTTTCCTTGTGTAAACTTCTGAATTTTGCTACAACTTGATGGATTCCTCTTATCTCCGAAAGTCTTGAAAACATCTCCATCTCCAATTTCAGTTTTGTTGCTGGAATTCCCCTCTTTTCAGCTTCAGTTATCATAGACTGCTTCCAATTTTCAGGTGACAAAAGTACTAGATTTTCCAGTTCGCAGTAGGTTTTGAAATCAGGCTGATCAAATCTATACGATATTTCTCCACAAATATTATCTAGTGCTTCAAAAAATACTGTTTTGTACATATCTTCAACAGAGGACCACCTATGAGGTTCAGCTGGTTTCTCAGAATGCTCTAAACGTTTGGGTGGACACCGTACTCTAGGTAGCAGCGGTGGAAGTAAATCATAGTCCTCTATTAATTGGTGGACATTATTCCAAATTTTCTGAAATGTTTCATCATTTCGCTTTCCTTTCAGATGATTCAATACTACTTCAACAGCTTCTCTGCTACCGATGACTGTTTGGGAAGACTTCTGAAGAGAGATACTTAGTTTTTCAGTAGGCGCAAAAATTAACTGACAAAGTAAGATTCCAAAGACTGTAGATCCTTTCATTAGGTTGTCAAGAAGACCACGGGCCTTGCTTGAAGAATCACTAGGAGCACTAGAAATGTTCTCGAAGAACGCTAATAATGCAGAATAATTTTCAACTATCGCATGTAAAGCTGACGTACGAACTGACCATCTTGTTGGGCACAGAGGGCGAGGTGAGGTAAACTCCGACACTCCTTCAGCAGCTTTGATGTCTTTGAACTGTGATATTCTTTTTGGGGAATCCTTTAGAAATACACCAATATCATTTATCAAGTTCATTGTGTCTCTCAAAAGAGGGATGGTTCTTGTGGTATCTTGAAGAGCCAAGTTTAAATTGTGGTTATTACAGTGTACAGTGTACAAATAAAGGCTGTTTCTGTTTGATTAATGCTTGAACGCCTTTTCTTACACCAGACATGTTAGCGCCCCCATCATAACATTGCCCTCTAAGATGTTCTAAGGGCAAGTTAAATCGCTGCAAACCATCGATAATAATGTCATGCAGAGCACTTCCTGTTGTGTTAGATGTTTCGTATAGACCCAAAAAACATTCACGTACCTCTAAGTCATTTACTGTTCGCACACTGATTGAAACTTGCTCTTTACAGCTAATGTCACAAGTCTCATCGACAATTAGGCTAAATAACTTGTTCTCTCTTACTTCAGAAATTATTTCTCGTAAAACACAGTGAGCCATAATTTGTAGTATTTCATTTTGAATAACATCAGAACTGAAGTCCTTTTTTCTTTTCAAAAACTGTTCAAGTTGTGGTGTTTCATCTTTTCTGAGTTGATTGAGCTGGTATACATTTCCACTTTCCTTGTAATGTCCTCGCAAAGGAATTCCCTGCCTAGCCAAGAAACGCAAAGAATTAATCATTGCACGCAAAGCCACTCTTGCACATTTCTGCTGTTCGTTCTTTGCAGAAGAAAGCACACTGCAAATTGGAACGGATTCAAGACCACCGAGTATCGTTACAGCGTCCTTATGAAGTGGACTGCATTCATGTGAAGTCAGTTTCTCATTTGCTTTATTCCATTTACGGAATCCACGACCATTCACGAGATCGGACACATTCACTACTTCATCATACTTTTGTCGAAAGAGTCCTTTCTTCAGTGCCTTGCAACAATAATAACAAGAAAATCCTTCTATGGATGAATTGTAATGAAGCCAAGGATACTCACGATAGAGCTTCGTTTGAAAGTAGAACTTACGCCCATTAATTATCTGTGGTGAAATATTGAAGGGGTGATATGGTCTGTTGTCAAACATATTGGAACTTCCACTTCCAGAACAAGATGTTTCTTCAGAAGAATCTTTAAGAGATTTTTTTGAAGAGCTTACAACATCACTCATTTCAGCACGCACATCTGGAACGGAAAATTCAGGAAATAATAAGTACTTATCCCTGTGTTTAAATAAGTGCAATTAAAAATCCTTTAAATATAGTTAATGCAAATACTATAAGAACTTATTCGCCATATCATAAGTATATGTCAGTATTCTCAGGATTCCCTTAAAATCAATTTTAAAGTATTAATTTTCAAAGTTGAAATATTCTTATGTGATTCTTCGTTGATTTAAACCTTCAAAATACTAACTTTGTACAAGACAAATTAATAAAATTATACAATTTCGTGGTTTGGAAGCACAAGAGCTAGCCCTGATGTATCTTACTGCTGTTTTTCCACCTGTGTAACAAACATATGGGATTTACCCAACTTAAACGCAATTACAGCTTTAAAAGAAAGAACACCATGAAAATATGCCAAGGAGTAATAATAACTTTAGAAAGAATTGTGTAATGTTTTGATTTTTATAGCTTTAACTTAAATATCAGCGTTGCCAATGTGTGTAATGGAAACGTGTGTGGATTGTGTGTGTATTCTGATAAAAATGCTCCAATATCTCAAATTTTGTTGACACTATTTTTTCTGTCGTTCGCAGATCATGTATTTCTTATATCAAGAAATGAACAAAACAAATAGATTCTCATTTGCTGCTTCGGTCTTCCTTAGAGAGATCCACTGTAACAGTTTAAAATATTACCTCTCCCTGCTGCATTCACAAAGGAACGGAAGGGACAGGAAACTTGAGAAGGGCAGGGGTTGGAGGAAGGGAGGTCCTTGGAGGTACTGGCCGTGGTGGACAGTGCTGACGACAACCGTTGGAAAGCTGGGGGCGGAGGGGGTTTAATTTCTCTCGTTCTACTGCCACTAAATCAAAGCAGCTAATTGAAAATGTCAAGAAATATGTAGGTAGACAATAATAACACAATTTTTGAGACACGCTTTTAAAATTTATAGTGCATATTATGCTACTTTTAATGCATGTTTTGGCCTTATTAAGTGCACATAAACGCAGACAAATAATAATTGAATATTCTCTGATATAAATCCACCCCCTAACGACGATATACTAATGAAGTTGATTGATTGAATGATTTGGTTTATTATACTCAGTTTTCAGCCACTTTTGGCTAATCGCGAAGATGAGGATGAGTGCTGATACGATGAAATTGATTAAAGGACAATCACAGTAGAGAGCGTCCATAACCAGGCCGGGATTCAAACCCGGCATCGTAGCGCGCTGTGCGTGATGAAATTGATGAAGGGACACTGACAAAAACACGCCCATGCTGGGATTCGAACAAGAGACGCCGAGTGTCGTAGAGCACTGCTCTGCCATAGATGTCGACACTCGAATTATTAAAATGCCACAATGATCACGCCCATTAGAAAATAGGAACATCTTAACTTTTATGAAATTATTTGGACAAACAAATAATCACTATAATAATGGATTTTTTAAGAATATTTTGTTAGTCAAAGCTCAATAAATTTATTACAATACGTCACAAACCGATGAATTGTGATACACTAGCCAGTCGTGTATGCTACATATACAGGTTGCTTTGTAAATTTTTGTTAAAGACTTACTGAACGATCATATGGTGACTTTGTCCCGTTCTGCTCCCCCCCCCCCCGCACCAACTTTGCTTATAAAAATGTGCGAGATTTTTTCAAAGCGACGCATTTTTCAAGAGGAGAAGAAAGGCATTTTCCTCCAAATCACTGTCTTCTAGAAAAAAATCGATCCAGTCCATAGGGTACAGTGGAATCCATGAGTATTACCGTGTAAATTGTCCATCACCATGTTCGTGCACTTTATTTGATCCAATAAGAGCTTCAAGAATTAAAAGAAAACTCTAAACACTCTGTTGACAACTTCTGTACCAGCATACATAAAAATCCATCGTTTAAAAACACATATGATGTAAGAGAAAAATGAATGAAAATAGCCATTCACAATTTGCACGGTAATACTCATGGATCCCACTGTACAACGCCTCACGCTCAATCCTCCGGACACCCTTACTTATGAGGAATTTAAAAAAGCAATCAAATAAAGCAAAAATAATGTTTCTAACCTCTTTAGTTTCTTTTCTTTTTTAAGATTGGAAATTACCTGCTTGCGCTTGAAACACCCCCCCCCCCCTTTTTTCGGCATATGTAAGAAATATAGGTGTAATTTCAAAATCAGTGTGTGTGTAATTTCACAGCAGCTTTCGTGGATTCTGTGCGTATGCGTCTGGCAACGCTGCTTAAATTACAAACTTTCTCATTTAAATTGGCAACTTCAACAATATTTCAGTCAGGAGTGTTCAACAAATTTATAATTAAGGACCATTTTCAATCCAATAACACGCTAACTCGCTACGAATAGTTTCAGGTTCAAGTGTAGGATTCAAAATGAATGTCCTTTTCATCAATTTCACATAGCAAAGCGACGTAAAAATTACCAAGACTATCAACACGATCAACCATTAGCTACATATTTCGTGGTCAGAAAGCACACTCAGTAAATAGGAGTATATTTTCTACAAAATTAAATAAGACAAACCAGATAATTAGGAATGCCCTTTTATTATAGATCCAGTGGGGAAAAATTACCTTAATTTTTTCATATTAGGGTAAATAGTTAACTAATTTCGAAACACGATATCGGAAATATATTTATTATTTGCGTATCAATAATTCTTGATTGACTGATTGACTTGATTTATTTTACTTCGCTTTTGTGCCACTTTTGGCTAATTGCGAAGATGGGGATGACTGATGATATGATGAAATTGATGAATGGATACTCACAAATATCCAAGCCCAAGCCGGGATTCGAACCCGGAATCCCTGGCGTCTGACAGTGATGTGCTAACCACTTCACTACGAGGGCTGGCTATCAATAATTCTTGTTAATTCAAAAAAACTATAGCTTAACTAAAACTAAGAGTGCGCTACTAGATTTTATGGAGGTGTGAGCTCCAAGATTTCGATGTTAACCCAGTATCGTGAGGACAATTGCATAGCTACTTGAAAGCAATAATAGCGGATTAAGGTCTTCAAAGGCAGAAAACAGCAGCGATAGGATTCAGTGCTCTATAATCATGCATCAGCCAATGAACAAGCGCTCGGCAGATCCTGGACCCTAAAAGACTATTGCGCCACGGAGTCGAGTTTATTTTTTATTTACTTTATTGATTTTCATAAATATATTAAAATAATTTCTCGAATTGCATTTTTCTTATTTTGTTCCATGGCTTTTCTTCCACATTTGGCTAATCGTGACAATAAGGATGAATGGTGAATTGATGTATAAATAGAAAGCTCCTTACTAAGAATTATAACCTAAAATCTCTGGCGTTCTAGCACCACTGCCACACAGACTTCCACTGATCTAACCTTACGTAACTAGTACATTGAAAATATTGCTCTCTTAAAAAAATGTATGTTTATGAATTATTACATGAAACGCATTCCGTTTATATCTAGCGCTAATCTAAACGTACTAGCCCTGATTTCCGACCTCCACGTTTCGTTACGTCTATCTTATAAGCATAGCCGTGTGTATATACAGGGTGACTGGTAATTAGATGTATTCCCTGAAAGGGGTTAAAGTAGAGACAATTTGCAATAAATTTGACCATATGATACCCCGTCCGAAAAGCTCAGGGAGAGGATCTGAACAGCTGGTCAACACATCAATGACACCATCACATCACGAGGTAAGAGACCAAATGTCCGTAAAAACCTGCTTGCCTACATTCGTAACGGAGGCGCCCACTTTGAGCAAGACGTGTAATGTTCTTTAATTGTATTGTTCATTGATTCCATTCACATGAAGATGAATGAAGTATTATTTCTTGTACACAAATGTGAATGTTAGCAACATTTGTATCTTGTTGGATAGTAGATGTCACAAGGAAGTAATTTACGTAATTTGAATGCTTCGTGTCATACCATTTTTGTTATTAATACGTTGCCAAGTAAACTAAGAGTGCATTTTTTTATCATCACTTGTAAGTTTAGACCCACCCGTTACTTACATGTGATTGTTATTTGGGATTTTTTTTTTCAACGAACCACTTATTTGTTAGCTATCAGAAAACGCTGAAATAAGTTCCATACAAAGAGCAGTTTTTTCTCAATTCATCTTTTTATGTGGAAAATTGTCATTTTTTAAAAAAACAATTGAAACTCGATTATCTCGAAAACTACTAATTTTCGGACGGGGTATCATATGGTCAAATTTATTGCAAATTGTCTCTACTTTAACCCCTTTCTGGGAATACATCGAATTACCAGTCACCCTGTATACATACACATTGGTTAAGAAAGGAAACTTCAATTTTTCCCGGCCAATTTTAATAAAATTTAGTAGTAGAAGCAATTTATTAACATTTTTGTATTAAAACAGCGAAGAAACACCATACCAATTTTACCTTAGAAGTACAGTAAAACCTCGTTAATCCGGACCCTGATAAGCCGGACTCCGCTTAATCCGGACAGGCAAAAGGAAAAGAAAAAAGGGAAAAAAGCAGAATGCTTTCGGAAGAAGCCGCATTGATACAGGAATGCCCTCGTACTGCATTATATGTACACAGTAGTGCTATACATTTTATTGTACTGTATAGTGTATTTAGGCCTATGCCCTTTAAATACACCACAATAAACGTGTTTTGTTGCTATAAACGGGAGTTTTAATGCAATTTCTACTATTCTTTTAGGTTATTTAAGTTAATCCGGACTTTTGTTAAACCAGTCAACTTATCCCCCCCATTAGTCTGGATTAACGAGGTTTTACTGTAATTCTTACCGCTAAAACAGGAATAAACTATGACCACATTCAACTTGGCATGAACTACAAAACCACAAAGAGAATTATGAATTGTCCGTATTAAAAAAACAAACATATTTCACCGTTTGAATGTGAAGTCCACTTTACGCATAGCTAGGCTAATCGGGACTGGACCTACAGATTAAAGTGGGGTCTGAACCACTATGTGCCTCCAGCGAGTATCAAACCCTGGACCCCTTTGTTACACGGCGACGACGTTACCACCATTGAGAAGTCTACATGTTGCAGCGTAATAGTAATTTACTAACTAACACAAGCAGTGGAAAGGATTTTTATCTGTTAAACTTCCCTTCAAATACAGCCATGTTTGAAAGCTGTTAATTAAGTATTGGAGAAAAAATATATAATCACATACCTTCTTTTATCGATTTATCTTCTTCTCGACATTCAGCATTTGTTTCGCTCGTTTCCACTTTCCTTTCTTTGGCAAGAATTGGAACAAAAAAGTCCTTTATAGTTCTCTTCGCCATTGTTTAAACTACACCCACTACCACTTCCATACACGTTCTGATAGAAAATGAAGTTCGAAGAAAACGTGTATGCAGGCCACTGAATCATTGACAGTTGCTCCCTGCACACCAGTGTCGCACCAAACTACACTACCAATTCACTCGAACAGAAAAGAACGTGAGAACTGACAAACCCAAAGTTACGTTGACTGGTGCCGGCTGGACCCACACCCACCCTCAAGTCCGGCGTGGGTATCATATTACCGTGCATGTCCAGCGAAGACTGCGACTTTTCGGTGTTGACTGAAATGTGTTTTTTTTCTCCTTCTGGTCAGTAGCAGAGGGAAGGAAACCAAAATGTCACTTCAACAGCGAAGAGGAAGAAAGAGGAAAAAACTTGCGACTTTGCCACGGTTCAACTCAATTCTACTCAAGTTGTTTGAGTTAGAAAAACTTAAATTAATTTGAATCTTCCGAGTCACACATTTCTTCTTTCCTTGTCAAATGAACTGTAGGGGGGTACAGGGGGTACAACGGGATTTAAGCATTTAGGGGGGTACTGTACCCCCCTTTAAAATTTTGGGGGGTACAATGTACCCCTGTACCCCCCCGTTCCTGCGCCACTGAGCAAAAACGTGACAAATATGTTCATACGTAGAATAAATCACTGATTTTATTCCTGTGCCATCATTTAAAGGTTGGAATTCATTTCCCGGAAATTCCGTTAGAGCCACTGAACCTGAACTGCCGACGTGCGGTCCCTACACTCAGAATCGGAGGAGTATTTGCGAAATATGGCAGTTTTGAAGACCAAAGTATACATTAAGTTTTGATTTTTCTGGTGCGATTTTCATGACTTAAAACAAGATTAATTCTGCCCCTAGGGGCAAGATAATGGTAACCCACACTTTGACCGAAATTGAGTGACAGTTGTTCTTCGAGCCTGCATATGCTTATCTTCTACCCTGTGCTGTTTTGTCAGAGTTCGTATGTGATACTGCCATGTATGTTTTCTGGCGTGAGCGAAATTATACCATCACCACATATTCGTAGCAACATAGTGGTAACCCTCAAGGCAAGATGGCCGCCTTGCTGGGGAAGCACGAACGTCCATCGTGAACTTGTTGGAGATATAAGTGATTTTGAAGTAGTGATTCATCGTAAAGATCATCAAACAGTGGAAATTCCTCAGAGAGTGTTTGTTTCTTTCGTTTTCCTTCATTGTGTTGCATACCGGCATTATGTTGAACCAGAAAGAAAGTTTTGTGTTGAATACCATTATCTTGCTCCTAAATTCTCTGAAAAATGTTTCGGTGTTGCCAATAGAGACTGCTCCCATGACCTTCTACATTAGATCTCAAGTTTAATTTTCAAGGGAAATCACCTAGAAAACGGCAAAGCCTGTATGAGACTGATTAAAACCAATTCCTTAAATTGTAATATAAAGCATTTGTGTTGTATTAAGTATTTTTTAAAATAAAACCTAAATTATTCAATTGTGTGTTCACCTGATCATGCATAATTATTCTATTAAAAGTTGCAACAAACAATGGCAAGCAACAGTTGGGTGCAACACAATGGTATACCACATCATTTTTTTCCCCACAACTTGTCTCCAAAATTATTTTATTGTGGAAATATTTTGTTACTGGAAAGACACAGATTATGTGTTAAGTGATCATTGAAAGTATATTTTATATCTAAATAACAGTTTCAAGACATTTGAAATATCTGTGAAATTAATGAATTTACCAAATATTCAATCGCCTTTTTCTCAAAAGTACCTTCTTGTGGGTTGTTTGTCACTTTCTTGCCCCGAGGGGCAGAACTCAAAGTAAGGCGATGAGTTTCGAAATCAAATAAAAACTGACGAATATTTAGGTAAAAAGGTAAAGTGTTCCCCTGTGCATAGCACCACGCCATGAAGGCGTATAGGGGGTGCGGGGGTAACGCCCCACACTTTCTTGATCCGGTCGTGAGTGGGGGTGATGTGATCAGCATCACGCCCCTGACCGCCTTTACCCCCCAGGGTTTCCCCCAGGTACCCATGTTATTCGACGCTGGGTAGGCGCCGGGGCCGCTTCCACCGTTAGAAAAGTTCCCGGATTTGAACCGGCCGGGGATCGAACCCGGGACCTTGAGCATGGTAGTCAGACGAATATTTAGAGAAATCATATTTTGAATGCGTATACCAGAACTCAATGAAAACTAGAGAAATATATAAAAATTACATAAAAATTCGAGCCTTAATAATAAATGTGCCGTGCATATATACACTGGTCAAAAGCTGTGTGAAGTAATGGTCACAGGAGTTGTCACGTATTTACAAGAAATCATTAATAAGCATGCAAAGTAACCTACAATAACAAATATCGTGTGCATTAATTCTATAGTGAACAGTTCAATTATAGTAACAGGTAAGAGAATAAAGCAAAACTCAAATTTGATGACAAAGTGCTCACTGAAGTTTCATATTTAAGTACAGTAAAACCTCGTTAATCCGGACCCCGATAAGCCGGACTTCGCTTAATCCGAAGAGGCAAAAGAAGAAAAAATGCAGAATGCAAGGTTTTAAATGTGGCTAGAAGTCAAGAAGGAAACTTTCCAAAGAAAAGGCAGTCAGCCACTGATGAAATTCTTTTTCCCGCAGACTTTGTACTGTACTGTATGTATAGTGTATTTAGGCCTATGCCCTTTAAATACACCATAATAAACGTGTTTTGTTGCTATAAACGGTTTAAATGCACTTTCTACTGTTCTTTTAGGTTATTTAAGTCAATCCGGACTTCCGTTAAACCGGTCAACTTATCCCCCATTAGTCCGGATTAACGAGGTTTTACTGTATTTCTATTTTCACCTTTACACACACACACATTTATATGTAACTGTTGTTACATTGCTCAACTTATCAATAGCTATATAATTACATGTGTGTTTGTGAATGCAATGCATCAAATGTGCTTGGTTATTGCGAAACAGTTGACAGTTCCGTAATATACGTAATCTATTGTTGTGCTTAAGTACTTAGTTGCACACAATTGAGCGAAAATGTCTGTCGATATGGCATGATACTTACTTATAATTGATAGAATTGCTGTTGCATGTTCACTCCCACATGAGACTAATTGATTACAAGCAGGGGCGGTGCCAGGAGGGTGCCAAAGGCTGCTTGCGCACTCCTTAATCTTCTTCCGAATCCCCTTCAGCAACCCAGTTTCAAAACAAATTTTCAACCGAAAAGAGCCCGGATTTATAAGCACAATCAAACAGTAAAATAAGGAAGTTAATAAGCACAAAAAATGAAAAAAAAAATAAACACCAAAATAAGCATAAACAAATACAGGAAAATCTTAAAAATATTTGTTTATTAGATCTCTTAACTTTTCAAAGCTGTTACAGTATGTAAGGAAGGTCATCCTGAGATTTTCTTGTGTTAAGCTCCTGTGTCTGTCAGTGAAGAATGATTTGTACAGTGAAAATGTTCTTTCCACATCGCATGACATCACAGGCGCATGTGAAAAACACCACAGTTCTTCGGTGAATTCCTCTTCAATGTCTGTTTCTTCACCAGAAATATTTTTTATAAATTTGACACAGTGTTTTGTAAACGGGATTTTTCAGTAAATCCTGACTGAGCTTGTCGGACACAATTTTACCAATACCGTGACTTTCTGAAGACAACGTTACTGAAATTTCATCAATAAGAGAAAGCGAATGTTGCAATGCATTATTTCGAGCTTTCAACTGTGTTATAATATCAGCAGGCGCGGTTGGCCCTATAGCGCACAGGATCAGTGAACCCCCAGTAATATACGATAATCACCTCGAGAATGAACAATGAACAATGTCTTTAAATTTTCACATTATTTCGCTAAAAATTCTACACAATAAGTCATGTATTTGTGCCCGTAACACGGCGAACTCTCTTGCTGAGAAGAAGAAACCGCGAATCGGCCGCCCTGATACAGACCCTCAGTTGAACCCCCACAGGACAGCTCGTGCCATTGTGAAAGCTTCGTGCGGGAGCAGAAGCGCGAGGAGGGTATAGGACAAAATACATGGGAGATGAGATTCCAGAACCTATGTCTCTACCCAACGGTCATGCGCAGTTCGTTCTCTCGCAGAAGCCGCGAGACAAGGCTCCTTTCTCGCTGCTTCCTCCCTTCCAGTGTTTCTGTGTGCGGTTCAAGTTTGAAGCGCACACATTACATATTCAATCTTCTCTTGTATCATTTTTGCACCGAACTTCTTGGAATAAATGCAAGATTGTGTCAGAGATGGATGAGTGGAAACAAATAGAAGCTGAAATTAGATGCGATGAATTAAAATAAAGGAGATACATTACCAAAATACCTTGTGCATGCATTCAGAGGTTTTTCCTTAAAGGTGGAAACACTTCGGGTTCGTGAAAGAGAAAGAATGGCGCGAAGACGTGACTCGCTGTCGCTCGGTGTCAAAGTCTTAAGTTTTTTTAGTTTTTGAAGTGCTTGGATACTTGTTGGAAAGTATTAAGTGATGCTGCGAGTGAAACGAGGGATGGACTTTACCTAGGTTATGTCATTGATGCAGTGTAGGCGTTGCTGTCCGCGCAGGTAAGAAATGACCGATAGAAATGCACATAATTAACGTAAACAAACTTCCTTGTCCACTGAAAAAAAGCGTGTGCTGGTCGACCAGCCCCAAATTTGAACAAACCTGTCGCGTATAAATGAAAGGGTCTCAGGTTCGATTTCTAGTATGCGCATGCCATTAGTTGCCATTTCCCTTTAACAAATGTAGGACCAGTTCTGATTAGTCAGCATGGACGTCCGGAAGGGGAAAAGGGGGTCGCCCCCCCATGGAAATTGAATGTAAACCAAAAATTATATATTACACGAATATAATTTAATTTCAGTCACAGTAATTTTTGGTAATTATTATAAAAGCGTTGCAGTAACTTCAGACTGAAGGAGTGTTTTTTGCTCCTCGTGGGGAAAAAATATATTACTTGCCCCTACTTGAGGACGTCCATGATATTCCAACAAAACTCAACTTTTTTCATAAAGGCACAATTTATTGTAGTTTCAGCCCTAAATTTATTCGCACACCCCTACAACAAAACCTTATACTCCCAGATAAAAAGAATTCTTGACAAAGCTTTTAAACCCTCCCCCATCCTTTTGTTGGGCGAAGGAAGTATATTTTGCGGAAAGTGAATATATGTCACATCACTTCAGTGAACCCCCGGGTAAATAATGCACGAGCCGCGCCTGAATATCAGGTAATTTGGAAAAATGATTATGGGTGTACTGTATCTTTCTTTGGATGCCGTTTCTCTCGTGCGGCTATTTAGAAGCATTGATATCGTCATCCCGATACCGTCGTGTGATTAAAATAGAATTGAAATATGACAGATTTGGGTAAAATATGCTACTTTAAACCAAAATCATAAAATAAGCAAGCATAACCGTTTCCTGCAGAAATAAGTATTTATAAGCACTTTCAACCTTAGTTTAATAGCTCATCAAGGTATGTAATACGAAGTATAACCTTTCTCCTTACCATTAGAAGTCTGGAAAAGAATATTCATTTCGCTTACAAATTCGGGCTCTACTGATAACTTTTCACAGAGGAAAAAGTTTTGAATAACCAAAAATAGTTTCTTGCAACCAAATACTTACTTAAACAAACGACAAAGAAATGATGTGTTCATGTTTTGTGTGACAACATGGTTGTAGTTCAATGCCTTTCCAGACGGGTCTGCCATGAACCCGAGCTCCTTTATGTATAGCACATATAGTGTATAAACATTGTAAATTCACATGCGAATTTGTGTATTAAGAAATGCGGCCAGTCGCCTGCATCTGATTCGGGGACCGCAGCCAATGGCTGGCGGCGCTCCGGTCACGTGAATGCTCCCAGGAGGACTTACGTGCCGGTAAGCGCCGTCAGTCGAGCAGTGTTGCCACATGAAGGGAAATTCCCTTTTTGCAGGGAAATTCGGACTGAAGTTTTAGCCAAATGGGAAAAGGGAATTTCGATGAAAAATTTAAGGGAAATTTTAAAACTTCTGACTCTACATTATTACAGTTTATGTCAAATTCCAGTTTTATATTCACATTTCTATTTTTTTCTGATCCTTCTTATTTCTGCTCCCTTGAATATAAGCCTGTATCTATTTATATTTTATTAAGTTTATTGTACATCGCTTTTCTGGATCTTCGGATAAGTGTAACGATTAGAATTAACGATTAAATGGATTCTTGACCATGATTTAAACCTGGGACATCTGACCAGAAAGCGATGAAGCTTACACGTATGTGAAAAATTTGTGTAACATTTTTTATTCATACGATCATGGACCAACGGAAATTTTACTACTACTACCACTGCTAATAATAATAATAATTATTATATTTGTTTAGGTGAAGGGAAAAGATGGTCCAAAAAGGGAATTTTGCCCCTTGGTAAGGGAATTTGTGCTCTCAGATTGTGGCAACACTGGAGTCGAGCTGTTGTCTCCGAATCGGGTGGACGCGGTGGCACCAGTGTTGCCACATGAAGGGAAATTTCCCTTTTTGAAGGGAAATTTGGAGCTAATTTTAAGTGAAAAGGGAAAAGGGAAATTCGATGAAAAATAGCGAATTTTCAGGGAAATTTTAAGACAGACTAAACATTAATTATATTAAACATTATAACAGATTCCAGTTTTGAAAATGAGAACTTATTTTTTTCATTTTGTCGTATACTTTGTTCGGAGAGGAAGGGTGGAATTTGGGTTGACCCACATCTGGCTACCGTTTGGGGCCGGAGGTCTTTGGCCATTCACCCTTATGGGAGTGGGAGTCCGAGGGTATTGTTTATTTAAGCTTTCCCCGGTTCTCTGAATTTTGCCTCAAACACTACACGTGCAAACCATAAAGTTATCTTTGTCGCAAACCTATCTTTACTTCAATTGGACACTGGGTGGGTTATTCGTCGTGTGCGAGTGTTTTGTGGAAGGCTATGCCCGTCTTGGACGACGGGAGAACAAGGGAAGGAAAGGAAATTATCTGCAACTCCAGAATATATTAGAAAACGTCGTGGAGAATTATCGGAAGATGAAAAAACACCGTGGAAACAAGTTAAAAAAATCCGTGCAGAGTGGCAAGAAGTGACCAACAATGGATTAAATTTTAATAAAAAACTTGCTGTGTTTTAGAAGTTTCCAGCTAATATGTGAAATTTACCAGAATAGAACATTTGCTCAGGTATGTACTATATATCTTTTTTTAATAAAACGCGTATATCCATGCGCCGAGCTTAACATTTTTATGGGGAGGCAAAAATGTGATTTTCCACACAAACTCTTCATATGTGCGTCTTACTAGAACAGCATTTTGTGTAGAATATTTTTAATTTTCTTCTGATGGTGTGATGAAGACAAGGGGCATTGGCCTCCCTAAATCCAATCTCTGTTTGTGTGTTTTGCTTTTTACTGATGAAGGTCTTCAGTTGCCAACTATAACATAGTTTTAGCTTTCATCTCAAAACAAAAAAAAAATAGCTTGGTTTAGAAATAAAATCTAAATCTTCAAAAAAAGACATTTAAAAATTATTGATTTTATTGTTTATTGATTTGGTTTATTTTACTTCGCTTTTCTGCCGCTTTTGGCTAATTGCAAAGATGGGGATGAGTAATGATATGATGAAATTTATGAATGAACACTCACAAACAGCCATGCCCAGGCCACGATTCGAACCCGGTACCCCTGGCGTCGTAGCATTTAAAAGTTAAAATGATTTTTACATACATAGGAACATGGGTCAACGATAATATTTAATTATTATTATTAATAATAATAATAAAAATAATAATAATTCTCTAGATGAAGGGAAAAAATGGGCGAAAAAGGGAAATTTCACCCCTTGGAAAGGGAAATTGTGTTTACAGATTGTGGCAACACTGGGTGGCACGCCAATAACTTAACCAAACGTGTTTAGTTAATGCAGCCAAATCATGTTTTCCTGTGTTGCAGTGTAATTTACATAATGACTTAGGAAAACCATGTCGTCATGAGCGCATGATATTAAGTAATAAAGATACCACTATTTTGTATACTGCAGCAGGCCCGTAGCTAGAATTGTTCTCCCAGGGGGGCTCACGGGTTATCAGGGTGGGGGGCTTTGTAACACAAGTCCATTTTTCAACAATTTAACAGTATTAAATTAAGATAAATTATGTGTGTGGGTGGGGGGAGGGTAGGGTCATTAAGTTATAAAAATATTATACAAATACTACATTTTTCTACATCTTTTAAAACATCTCTGACGCTGAAATCATCCCTTACACTCTCCATGCTACTTTATATGATACAGATATTTATATCACAAAAAAAAATGCACAATATTCAATCATATTGCCAACAGTACATTCCACCCCCGGCCAAAGCAATGCAACTCCCCTTTGTTCCCAAAACTTGCGAGAAGTTGACCTTTGATGCAGATGCGAAGGGAATTTGAATGATGACAGTCACAGATTTCTGTCTAAACGGGAGATCACAACAGGGACTGTGAAAGTACAGATAAGGAAGCTCCCCTATGATAGAACTTACAAAGTCTAGATAATCTTCGAAATACTTGCAGTCAGTGGCGGCGATTGAGTTCAAAAACGGGGCGGTGCAATTTGCCAAAACTGGGAGGGGGGAGAATATTTCCCTTTTTAGATAAGGATAAGCATAATGTGAGGGCAAAAGTGGCGGCAACTGCCCCCTTCGCCTCCCTCTAATCGCCGCCACTGCTTGCCCCTACTTGGACTTCTGCTCGTAAACAACATGAGCGAATCTAATAGCTGCTGTTCATGTTCTGTGAATTTATCCTTAAAGTTGTGAGCTCTCTACATTTTCACACTTCACTGTAAACAAAGTATACAAAATAGTTTCAAAATGTAAAGGGACAGCCACCCCTGAAACTGACGTCAGCCCCCCTGGCCCCTGCCTAGCTACGGGCCTGTACTACAGTCAAGCCATTGATACTAATCTGAAAGAGAAGACACATTTACTTCTTGGTACATTCTGTGGTCAAAGCAAGCAAGCAAAAATAAATCTCAAGTCATTGGCAGTGGCGGCGATTGGGTTTTAAAAACTGGAAGGGTGGGGGGGAACAGTTTACTTCCCTTTGCTGATAAGGTTTACCATAGTGCGGGGTCAAAAGTGACAAAAAGTGAGGGGCAACAGCCTTCCGCCAAGCCCTTCCTAATCGCCGCCACTGGTCAATGGCATATTTTCATGGAAGCCCACTAAAATGTGATTCGTATTTGATGTAGTGGCTAAAGCATACATGCATGTTTAATTTTTTCCATTGTTTTCAACATCGAACCCCTTAAATTTCTTTCCGCACCCCTTCAGCACCCCTACTATCGGATTAAAAATTATAGCCACTCGATTTTGGACTCCAATTAAAAATTAACCAGAAAACCTACATAAAAACGAGTTACATCAAAATTTAGCTTATTCAATTCTCCGTTAATCTATGCTAGTCAATTTTTTTTTCGAGTGGGTCTTCTATTTTTTATCGTCGTGAGAACAAAAAAGGGCCTTTTTTTTAACTTTTGCAAAGGATCGCTATCTTTGAAATTCTATAAATCAAAAACGGGTTACCCGATCGTTATGAAATTTTAGTAGGGTGCAGGCAGAAAGGTTCTAAATACAATTTTTAATTTTCAGGTTTTCAAAATTTCCAAAAAAATCGTTATTTTTAATTTTGCCAAACAACTTTTTCTTGGTATTAGACTACAATATTGATCTTGTTTTGAAGCTCTTTGCATCTGTTTTTAAAATGTATTATCATTGTCAATCCACATTGCGAAACTGATTTTATACAGATTTTTATTCAGCGGAGTAAAGCTGTACGCGGAACGTTGAAACACCGCAAACATTGACTCGCAGCATCCGCCGGCAATTTCCGCGGTTTAACGAACATCTCTGTGTGCCGTGACAATGATAATGCATTTTAAAAACAGATGCTAAGGGCTTCAAAACAAGACCAATATTGTATTTGTTGGACTACCTAATACCAAGAAAAAGTTGTTTGGCAAAATTGAAAATAACGATTTTTTTAGAAAGTTTGAAAACGTGAAAATTAATAATTGTGTTAGAACCGTTCTGCCTGCAACCTACTAAAATTTCATAACGATCGGACAACCCGTTATTGATGTACAGAATTTTAAAGGTAGCGACCATTTGCAGAACTAAAAAAAAAAGGTCCCTTTTTTGATCTCACGACGATACAAAATAGAAGGCATACTCGAAAAAAAAAAAATTGCTAGCATAGATTAACGCAGAATTGAATAAGCTAAATTTTGATGTAACTCGTTTTTATGTAGGTCTACTGGTTAATTTTTAATTGGAGTCCAAACTTGAGTTTCTATAATTTTTAATCCGATAGTAGATGGTTAATCCTGGCGCCGCCGTTGATTACAAGGCAACACCGTTAGCACTATCTCATCGGGGAAGTCCGAGAGAGCGCGAATTGTTATCTTGTTGGAAATACGACATTTGAAACAAGTAATGAGCACATTTGAAACATTTTATTGCAATTGCAACACTGGTTATTGATTCAAATCCAACATTTTCGATTATAACCAAAAGTAATGAGTCTTATTGACTGTACGAAGCACGAATTAACTGTTTTCTATCTTCATTAATAATTTCCAGCAATAAAAGTGGAATCGATCGTGTTGATCACCTAAGTTGTTGTTGAAGTATATTTTTAATTTACTTGTTGTCTCAGCATATGCAGCAGCAACTGTTGTCTACTTGCGGCGACTCCTTCAACTTTGGCTTTGGAGTTACATTTTCATCTTCATGTAATGATGAGATTTCATCGTGTTTCGCTTTTGAATTGTTGTCTTCAATGCTCTCAACAATGGAATTTTCTTCCCGTTCATCTTCTTCTATGATCTCTAGTGGTTGATGGGATACGAGGCTGGCCTGCCTGGAATAAAACGTTTCTGTAACTTCACTCATGTACTCATTCAACTCATCTTCAGGCATAACTTCCAATGATATCATATTAGAAGTTTCTATCTCTGACGTGTTCGTGGTATCTTGTCCATTGTTCATAAATTCAGTATTTAAGTTCTCCATGTCTTCACTAATAAATACCTGATCACTTTGAACTTCTTCTTCAACTAGTACTGCAAAATTGAGCTTATTTGCTTGCTCCAGAGCTGAATTCTGGACTACTTCCTCTTCTAATTGAGTAGCTGCGGTTTTCACTGTAGCCTTATTGTCAGCTTCACTGTTTCCAATGTCACCACTGGAAGACCTGGTACTACTTCCACTACTGCTGGAAGGCTCTATAATGTGTATCTCTGCGACTGTTAACCCATTCTTATGGCCACCTTCAATATTGACGGTAATCTCTTCAACATGCTCTTGTCTAGTGTATTCCCATATTTGTTCTTCCGATGATTCTGATATGTTGGTTCTATCTCTGTAAACATTTTGAGTTGAATTTTGAGCATCTCCTTCAACATTGCTCTGGTGCACATCCGCTTGTTCAGCTTCGTACCTCTCTTCAACAATTATCTTGCTTGTAGTGTCATGAACTTCTGAAATACACGATTCGACCCCCTCTGGTGGTTGGTTCTCGTGTTCAGCCCCCTCATCATTGCCTGCTACACGTAGCTTCTCTGCAAATGTCCCATGTTGGTCGTTTTCAGAACTGTTTTCTTCTTCTTCAGAACTGGGTGTATCATCTCTTCTTTCTTTGTATACCATAGGGTCGTCTTGTGGTATTTCTGGCGTCGAAGTATCAGAAAATTCAGAAGTTTTCCCTGTATCGTTCTTAATGTCTGCAGAGTTTGTAAAAATTTCATCGATTCTGCTCTCAATTATAATGATCTTCTCAGTGTGCTTCTCGCTATTTTTCACGGAACGTTCTTTGTTTTCAATGCTACGTTCGTCGTTAGTGTACTTGAGTTTTCCCTCATTATCGTTACCGCCATTTGTACTGTCTTCATTATCACTTCCACTGGATACCGATGAGCTGTCGCTCGACTTGTTAGACAAAACATTAGCCTCTAATGACAGCGCCTTGTCATCTGTGCTGTTCTGTTTCTTCTTACTGTTGGACAAGTGGCTCCCTATTTCTCTGTCTTTCTCATCCAAGAACATTTCGATAGGAGAATTTACGTAGTTACCAGTCCTTGAAGCTGATTCATCATCTGTTTCAGCAGCATCAGAACTTGTAGACATTGCTGCTGGATATCCGGTGCTGTTGGAACTGTTATCGTCTTGCACGGATTCACTTTCTGCTCGTTTCTCAATTCCACCCTCTCCTTCGTCTTCCGAATGTTGTAGCTTTCTCTTAGCATACTCGGAGATATGTAAGACACCCCAAACAGACGATGATATATGTACGTTACTGCCACATATTTTTCTATTCAAGTGAGGATTCTGAAACTCTGTGATTTGAGAACAGCACCCCACTGTGGACTCTATACTGCTTCCTAGTTTCCTGTCCCAGTACTCATTTCCAGGCAAAGCGTTTGCATTCAGGGGATAGTATACAACAAGAAGCATGTCGTTGGGGTATTGAAAATGTTTTTTCATTGGACTCCTTTCAGAGAAATGGAACCGAGTGTTACTGTGAATGCTGCTAAGTTTGTCACAAGTACCGCTGTCTGAGCATTCAAAATGAATGTCTGCAATATTCTTCATATCAGATCTCTCGCACACCTCGGCAAAAACTTCTACAAACTGCTCTTTCTTCGCAGGCGAAATATTCAGTCCGTCTAGGGGTATGTGAATATATGCACGTTTACCATAATGCGCAGCTCTGTGATTAGCTTCTGCTAACAATGTTTGAACAATGAACACAATCCTTGCTTTGTACACGTTATTGTTGAAGAAAACGTTTCTTGGCAATCTTGTAAAACCAAGAGCTTCTGTAATGGACGACACATCCTCATACGTTGGAAAACAGGTTTGTTCGTAGAAATTAGACCAGATTTTCTTGAGTGGAAATTTGGATATGTTGTCCCCGTATCCATTGGATTCTACATTTTGGTCCTTGGTTATCAAGATGTCTTGCCAGTCCATGAAGTTCTTCTTGTCTAGTCTTGGACAGGCAATACCGACAGCTACACCATCTGCCTCCAACGAAGCGTCAGACTGAATAGATGCCCTATTTCCTGTTGTTAAGTTATCGGAACTGAAGAAAAGACTTGGCGACGAGAGACCAAGAAGTGCTGATAATTTAATTTCATCGTAGCTCAAGCAATCTTTAAGGAGCAGAGGAGCACTTTGATTATCCTGACCAACCTTCTCCCACCCACGACTTCCACGTTTGGCACTCATCAGGAGATAGTCATCAGACGTGCCGTGGAATGCAACCGCCCGTTTCTGCAGAAGTCTTTGAATGAAGTCAACCAACCCCATCCCCCTGTACAGCTCCCTTTCCACGTTACTACCATGGTTTTTCTTGTACTCGAGGAACTCACAGAAGACAGGAAGAGCCGTCTCGTCCAGAAGTGGATAGCAGGAGTTGATGTTTTCCTTGAGAACATTGATGTTGAGGATTTTCTCCTTCAGCAAACGTTCGCAGCGGGATGAATTTGTCGGGAACTTGTGTGGAAATCCCGAACTCTTCTCTTTGAGCTCGTGAACTGACACCGAGTATGGTGGTTCGGTGCCAATGCAGGGGGCGAGATACTTCTTTAGAGTCGACATCCCTTGCTCTATGGTTGTTTCATCTTAGAGTTTTAACTTCAGAACATCCACCTTTATGGATATGGCCCTCTACCTGAAAATACAAAGAGGAAGAATATGAGAATTCAACTACTCTCGAACTACAACGACTACCATGTACGATACATTAATTCTTATAAAACAATAGGATTTATTGTTATCTGGGCAGTTCGTGGTCTGAGTTTGCAATAAAGTGAGTTTATCAAAGCTATATATTCATAAATATTAAGGATGTTATCAAAGTGGCAAAGTCGAGACTAGAATTAGACAAGACCCTTCGAGATTTGTCGAGGCGAACCCATGAATGAGACAGACCTCTGTAAAATCGAGACGGGACTTAATGTCTGAGACTCTGACTCGTTCGAGACTTTTGTATAATATTTGATAACACGCCTAAACAAAATTGGGCTGGTCAACTATCGATACATAGTTTCATCACAATTTACACCATGACCAAAATGCTACAGTGTAAAGTGAGATATTTTATGGCATTTCAGATGCCATGGCATATTTCAAGGCATTTCTCCAGGATAGGATGCTATTTCCGTAGCATAACCAATCAGAAGCGACCTCTAGGTCACGAGTGCAGCTGTAATGGCGGCCGCGTGAGATGTAAACAATGTATCACTTCAAATTTTCAAGAGCCGATAACTATTGAACCGAGAGGAATAAAGTATCGTATAAAACGTTATTAGGTATGAAACAATGGCGCTGCTTACATACTTTACAACATTTACACGTATAGAAGAATATTGTAGTTGTTTCAATTGTAAACACCGTACACTGAGCATAGATCGTCTTTACACAGAGACCTAGTAATCCCCAAACCTAACAAAAGCAGATTTGGCAAAAAGTCCTTCTCGTACCTAGAAGCGGTAACATGGAATTCACTCCCGACGAAGGTCAAACTCAGTACCAACAAAGCGCAGTTCTGTCGTCTTCTACGTTCACATGCCTATAAATTCTAACTCACAGTAATATTATTTTCAGTGCTTAACCCCCCCCCCCCCCGCGCATATGATTTAAATTTTCATCCCTATCCTTTTCAAACAGTAATTACATGTACACTCATATCCAAACCCACACACCCACACACCTTCTTTTCTTTTAAATAACACTCAAACGTTCCTTATTTGTAACACTCTACATGCTCATGTAAATTCATCTCATTTTCCTTAGATGTAGCATTGTATATATATTATTTTTACAACATAGGGTATCAAGTCATTATTTGTATTAATATTGTTCTAAATGAAATGTTGTATGGCTTAATTGTAATCCTATTGAGATAATAAAAATAATAATAATTCAACGTGCCTTTCATGCTGTATATATTATACATTGTAATCGCGAAAGCTAATCGAAAAGTTACATGAAATGCTTCCGTGTAAAGTACTATCTCTCCTATGAGATTTTTGGAAGTATTTACATAGAATTTATGCTAGCAAAAATGTTAAAGGAAATGCTTCCGTCTAAGGTCGGAATTGCTGTAGGCTGACATCACAGTTAACACTGTACTTGATGTAACCTCCACAAGATTGGCTGATTTCGTCAATGAGGCTCCATCTAGGTGTACTCTAATGATAAGGCTATTTTGATAGTCTGAGAGCTCGAACGTAATGGCTTTTGACTGGCAGATTGTTCATATACAACCCATACGACTGCTGCTGATAAAGTGATAGCCCTACCTTCATGTCACTAGGTGGCAGACTTTTGTACCCTGTGGCGTGGCTGTACAGCAACAATAAATTGCAACCTGTTTTCATATGGATGTTCGTATTATTTTGTCTACCTCCACGTATCTAGAAATATGTTTCGGGGGAGGGAGGGGGTCCGAACCAAGTGTCTCAGGAATAATAATAATAATAATGTTTAAATTAAAATAATTATATTAAATCAAATTAATACTAATTACAATTCATAAATTAATATTATATTATTATTACACGTTTAGGCAAAAAGACTATAACAATAGAGATACCAGTGCATATTCAGTACGTAGCTTGCCTGTAGTTAAGATCGGAATCATTTACATAAAAACAAGTGCCCCGGCAATGAAATTAATGTAAAACAGATGAATAATTGAATACTTATCGAATAACAAAAATTATGTTAAATGTAGTTGGAGAAAAGTAAGTTTCTGATTAAAATTTTATGCACATTATTTTGAGTAATAGTGTACATAAATCATCTTTGTAATGTAATTCAAAGCCGTATGATCCCAATGTAATCCTTGCCTTCTAAAAAGCTCAGAGGAAATTAATACGAGGGTCACTATTTATATTTTGAGCCTAACAATGAAAAAAACAGGAATTTGGCATTGAAAACTGCTTTATTGTTTTTCGAAGTATTATCCTTTATGGTCAATACACTTTTGCATTCGTTCGAACCATTTGTCAAAGCAGTTTTTCCAATCTTCTTGAGACACCTCCATAATATGGTTTTTGAACGCATCAACGGCGTCTTCCGCCCACGAAAATCGTTGTCCACGCAATTTATTCTTGACATTCGGGAACAAGAAGAAGTCATTGGGTGCCAAATCAGGACTGTACGGCGGATGACCCATCAATTCGATTTTTTGACTGTTCATAAAGTCGGTTGTTAGACGAGATGTGCGACAGCTGGCATTGCCTTGATGAAGAATGATCCGACGGCGTTTGTTTGTTTTCCGTATTTGACCGAAGACCTCTGGCAAACAAATTGTTGAGTACCATTCAGAGTTGACCGTTATACGTTCCTCTAAAGGCACAGTTGCCACATGACCAGTTTTCCCGAAAAAACAGGCGACCATTTGTTTCGATGTGCTTCGAGCGCGAACAACTTTTGTTGGATTGGGTTCATCTTGAAACACCCATACAGTCGACTGCTGTTTACGTTCCGGCTCATATGCATAGGTATATATCCAGGATTCGTCACCTGTTACAATCTTATATACGTCTTTTGAAGCACCACGATTGTATTTATTGAGCATTGACGCGAGCGTCTTTTTGAGTTTTTGTCAAATTGTGTGGGATCCAACGAGAACATACCTTTCTCACAGCTAAATGATCATGTAATATTTTATATATGCTGGTGGAACTAATGCCTATGGTTGCCTCAATCTCACAGTATGTCACATGACGATCTTGCAGTATTAGGTTTTGCACAGCATCGAAGTTTTCTTGAACAACAACTGATTTTGGACGACCTTCGCGAATCTCGTCGGTGAGCGAATGGCGGCCACGATTAAATTCGTTATACCAGCGTTTCACAGTGGCAAAGGATGGGGCTTCATCGCCAAATGTGGAAGTAAGTTGATCGATGCACTCTTGTCTTGATAATCCACGTCGAAAATCGTAAAAAATCATCGCACGAAAATGTTCACGAGTTAATTCCATTTTATTGTTGTCGCGCAATCTACAAGGCAACATAAACAACACAAATCAAGCTATTGACAAAACATTTGAAGTACGTTATGGTCAATAATGCCAGACGATTCCGTGCAAACGTCAAATCGCGCCTAACTTCAATCAGTGTTGCCAAGGCTCAAAATATAAATAGTGACCCTCGTAACCATCGATTATGCAACAAATGCAAATATTTTCATTACTTAATTTTAGTGCTTGGTAAGTCTTTCGGGGGGTCCAGACCATTGAAACCCCCCCCTAAATACGTCCTTCGTGTTCTTCAAACACCTTTTAACCCCGATATAATCCTTGTCTTCCAATAACTTCAGAGGAAATTATATATACAACAAATGCTAAACGAGTATATTTTCATTATTTAATTTTAGTACTTGATAAATCTTTCGGGGGTCCGGAGCCCCCTTAAATACGTCCTTGCCTGTAAATATATATTTTGTTCAGAGTAATTAGAAAGCCAATCCATTAGTGGCTACGTCAAACAAAAAACTTCATTAAAAAAACTTGTTTGCCCAACTTTTATATGCGCTAAGATTTGCGAATCTCCTGCGTATTTCCAGCTGTTTCATGTTGTCGTTTGGTTTATGTTATTTTGCACAAATATGTGAATACTCTGACATATTTCTTACATCTTTCCTTAAAATATTTGAAATGCAATATTTTTATTACGTATTTTGTTTTATCATCGCCGATGACTGAACGCCTCGCCTCGTTTTTAAGGGCGCACTAATCGGGGCCATATTTTACGGGTTAGTATTCGCGCTACAACCATTTTCGTCTTCTTCTTCTTCTAAGAGAACCAAACCCAACTAGCCTAACCTAACCAATACAGATTATTTACTGGTTGGAATTAGGACCACTACACTCTTTCGTCTTCTTCTATTTAACTCAACCTAACCTAGCGTCACTTATGACGTCACGTCAGCCAATCGGATTGCTTAAAACTGTAGTGGCAGCAATCACTACCTTATTTACTACCCCCAAAAAGCTACCAGTCAATGGGAATGCTTTAAACAGTTGTAGCAGCAATCACTACCATTTTAAGGCGATATATTCGTTCCCCTCTTCGATGTTATTTAGCGTTATTTGCAGGGGAAGGGCGAATGTTTCACGGGCAGATTCATTCCCCCCTGCCCTCCACCTGGAAAATAATTCGAATGGTGAAATTGTAGCGATATTTTATTACAAATAATATTGTTTTATGCAATTTACGGCTGTCGGTTTCAGTAATTAACTGCCATGCCCAACAAAATAATGAGATAATATTTTCACAAGAGGCGTTAGAATTATTACCGAAAGTTGGAAATCTCCCTTATATTCATGTCCGAAAGTTGTTCACCCAAATATTAACATAACAAAAAATAGGTTTTCTATTCTGTACTTAATTGTATTTACAATATAGCCTATATGTATAATTTTAAAGACTAGGTTTGGTAGCTTGCGTCACAGTGAATGCACGCTTCATACTTCCAACAAGTGGAATCCACGTGCGTCAACGAAAACAGACCAGGGTCATATACTGCACATGCGCACTTTAAAACCTGGTGAAAATAGCTCAAAAGTGATTCAGTTAGTCACTCTAATTTTAAACAGTAACAAACAGATAACAAAATTCACACTCATTTAAACTCATGGGTATCTATCGCCAATAACATTTGAATAGTGTAGATCAAATTGAAATTTTGTTCTGAGTCTACTTTATGCACAGATAGGCTAATACTTGATTATAAGGCGCCGATGTTACCACTTTGACTCTATGCCACCAGTGTTGCCACATGAAGGGAAATTTCCCTTTTACAGGGAAATTCGGACCGAAATTTTAGCCAAAAGGAAAAAGGGAATTTCGATGAAAAATACCACAATTTCAGGGAAATTTTAAGGTCCTCTGACTCTATATTACTACAGTTTATGCTAATTGAATATCCACATTTTTATGTTGTTTTATTTCTTTCTTTTGCTATTCCTACTTGTTTCTGCTCCTTTAAGTTTATTGTACGTTGCTTTTATGCATCTTTGGATAAATAGTAACGATGAGGATTAACGACTATTAAATGGATTCTTGACCAGGATTCAAACCTGGGACATCTGGCCAGGAAGTGAAACTAAAATGTGAATTTTTTCAAAAAATATGTTTTATTCATCGAACATGAACCAACGGAATACTTAAGTACGTACTACTAACATAGAATATGCTACTACTGCTTCCACAACCACCACTAATAACGCTGCTACTACTAATTATTATTCGGGTATTATTATTATATAATTTGCTATTTGCTTAGGTGAAGGGAAAAATTGGTTCAAAAAGGGAACTTTTTGTCCTTTGGAAAGGGAATTCTGCCCTCATATTGTGGCAACACTGTATGCCACACGGAGATCCTTGAACTAAAGTAAAGGCAACCTGAAAAATGTCACTTGAAAACAATTTGTGTTTTGTACGACAATAGATGGTAATGAATAGGAATATCTTTAAATTGAATAGTGGTTCCCGTAGGAACGTCCAAAAATTGCCATAGCCGACGATATTTCACGTCGTCTTGACGGGGTATTGGTTAAAGTTTTCAAATAGCAATAATCGCACCTCGGTAAGACCTCATTGGTTACGATATCGCCACTGCGCAAAGCTAAAGTGTCAACCTATACGGCCGTTAATATACGACAAATCTTGTGTAACCGGTTGCGAGAGTTGCAGCTCATTACAAATTTTAGATATTGTGTGGGCAAATTTTCAAGTAAGTGTTATACAGTTTAACACAAAATATATTTCTACATTTAATTGTTAGATAGGTTTGAAGGCCGTAATTTGGGGAGCGTTGGACATACAAAATTTGCACACAAGTTTCACGCCAGACGATGCCATTCTGCACGCAGCGGGTGCAAAATGATGACGTCATGGTTTAACCTGGTGAAAATTTTAATGGACACCTGTGAGTTAGGGAACGCCACAGGGTCCACTCGTAGATTCTGGAAAACGTCCCGAGAAGAGAAATATTGGTCACGTTCCGAAAGGCACCCATTGTTGCGATGTATGTTTTAAATTGCAGAAAAGAGGGCATTTATTTTACAAATAAAGCTTTTCCTATTGCTGTTTCTTGCAGTAGACAAAATCTACTGTTATTAATTGCACTCTACTCATGGACGGAGAGGGGGAGGGGCACCTGAAAATTATGTATTTCACACATAATTGAACCGGTGTGACTAGGGTTACCAGATCGCTATAAGGGAAATGTAGGACATTCTGTCTCAAAATGTAGGACATTAAATGAATTCTTGAAGAATTTTTAAATGCAAAATTTCAAAAGTTGCAATCATACTAATTAGGGGGTGTGCGGGACAGAATTTTTTGGGTCTGAACGGAAAATTTTTTCAATACCGACATTCGGGACGGGAAAATTTCGTCATTTCCCGACTTGACGCCAGTCATTTTAAGTGATTGGTTTAGCATTTCTGGAATAAAAACTAACAATTTTCGATAAGTTCCAGACACTTGCAATGCAGAAAACGTCGAGAATTAACGACTTCTAGAAATGACCTTTCCGTATTTTCCGAGTGGTCGGGATAACGAAAAGTCGGGATCGGGACGGGAATTTTTTTTCCCGATCCCGGCCCAACTTTTCGGGATCCCGCACACCCCTAATACTAATCAATGCACTTCTTACTACACGATTTAAGTGGTACTTCTCATAGGAGACAATTTTAATCAAAATTTCAGGTGTAGTCAAACTGTATTTATGTATGTTAGAGTGGACAGTCAAACTTATTCAAATTATAGGGACCGGCACCAAACATTTTACAGACTTTATGAAAAAATAATTTCTCTCGTGAGTCTGTTGTGCTGATGGTAATGAAAGTACTTTCTCAACGTTTGAATTATGACATCTAATGGAAAACAAATATTCATCAATTACCGTAATTTAAAATGGTTCCAGAAGTTTCATCTTCGGTAGCTTTTAGTTCAATAACAGGGCGTCTATCAAAATAACACATCCAGAATTCTTGACTTTTTCTGGACTTTTCTAGACCTTTTTCGTCTTTCTTAACGTTTATTTATTCGACCCCTACTTAGGTAAAGTTGGAAATTAGTAATTAAGAAAATAAATATTTATTTAACGAAAACCCCTACCAAAGGTGCCAGTTAAGATGAAAACTGAAGCTGAATTTAAGAAGAGAATTAGATCTACTTTCTCGTATTAATGCATCCTGAACTGTGTTTGCAGACAAGCGAGGCTTTGGTGTCTGGACTCGCAGCCAGTATAATCTTATGTGGGGATTGTGTCGGTTGTCTCTATATGTTTGTGACTGTCCCTTCATCCATCTTATCTTACCATCATTCATACTCATCTTCGCAATTAGGCAAAGGGACAGACAAAAGTGAAGTAAAATAAACTAAATCAACCAGCCAGTCATTAGGATAGCAAAAAGTCTTGACCACAAGAATAATGTATTGCCTTTTCATTGACTTCTTGACTTACTTGTTGATGTATTTACTTTTTCTTGACTTTCATGAGTGGCAGTTCTCTAGGTATACCCCTGATTTACAATATTCAAATTATATTGAAGGCCACGGTGGCTCAGTCGGTAACACGTCTGACTAGACTACCATGCTAAAGGTCCCGGGTTCGATCCCCGGCCGGTTCAAATCCGGGAACTTTTCTAACGATGGAAGCGGCTCTGGCGCCCACCCAGCGTCGAATAACATGGGTACCTGGGGGAAACCCTGGGGGGTAGAGGCGGTCAGGGGCGTGATGCTGATCACATCACCCCCACTCACGACCGGATCAAGAAAGTGTGGGGCGTTACCCCCACACACCCTATACGCCTTCATGGCGTGGTGCTATGCACAGGGGAACACTTTACTTTTTTTTTATTGACTAAGAATTGGCAACACCTTGTTCCATCAGTATAAACCCTAAGCCAAGAAATTCTGCTCAGGCATTGAACAGTGACGTTATCAGAAAGTAGTCCCAAAACTTTGTTCATTAATTGCTTCCGTTTTCCCGTTTCTTTAATAGCAGGACAAACTTTTATTTTTTATTTTTGGGCAATGACTGAAGCAAAATAAATTTCACTATTGAGTTTGGAAGCGCAGTCCATAGACTTGTACCTTGCATGATTTTTATCTGTAACGTATTTTCCTAATTAATATTATGTGACGCTCAAAATGGATATTTTTCAAATTCCTCCCGGACGCCGAACATAAGGCTAAAATATAGAACATGTCCGGGAAAAACCGGACGTCTGGTAACCCTAGGTGAGACCAAGAAGGGAAAGATTCCACTTTTTGAACAAAATGGGCTGAATACTTTGAATACATATCAGAGCTAAAATAAAGGTTTTAAAAACAAACCACCTATGGAATATTGTTACTATGGTTATGATGAATAAGTTTGTAATTGTAAGTTTCTTCATGCGGCTTTTAGTTTTGGATGCTATGAGGTTTTTTTTTTATTTCCCGAAAGTAAGGTCAAGTGGAATCTTTCACTTCTTGGTCTCACCGATTCAATTTCATTTTAGCCACAATAATTTATGTTAATTATTATAAATACGTTGAAGGAACATGATAATTTCAGGCTGAAATTGTATTTTTTGAGGGGGGCATCACTATTATGGGGAAAGATATGCCTCCTTTGTCCCCCTGGAAAAAATCCTGCGGACGCACGTGTGTGAGGCTACATTTTGTCAAAGTTTCTCGCATTCATTTTTCTTGTTTCTGAGACAAGGGGGGGGGGTACCCTATACAGTGATGCGTCCCCTTTGACACTGTGGGAGTGGGATGTGGCCCTTTGCCTAATCCCAAACAATCTTTTAGTTAAGTTCACGGATTGCACAAATAAAAATGTAGATACATCAAAGTTTCGAATATATATCTATATTAACACACTTGTACAGTGTGATCCATGAGTATTACTGTGTAAATTGTCCATCGCCACGTTCATGCACTCTATTTGACCTAGACCCAATAAGAGCTTCAAGAATTAAAAGAAAACTCAAAACGAGCTGTTGACAACTTCTGCACGAGCATACACAAAGATTCATCGCTAAAAAACTCATAGGATGTAAGAGAAAAATTAATGAAAGTAGTCATGGATAATTTGCACGGTAATACTCATGGATCCCACTATACAATCACAATGATAGATAGTATTCACAGCCATTTCTTTTGATATTCAAATTTTTATCAACAACTTTTTAAACAAAGGAAATATGTATCAGTGTTGCAAACACCTTAATTTTTTTACAATCAGTTCATAATAATTGTGAATGTCAATATTGGACAGTCACAACTGCTGCTATCGAAAATATTTTTATCCTCTTGTCTACCTGATATGCTTTATGTTAGTCAACAAAATCTTATCTTAAAATGGACAGAAAAGCACATCAAATTTAGGTTCGAATAGAAATTTCGTAACATTTATGACATTAAAAATCTTTAGAAATCCACACCGAAGGTGAACAGCTCGATATATTGCACTGAGACAGTTATTTTAGCAGACATGACATGCTACATAAAAGATAAATAACAGATAAAACAGACACAATTATAGACTATATATTTAATGTAGATCTTCATGTGTTTACGAACTTCACAAAAAACTCAGTTACAACACGTTCACCATTACAAGATCATATTGAAAGGATGTTCTTAATCTCTGTAAACTTTAATCCGGTGCTAATTGATTTATGCATGCGTCAATTGCATTGCTTCGATTTATCTCTGTAACGAAGGTCACATTGTTTAAATCAAACTTATCTGTGACAGTGTGCATTATTAAAAATACAGATACCAGTGTCGGTCGTCTCAAAATTATTTAGATTCAATTAATAAAATACAGTAAAACCCATGTAGAACGTACCCTCTGTCGCAGAAGGAATTCAATCTTGTTTTACCCCCGAGCCCTTCAATCGATATTTTTTTAAAAATAGCAGATTATTGTGTTGGCATTTAACTTTACAAATATATAATAGTGTCTGAGTTTGTAGTAAGTTTAATTATAGTTTACTGAAAATCAGTGGAACACATTTCTCTACTCTCATTACTAACTTTAATTGCAGTAGTTTAAATTTTGAATTAACAAACTCGGTTTCATTTAGATTCATATCTTTCCCATCAGTATCAATTAATTGAATTCCATTATTGAATTTTTCAGATTAGTATTTTTCTTTTAGTATCAAATAATACTGCACAACACGAAATTTGTCCTTTAGATGAAAATATGTGTTTCTAATGTATTTGTGCGTGACAGAAACGAATCTTCAATTTGTATCCGTGTATCACCTGTCATTTAGCCAAAAACACAAAGTTTTAAGAAACATATGGTAAAATATCCGAAAGTGTGTTTCTCCTGTGTTACAAAGAGTGGATGCTCTAAATTGTACATTGGTATGATAGGATAAGATGCATGCAACAAGGTTACACGAAATACTGTTGCTTCCTCTGTGAGTGGGACAGTCGGGGCAGAGCGAATCATTATGTCCGTAGACACTGGCCGCCACTACAGGCGAACATTCCTGGCACCAAGAACATATCACGAGATCAAATTGAGAAACCCCAAAATGTGGGATGCGGCAACGAGGAAGCAGCTTCGCGCGATTAATCCCACCATAGGAGCATGGCGTTCCTTGCCCGTCTTTCTAGTTAAGAAGAAGTTCTTATTCGTCTGCGTATTGGACACAGCCATGGTCTCTTGCTGTAAGGGATGGACCCTTCGGTGTGTCGTATTTGTAATGTCGTTTTAAGAATTCTACATATTATAGTTGATAGTGCCGATTTTGCTTTCCTCCGGCAGACTTTTAATCTTCCGAGCTGTTTGTCATCCCTATTGGGAGATGATGACAGTGTTTTGTCAAATGATTTTAGCTTTTTGAGAAGAGCTGGTCTGTGAGTAAGCTTTTAGTTGTTAATTCGACTCTTTTAATGTTGTTTTTTTTATTTCTTCTGCGAGTTCCTCTACAAACTTGCGCTCTTTCACCTCTTTCATTTGAAGTAAGAATTTTAGATAATGGAATATTTCCCTGCATATTGAGAGGTGCAAAATGGCCACACGCGCCGACGCAACCAAAAATGTTAAATTAATCAATCAATCAAAATGTATTTCTGCCCCATTACACATCAAGCTTGGTTTGATGAAAATCTTCGTCAAAGCACTAGACTGAGAAGTCCAAGTTTTCAGGTACCTCTGGACTATGGTTACCAGACGTCCGGTATTTTCCGGACATGTCCTATATTTTAGCCTTATGTTCGGCGTCCAGGAGGAATTTGAAAAATACCATAAATGTCGTACATTTTGAGTGTCACATAATATTAATTAGGAAAATAGATAACAGAAAAAGAATCATGCAAGTTACAAGTCTATGGACTGCGTTTCCAAACTCAATAATGAAATTTATTTTGCTTCAGTCATTGCCCAAAAAGAAAAAAAAGTTTGTCCTGCTATTAAACAAAGGGGAAAACGGAAGCACTTAATGAACAAAGTTTTTAGACCACTTTCTGATAACGTCACTGTCCAATGCCTGAGCAGAATTTCTTGCCTTAGGGTTTATATTGATGGAACAAGGTGTTGCCCATTCCTATTCAATATAATTTGATTGTAAACCAGGGTGTCTGCCAGTCTAGAAAGTCATGATAGTCAAGAAAATGACGGCTCATTAAGCGTTGCTCGGTGAGCGCTGCTCACTTACTTTGAACCTTACTCGCCACAGGTTTAAGACAGAGAATATATCGTTTGCGTGTTTCGATCTCGTGAGGCAAAGAGAAAAAGAAGAAAATTGAAGTATTTGTGATTGAAGGTTTGCGATATAGCGTAAGTTTTGCGGAAGTTCAAGTAACAGAAAGTAATATAATTTTCCACTTTTTGTAGTTGTATTAAAATGCAAGTGTTGTTCATTCCAATTATACACTGTAGTTTTGGAGCGAAAAGAAGTCGACGATAGGGATTTTCCACCACTGAAATCTTGTCCACAGGTCAAAGGGACTGGAGTACACAGGATTTTTTTTCGGGGAGGGGGGGGGGGGCTGAACTTGGAAGGTGCATAGGTGAGTTCAGTGGCGCAGGAACATTTTTCATCTGGGGGTACAAAATTCGTCATACCTCCCTCCCTCTCTCATATATTATATATATATATATACAGGGTGATTGGTAATTCGATCTATTCCTGGAAAGGGGTAATACTAGAGTACATTTGCAACAAATTTGACCCTATGCACAGGGGGTCGGAAATCAATGGGTTTCGAGTTATTGCAGTTTGTAGATTTTCGTGACATATTCCGACTTGCGACCAAAAAACTACTAATTGTGAAAAACTACTACAGCCTGGGCACTTAATCGACATGTTGCTAACAGCTGACGAATGAGCGACTACTGGGAAAAAAAAGCATGCCCAAAATTCCCATACCCACAGAAAGAAACAGTCATTGGAGCACACGTCTTGAAGAAATTTGGAAATTATCGTTTAAATCGAAGAGGATTACTCAAAAAATTGGTAACACACTTAGCGTAAAAATTACGGAAAAAACTTCCTCGTTTCATAAGCTCTCCAAAACGATACAAATGTTGTCAACTGGCACACGGGTTGGGGGAAAATCTGAATAAAAATCGGAGAAGTCGCGTTGTAGAGCCCCCATCATCTGACAAGAATTCTGTAGAGGGACGAATCCAAATTCAACCGCGATGGTGTTACGAATTTTCATTATGCGCATTTTTGGTCCCCTAAGGGTGATAACCCCAGAAAATCCAAAGAAAAGGCTCACCAGAGAAAATTCTCACTAAATGGAAATCATCCACATTCATGTGATGGGGCCATTCTATCTGCCACAAAACCTAAACGGCATTAACTACGAAAACTAAGGGAAGAATTGACGACGCTGCTGGAGGATGTGCCACTCGCCACAAAAAGGGGTATGATTTACCAACAAGATGGCTGCCCAGCCCACTATTTGGGGGGGGGTGCGACAGTGGCTGGACGACTATTATCCCATGCGATGGATTGGTCGAGGCGGCCCGACCTCCTGGCCGGCGAGGAGTCCGGACTTGACGCCATGCGACTTTTACATTTGGGGTCACAAAGTCTACAGTGCACCAATGGATTCCCAAGAAGAGTTGAGAGAGAGAATTGTGACAGCCACCCAATACATAAGAGACCGAGTGTCAACGCGAGTGACTGTGTCTGAAGTACACCGCAGGCTGTGTGCTCGCATACGTAACCGGGGAGGCAATTTGAACAGGATTTGTAGTTTTCGTAACAGTTAATTCTGACAACCTGGAATCATGAGAATGGTAAATAACATTATTATTTCACTCATTTTCGTTCCTTTATTTCTCACAACGGACTTCTTTTCACTTTACAAAGAGGTCTACAACGCACCTTCTCCGCTTTTTATTCAGATTTTTCCCCCAACCCGTGTGCCAGTTGACAACATTTGTATCTTTTTGGAGAGCTTATGAAACGAGGAAGTTTTTTTCCGTAATTTTTACGCTGTGTTACCATTTTTTTGAGTAATCCTTTTCGATTTAAACGAAAATTTCCAAATTTCTTCATGACGTGTGCTCCAATGACTGTTTCTTTCTGTGGGTATGGGAATTTTGGGCATGCTTTTTTTTCCCAGTAGTCACTCATTCGTCAGCTGTTAGCAACATGTCGATTAAGTGCCCAGGCTGTAGTAGTTTTTCACAATTAGTAGTTTTTTGGTCGCAAGTCGGAATATGTCACGAAAATCTACAAACTGCAATAACTCGAAACCCATTGATTTCCGACCCCCGGTGCATAGGGTCAAATTTGTTACAAATGTGCTCTAGTATTACCCCTTTCCAGGAATAGGTCGAATTACCAATCAGCCTCTGTCTGTGTGTGTGTGTGTGTGTGTGTGTGTGTGTGTGTGTATATATATATGTATATATAGGGAGGGAGGGGCATGAAAAATTCCTCGCGGATTTCCTGTTTTGTAATCAAAAGTTTATATAAATACATACATTTTATTTCTTTATCTTTCAGAATTTATGGTAATTTTAAAAACAGATAATTCTGAAACATATAAAGCTCTAGACCTCGTTTTGGTCTCATTTCGAATGTAATGGAACGGACAATCTTCAGAAGTTTGTCGTTGGTTTGAAAGTAGCAAACAAATGTGAATCTATTAATTTTAATGCAAGGTGCGATTTCAAGGGGAGATAGGAGGGATTCCTCTCTGGTTGTGAATGACACATCTCAACCAGGGATCATTATTTCCAAATCACTTGTAAACTATTTCGTACTTATGGTGTTCCAGTTGAATTCAATTAAGTTTACCGCACCATTGATACATACAAAAATTTCGTTACACAATTTATAGCGACTGTATACAGTGGCGCCAATTTATATGGGCGAGCCTACCCAATACTTAATGTGATTCTTTGCGAACTTAAAATTCAAGTGTTTGAACCCACCCAATGTATTTGAAAAGTTCGCTACCCTGCTGTCTCTCTTTAAGATGCCACATATTCGGTATTTTTCCAGACTTCTGGTGTTTCGTAAGTACTTTTGTTACCTATCGAATACGGAAAATGGGCTGTGTTCTTGACCATGGGCGTAACTTGGGAGCTAATTTTGAGGGGGCAGAATCAAACTTGGGCCTAATTTTGAGGGGGCAGAATCAGACTTCGACCTACTTTTGAGGAGGCAGAATCAGACTTGGGCCTAATTTTGAGGGGGCAGAATCAGACTTAGACCTACTTTTGAGGAGGCAGAATCAGACTTGGGCCTAATTTTGAGGGGGCAGGATCAGACTTAGACCTACTTTTGAGGAGGCAGAATCAGACTTGGGCCTAATTTTGAGGGGGCAGAATCAGACTTAGACCTACTTTTGAGGAGGCAGAATCAGACTTGGGCCTAATTTTGAGGGGGCAGAATCAGACTTAGACCTACTTTTGAGGAGGCAGAATCAAACTTGGGCCTAATTTTGAGGGGGCAGAATCAGACTTCGACCTACTTTTGAGGAGGCAGAATCAGACTTGGGCCTAATTTTGAGGGGGCAGAATCAGACTTAGACCTACTTTTGAGGAGGCCGAATCAGACTTGGGCCTAATTTTGAGGGGGCAGAATCAGACTGAGACCTACTTTTGAGGAGGCAGAATCAAACTTGGGCCAAATTTTGATGGGGCAGAATTAGACTTAGACCTACTTTTGAGGAGGCAGAATCAGACTTGGGCCTAATTTTGAGGGGGCAGGATCAGACTTGGGCCTAATTTTAAGGGGGCAGAATCAGACTTAGACCTACTTTTGAGGAGGCAGAATCACACTTGGGCCTAATTTTGAGGGGGCAGAATCACACTTAGACCTACTTTTGAGGAGGCAGAATCAGACTTAGACCTAATTTTGAGAGGGCAGAATCACACTTAGACCTACTTTTGAGGAGGCAGAATCAGACTTGGGCCTAATTTTGAGGGGGCAGGATCAGACTTGGGCCTAATTTTAAGGGGGCAGAATCAGACTTAGGCCTAAGTTTGAGGGGGTAGAATCAGACTTAGACCTACTTTTTGAGGAGACAGAATTCGACTTGGGGTCTAATTTTGAGGGGGCATAATCAAACTTAGACCTACTTTTGAGGAGGCAGAAACAGACTTGGGCCTAATTTTGAGGGGGCAGAATCAAACTTAGACCGACTTTTGAGGAGGCAGAATCAGACTTGGGCCTAATTTTGAGGGGCCAGAATCAGACTTGGGCCTAATTTTGAGGGGGTAGAATCACACTTAGACCTACTTTTGAGGAGGCAGAATCAGACTTGGGCCTAATTTTGAGGGGGCAGGATCAGACTTGGGCCTAATTTTAAGGGGGCAGAATCAGACTTAGGCCTAAGTTTGAGGGGGTAGAATCAGACTTAGACCTACTTTTTGAGGAGACAGAATTCGACTTGGGGTCTAATTTTGAGCGGGCATAATCAAACTTAGACCTACTTTTGAGGAGGCAGAAACAGACTTGGGCCTAATTTTGAGGGGGCAGAATCAAACTTAGACCGACTTTTGAGGAGGCAGAATCAGACTTGGGCCTAATTTTGAGGGGCCAGAATCAGACTTGGGCCTAATTTTGAGGGGGTAGAATCAGACTTAGACCTACTTTTGAGGAGACAGAATTCGACTTGGGGTCTAATTTTGAGGGGGCAGAATTAAACTTGGACCTAATTTTGAGGGAGTAGAATCAAACCGTAGCCGTTAATTTGGGAGAAGATACTCGAAACGTTTTTCATCCCATAAAAACAGCGTCCAGGATTATTTGCTAAATAACTGTGACTTTGCAAATTCAGAAATATTACTCTTCATTACTTTGCTCCTCAGGTCCTCTAATTTTTAAATTTGAATAAACCTACATATTTTGGGGGTCAAGTGACCCCCCTGCCCCCGCGAAGTTACGCCTACGTTCTTGACTATTTTGGATCTCTTCGTTGTATCTTAAAAAATTAAGTCGAGATGGTCCCCAATCGACTCGTGGGAGGTTCAGGTTTGAAGAATAGGTACAACTTTTGACAAAGTAGGTATTTAAGATGGAATTTACTATATTTTAAGACTCTCTACAACTACTGAAAGTACTATCAATGTATATGCAAAACCAAAATCCTTCAGTTCTTAGAACAGAGCAAGAAATTGGCATGGCTACTCTTGAAACATCGAAAACTAATGATACACGGTGAAAGAGCACAGTAGTTGAGGAGTTAGAGGAAAACCATACGTTGGAAAGCAATTATTTTCAATCTTTGGTGGACAATATGAATAGTCGGTTTGAAGACTTACGTTTCTTTTCGCATGTAGTCCTAACAAATGCACACACATTTAGATTATTACGATCGTGTGTTTTATGGCGACATGCCACGTGAACTTTGATGTAAGCGAAAGCATATGTGCATCACTAAAGATTGTGACATCTACAAAGAAAATCCAGAACACATTTCCACCTCACTCAAGGATTATGTGAATTCAATTGAAATTGTACCAAAATCTACAGCTAAATTTCAACGGAGGTTCAGTCCGACGCTAAATTTTACTGAACAGACGCAAAATATATTCGCTTGGATCACCGTAAATCAATTTCGGTGATACCCCGTTGTTGGTGTTTCGTTTTCATGAGATATGAGCTCCAATTACCATTTAAAACCTTCGTTTTAAATGTTATGCATACAAAAATGATTATCGGGGGTCATTGTAAGTTTTTTTCCGACTTCATTACTGCCTTCATTTGAATTTTTTTATTTCCTGAAAATTTCGGGGGGGCTGTAGCCCCTTCAGTCCAGCTCGGCGTACGCCAGTGATCAAAGGCACTGATGTTTTGATCAATGAACACACACCGTCAAGTAAATGATCCGTCTGCTTAACGAGCAAAAATCTTGCTCGGCCAACATCGCCCTTGGTTAGTTTACCGAGAAGGGTGAAAAACTTCAGAGCTCTTTCCTGCTAATACGACTCTTGAGGTTTACCCCAGAACCTAATAAATTGGCACCTGGGCGCACTCCTGAGGGATAAAGGCGATCGGTGCGTGGTGCTGATCACATCACATCCGAGATCGTTAACATGTGGGGCCGTAGTTACATTCCCTTCTATTTACCTTCATGGCGCGGTACAGGGTCAACGATGTTAGTACTAATAAGGTGTGTTTAATACAGTGTATATTGATACACCTTTGTATATTGTGCAAATATGCTTCATAAAGAAACAAACTGCCGGAGTACTAATTGAGGTGAGTGTACAATGGGCACGGGAAAAGTCCCTCCATTCGAAATAAAATGACGACGATGATGATAGAAATGTCTTCTCTGTGAGCGAACATGTTTACTAAAGGGCTAGATACTAGTTAATCAGTGAAAAATGCCCTTTAATTTCTTCCAGGGGGTGGCGGGACAGAAACGTTTTGGTTGGGACAAGAAATTTTTAAAATCCCGACTTTCGAGACGAAAAAAAAAATCGCAATTTCCCGACTTTGTTCGAAATTTACCGACGCTCTGGAAATCTCGAATGATACACGTTATTTGCACTTGTAAGTGATTGGTTTAACATTTCTGGAATAAAAATTAACAATTTCCAAGAAGTTCCAGACAACATGATAATTAACTACTTCTAAAAATGACCATTTTGAATTTCCAGACTGTTCGGGATCCAGAAAAGTCGGGATCGTGACAAGAATGTCCTTTCCCGATTCCGGCATAGACTTTTCGGGATCCCGCACACCCCCTGCAAATAAACAAAGAATTAGGTGCATATCAAATTACCTGTTGCTTCCCTTGATCTTGAAATTCTCTGCAGATTCGCAGTTTGCCACTGATGCACATCAAGTTGACGAATAAACTATGTTTCTGAAGAAATGACCTTTTTTCGTTTATCTATCAGTCATGTACGAGTTCTCTTTATCTCTCTGCTGATAGCTGATCGGTTATAATCTGACGTAAACATGAAATATGAGGCATTATCTCCTAATCCTACTGAAGTACCACTGTCACTCGCCGAACTCGAAAATTACAACTCATTCAACAAACTTTTCCTTTTGTAATCTACTAGCAACATAGTTGCATGGATGTGTAAGGAACTTTAAATAACCGCAAGAGCAAGAACAGGTCATGTATGGAATTTTAAGTGACAAACGACTCGTATAATTCAAAGTTATCGCAGCGAAATATTTACAACAGATCACTATCTTTTCTGGATACATCTTCATGAATCAGTCTGACCTGAGTGATAGATTTTCCTTAATAGGACCGGCAGATTTAGGGCAAATTTTTGGATTTTTTTTTAAATGTATTATAAAATATTGAATAGTCTATTACAGTGGTTCTCAAACTGTGGTACGCGTACCCCAGGGGTACTGAACGACTTGAAGGGGGTACGTGATCAACAGTGCCGGATCTACAAAACTTGGGCCCCCCGCAAAATATTACCAAAGGCCCCTTTACTTTTTATATATACATATAGGGTGAAATTATTTATCTCATGTTGACAAAGTCACATATAAGGGCCTACAAGATGATTCAAAAGTACCTTAACACCTCTTACAAAAAGTAAAAGAATAAGGCTGGGTAATATTGGCGAGGATAGAAACAGATTAGGCCTAGGGGGAACTATTTTGGTGTGTTTCAAGCGGACGTCCGCCATATTGAATTCAACTATTTTTTTTAATGGGAAAGGGTTGATGTGTTATATACGTGACACTGTTTTCTCACACCTGGAAAATGAGAGATTTGTTTCAATCAAAAACCTTCACCACTGCATTTCTCCTGAAATTCTAGTCTGACTGCCACGCGGAAGACTCGGGGTGGGTGATCTAAGGTCGGAATATTTCCGGCCTTGTCCCCGCATAAAGCGTCTCCAGGGTCCACCCAGCCTCAAATCAAAGGGAACCTGGCGGGGCTAGAGATTGCCGGAGAGTGATGCTGATCACATCATCTCCAAGATGGCCAACATTTAGAATGCAGGGACCTAACCCCAACATACCCTAAATGTGTCTTCATGTCACTGTGTTATATGCACGGGGAACTTTACCTTTACCTGTATATATTGTATTCGTTTCTGTATCCCTACGTTTATTTTTAACATACGCATATACGAACCCTCTACTATGTCAACGCCAAGAGGTCCCTAAAGGCTTACTTTTCTCCGCCCCCCCCCCCCCCCGCCCTAAGGTTGTTCAAGGTCCAGGAACCCATAAATTCTAATGGGTTCTATTGGGTTCCGCTGCAGGACCGCCACTTTATTTCCTCTCGCACAATTTAAATTCGGTCCAGTTGCGTATTGTTACATCGCAAAAAGATTCCTGGACCGTATTTTAATTGTTCCTGAAAAAAGGTCCCTGGACCGTATTTAAATTGATCCGGAAAAAAGGTTCCTGGACCGAATTGAAATGATTTAAATATGAAAAGGTTATATAGCCTACTGTCTGGAACTCATTTACGTTTGCCGATTTTCTCTCCCAGTCCGGGATTGAATTTATTTACAATTACAGACCAGGCTTTACCGATTAAAAGTTGCCTTTTAAAAATTTCCGCGAGTACGTTTTACATTGGAATGTCACACTGCGGTGGTAGAAAACGTAGAGCAGGGTATAAATCAAAACGCTATTGTCGAAGAGTTACTGTACATCAGTGGCGAAGCGTCCTATGAGGCCAGGAGGCCGGGCCTACCCACGCCATTACTCTTTGAAAGGTGTATTTACTTATTTTGTCGAAACACATGTAATGCAATGGAAAAGTTTGGAATTTTCATTTATGATAATTACAAAAAAATTCTAACCCTGTCCAGTATACGAACTTTCCACGGAGTGAGGCACATTTGCTGGGGCCTCTTCTCTTCACATTCCGTCGTACGGCAAGACCATCTTGAGGTTCAGGCCACAGTGCTCATTCAAGACGTCATCATCTGGAGGCGATCGTCTTAACGCTGTAAACTCCTTGACGTAATTTTACCGTAGATAATTAAGGTATATTTATTTCTCTTTTGAAGTTAAATTTTGACATTAACCCTCCCGACGAATATAGTTAGAAGAAAAATGCATAATATTGAATATTTACACCAAAATTTTCATTCAGGAAGTCACTATGGCCACCACAAAAATTCCTACCATAGCACAAAGAAAGAGTTGAAAACCGTTAGAAACGTCCTGTCGGAAATATTTAAACATTGTATATCTTTGAAAAATATTATCGGGAATATTGGTCAGCTACAGTAAAACTCGTAACCGCTTTAATATGAACTTTTGTATGTAAAATCAATTGATTAAATAAAAAACATGTTAGGTTGACCGTAAACTTTCCAAGTGACCTAATCAAATAAATTGTCTTTAAGTTTACCCAAAATTAATCAACCAGATAATGTAGATATTCTGTGTAGCTATACAATCTCAATACAAAACCTTAATTTCTATATTCTTGCAGCAAAAGCGAAAGAAATTGGTACAAGGGCAATGTTACATTTCTGTGTATAAAGACTAAACGTAAATAATTTGTCACATTGTAATTTCGATCCTATTGACTTTATTGAACGAAAGATAATAAACAAATTGAATCTTTTCATTGTCGTTATAGGTCTTTTCAGTTCTTACGGCGGGCGCTCTAGAAGCTGGTAAGGGAAGTGGGGAGCGGGAAAGCGACCAATCCAGCGCGATAAGAAATGCAAAAACCTGTAGAACGAGGTTCGCGTAGTACTTATTTCCGCCACGTCGTATATCTCGGCGCCACCGCTGTTGTCTGGTTGGTCTGCGGCGAATTCCCCGCTCCCCACTCACCTTGCCAGCTTCTAGAGCGCCCGCCGTAAGAACTGAAAAGACCTATAGTAAGATTTGTGACAATAACTTAAGAGTTTCATTGAGAAAAAAAGCAGATTAATATTTCCATTTTAACGTTCACTTGGGAATATTTCCTTACACTGTTTTTTACATTCCGTTAGAAAAATCGTGATTTAATAATCAAAGTTACGAACATTGAAGCTTCACAAAGACAAAAAATAAAAAGCAGTTCATATGAAACAGTTTTAAAAATTTAATACATTTGTAGTTCACATTAACATAGCTAGGTAACAAAATGCTTTCTGTGTGAAAACATTTGTATTTGAAACATAAGTAATATATATATTCTTGGATAGTTTTACACACGAATATTTCATCGACGTTCTTGTTACACAACGCACCTTTGTATTTAAATGTACAACATATCTTCCATTAGCCTCCGATTAGCATAAAGAAGCATAAAGCGGGATAAAATAAGAATAAATGTATACATGTATCAACTTTGCCCCGTTGTATAGCTTTCTTTCATTAAGCACATTTTGAAACTGAAAATGTGTGTAAATAATATGAATAATTTATCGAATGCTTGCATAAAATTTACACTAACAAATTGCTTTGGTAGACGTAATATTAACCAACGTTTGTAATTCAGGGTAAATTATTTGATGATTTTAAAAAAAATGTTGACATGTTGTCCACATTTACGAGTGAGTATATTTGATGCCTATTTCGGACACATGAAATGTTTACATCATGAACTATTACTATTATTTATTTTTTAGTATAATACATTTGTTACTTGTATATTTTCGTAGTGACTGAATAACAAGGAATTGCCCTAAAAATTTCTCATTTTTAACAACATCTTGAAGAAATGTGAATGTTACTCTTACCTTTTTCATTGTAATTGCCTCTGCAATTGAGTACACAAGACTTATACACCATACCTCTTCCACATTTAAGCATATTTACACGTGATGTAAACTCGATTACAGTTCTTAAATTTGCATTACAATTCCATATTCACTAAAAAGGTCCAACATTGATTCCCAAGAAGCAAATCAAACATGGCAGCTATCTCGCCTCCAGGTGATGACGTTTAGTCACGTGACCGGAGCAAGCCATCAGGCTTTCAGATTGAGAAGGTAATGCGTACGGTCGTATATGCGGGAAGCCTAATCTTACGAGTTCTGTACGTATGCTTATAACGTGCTCCTGAGGCCGGCCTCTCGGTGTTACCCACTAGGACGAACAGAATATCAGCAACACTGCATTTCCGCCAGGGTTGGAAATTTGTGGTGTACCGGCATTTTTTGTAAACATTAGCCTGTGTTCGTGCAGAGATATTTCTATTTCATTGTACATTCTCCATATTTTGTACGAAACTTAGGTTTTCCTTCCTTTCATCGACAAGTGTAAGTGAAATTGAAAATTACGGAGTACTGTAGTTCCGACTTCGTTTTCTGGTCAGAGTGCTGATGGTCTTGTCGATTCACCCAACACCGTAGGGTAAACAGAAAGTCTAAAGAACTTATATTTGTAAAGTAAGTCTTCATACCAAATTATGTAAATTAAAATGCTAGCTACGCCTTATATTTACAAAGTAGTTTTACTTTCACTGGAAATAGAATAATTCATTTTTATCGTGAACGGGGATTCCCTCGTTCTTTCCCTCTCTGTGAAAACTTGCCTCCTGCTCAGGACGCTACAAGGGAGAGTGGCTCGGAGCGCGAGGTTCGTGGCGGTAGAGCTTTGTTTGTGATTCGTGTGTTGTGCAGCGATCAGATTTACGCAAGAAGTGCCGGACTGAAATGCAAGAACAATAGAGTTCTTAATTCAGTGAAGATGCAATCATCGGTAAGGTAGGACCCACTTTTGGTCTTTCACGTTTCCTTCTTATAACATCATTTCTAAAATGTTTTCAACTATATTTTCCTTTGAAAGTAGTAGTGGCAAGTGACAGCAAAGTATTTCAAAAAATTCAAAGTTGTTGAAACGTTATTTAATGCGTTAACACTGTCTTTGAATAAATATTACAAGCAGACATTTTTTTATGCAGCCGACACAAGCGAAGAGGTAGGCAGTTTCGTTTACCCTGAAGGCAGTGGCGTGGCGTGGATTTTTAAAAGTGTTACCGGTTATCAGTAGGACATTTAAGGGAGACTTGGGCGCCTCCCCACCTCATGCTCCCCCCCCCCCCCAATGTCTTCCAAGTAGTTCATATAATATTAATCTGGTACGTATGCAATTCAATACTAGATTTTGGTAAAGTTATTAATCAGGAAAAAAAATGTTGACATAAGGACTTAAGTGAAATCGCAAACATTGGTTGTTGACACAATAATACGTAATTTGATACTTACAGAAACATCGAAGGCTACTTATAGAGCAGATCAATCCGACTTTGAAAATTGTTATATGATGCTGGGATCCCGGGTTCGAAACCTAGCTTGGGCATGGGCGTTTGTGATGTCTATTCATCAATTTAATCATATCATCACTCATCCCCATCTTCGCAAATTAACCAAAAGTGGCACAAGCGAAGCAAAATCAATCAAATCAAATCAAAAATGTTCTATGATGCTGTCATAAAGAGAAGTTTTTCATTTGAATTTGTTGAATTTGAATTTTTGGGTGCGTCATGGTCATGGTCCATGTTATCCACATCTAAATTCGACACGTTTTTTTTTTTCACCCGAAAATAGAGTACATGGCCAACAAAAGAGTTTCGACAACTGCACACATCCACATAACCACGGATAGTCGTTATACCACGAAACATTGAAATGTCGGTCATATCCAGCAGACGACTTGGTTTTTAAATCGTTCAAAATAGGCTTTGGCCTACCTTTCGCCACAATTTCAATTTTTTCTGCAAAATAACGAACCGAAAGATTGCTTCAAAATATCTTCTATCGCACGATTACACATACTGTCCACATAGGATGAACCCGCCATCTCGGAACTCGGAGCAAGCTTCATTAATTAATTGACAATGCCCGAAAACAACATAAAGACGAAAGACACCAGTCACAAAACTCCCACTGCACAGTCCCTCCCACAAACCGTTGTTTACTTTTGTAACACGTGAAGCACCCTCCTTGCCCCCTCCCCTCCAGCATCGGCCCTTCCCCAATATTTCCCTCGGAACCTGCAAGAAGTCCAGTTCTACTAATGTTGCCATCTTAGTTCTTTTGAAACCAGATTTGCCCAAATCGCGAAACTTTTCGTTTCAAATAATTGATTGATTTAGTTTATTTTACTTCGCGTTTTGTGCCTCTTGGCTAATTTGCGAAGATGGGGATGAGTGATGAAATGATGAAATTGATGAATGGACATTCACAAACAACCAAGCCCGACCGGGATTCGAACCCGGGACCCTTGGCGTCGCAGCGCGATGTGCTAACCACTCGGCCACAGGGTCGGGCTTCGTTTCAAATAAGACGTATGTAGAGTAGATGTAGTCTTCATCTGTTTCCTAACTACTCCCACTCCCATGTTTCGCTAAATCCACTGAAATCTCATTTCTGACACCACTACTATTTCGTATATTTTACGTCCCTTGCTACCTTTAAGGCTTTCGCTTTATAGGATAATCGTGACGATGAGGATGCATGGTGAATTATTGAAATAAAATTATTATTTCTTTGTGTATGTAATTATTAATTTTTATAATTATGTAAGGAAAATAATAACAACGAACATTGAAATAACCATTTCTTGCTGAGGATTCGAACCTACGACACCTGACACTTCAGAGCGTGCTAAGATAACAATCGGGAAATTATGCTTGTAAGTATTGTTTTCACACAAAAACAGTTCTACCACCTCAGAAACATTGCTTCAATCCGAAATTATTGCATTCCTGCGACAACGTATGTCAATCTCAATCAGTATTATCAACAATTATCACAAATTCCTGTAACCGAAATAATATTATATGTGTGAAATATAGAATTTTAGGTTGACATTTTTAGAAGGACAGCGGACCCCTTGACCATACCCATCCCTCTCCTCTCCTTCTCGCCCATGATGTCGAAGAAGGACAAAGAGGACTTTCATAATCGCTGATATTTAGTGTAAATACAAAATATCACTTGGTAGTTTGCTTTTGCCCCAGTGTGATTTGATTTTTTAAAATTTTGATTTGGCGATTTAAGTCCACTTCATGAACAGTAATGCTAATCGGGACAGTTTAAAGTTGGATCCGAACCACTTGTGCCTCCACCGGGTATCGAACCCGGAATCTCTTGATTATAAGGTGGCAACGCTACCACTGCGCCATCGTTCCCCAGTGTGACTGGACACCTTCAGAGTAAGATAGACCCGATTAGGCGACTTAGCTCTTTTCTGTCAATTGAATATGGCAACACTGGTATGTTTCCGGTAAGGATCACCGGCAACTGCGCCGGCTAAACGGAATGCCATTAACCCGCCTCCTCCTCCCGCCGTAACAGTCTTTCCCGCGACGGAAAGTGTTCCTTGGGTGGACTCAGGGCCCCTTCCTCATGTTGCCTGTGGAGGGTACCGGATCAGTCCTCTCTTCGCTTTTGCCGGTGTCAGAAAAAATGTCAGTCTGCAATGTTTACTTTACGACAATATTACCAGTTTATGTACGTAATAATATTTTAAGACGGGTTCTTCAATTCTTTATATTTTGGTGTTACCTGCGGTAACAGCGGCTACATGCACGCCACGCCTCTGCCTGAAGGGATAACAAGAGAAGAGGTCGGTCAATGAGAGTTCAATACAAGGGAAGACTTTTTTTGGGTTTCGGACAAAGAGTTTTGTGTTATGGGGTTATTGCGCGGGTCATGTCTGTTTCAGGTCTGGCGGAACAAGCCAGTGTTGTCACATTGGATTGGCAGAAAAGAGCTGAATTGCGCCTAAAAATTGGGATTCCATTCTCTCAAGCAACTACATTTATTATAACCTGTTTATATGTTACATAGTAACCTGTCGTGTTGCCGGGTCCCAAACAAAGATCCTATGTGGTGGTCCCGTGGTGGTCATCCTAACACGTTACGAAGCCAGGTGACCTAATTGTGGTCATGTCAATGTTTCCTGATCATCTTTAATTCATTCTCCATACATTCTCATCGTCACGATTTGCATAGAGCAGAACAAATGAGACGAAAATATTCAAAATTTAAATTATGTTTACTTGCACATACAGGTGTTAGAAATTCATTTATCTAGAAAGCCATGACTGGAATTAACTACAATCATTCCTTTAGTTAGACAACAGATAACAATGGTGTTTTCCTCGGTGCGAGGAAGTCTTGCTAAAAAGAACTAAGTTGGCAGCAGTAGAACGTACCAAACTGACAGTCGCTGAAAGTGCGGAATTCTGTCGTCTGCTCACGGCACAAACGTCAGACTGACCCGAAAATTATGGGCGGGGGGGGGGGTTCTAGCCCTTTACACCTCAATTGCAAAATAAATTTAGAATAAAAGTGATGAAGAAAGGACAACAGGGCTCGAGAACGTCACGCCACTGGCAAGTAAAGAAGCGGCCTGGAGAGACATTGAACCACTCTCCATGACATAGCCCCCTCCCTTTCTTTTTACATATTTAAGCAACTAATGGAAATTGTCGCACTTTTGTGCCTACCCTGCTAGGAAATCTACGCTTCGCCACTGCTGTACATAACGCAATGGACTACATGGCGTCACATTGAGTTCAAACAAACCCTTCACGTGTTGCTCCACCATCCGATCCAGGAACCGCAGCCAATGGGAGTCGTCGATGAGGTAACGTGAGGCTGCTGTGTTCCCAGCAGATATTACAACAGGGAAGGGCAGTGCTGCTACAACCAAGTGAAGGAACTGCAGCATTTGCGTTTCGCCCATTTCTGCCTTGTACCTTGGATTCTCGAGACAACCAGCACCTTGATTGGTCTTTCATGCTCACAAGTGGATACTGTAATTGTTTATCGTCAGGTCCGTATTCGATCCAAGTTGCGTATTGTTTCATTTCAATACGGGACTTGGACCCTACTTAAACTGATTCGAAAAAAAAAAATCCTGGACCGTATTTAAATTGAACCTGGAATAAAGGTTCCCGGACCGTATTTAAATTTGTTCGAAAAAAAAAAGGTTCCTGGACCGTATTTAAATTGATCCTGGAATAAAGGTTCCTGGACCGAATTGAAATACTTTACAGATAAAAAGGTTCTTTACGGTCCAGAACCCATTTACGCTTGCTGATTTTGTCTCCTCGACCGGAATTGAATTTATTTAAAATTCCTGGACCTTTAACAACCCTGATATCAACCAATCAGGCATCACAGAAAAATAAGGAAGAAATCCCAAACCCACTATTCGGATAAACCCTATTGTGGGGGTACATTCGACATTTAGTTACGACTAAAGGGTATGACGAGAAAGAAGTTTGAGAAGCACTGGTCTATTGTATTGCATTACAACAGAATATTTCATCATTTTAGTGCATTTTTCAAACAAAAATACACTACTGCGAAGACCATCGTGACGTGATCTTAGCCCTGGCATGGGACGGACGCACGCTAGTTGTGATATACAGGGTGAGTCAAAAGTCCCTTAACACACCCTATAACTATAAAATTAAAGGAGTTATGCTGGGCACAATTGGCTATGATAGAAACAGGTTAAGCTGAGGAGGCTTTGTGCGTGTCAAGCTGATGACCACCATTTTGAATTCAAATCAGAAAAATAAATGGGAAAGGTGTTTCTTTAAATTATTCCATAAATTCAACAGTAACAATAAATTATTACAATTGTAGTGATTTATCTTTTTAAAAAGCTTCATAGAAATTAATATCTATTCTATATACACTACTTAAAAATGAAAATGAGATATCCTTGGACTAAAGTTTTCGTATGGAATCTCCTTCAGGCAGATTAAAGACCAAAAAAATATGGGAAATGCTATTTATCAAAGGATGCTCCCCTATCTGGTTACATATTTTTATTTCGCTTTAAGCTTCAGCCAAAGCACCTATAAACTTGGCATCGGTGGACAAGAAAGTTACTTTTAATTCTTTTTGAGTCTGCCCCTACATTTACATATTCTACAATAATTTTCAATGTGAAAAGTAATTAATAGTTGACAAATTGGTTTCTTAAATATGTACACGTTGCTGTGCTTTTTTTAGTTTATACATTTGATACAAATTTTAATTTGAAGAACTTATGTCCTTAAAATTATGTTGAATATGCTGAAATGAAATAAATATCTAGCAGAATTCTTGAAATTGCTTCAACACTCGATTATTATTAATATTACATATTCTTTGATACTACATATTTAGCTACATATTGTTACATATTTTGAACTTTGATATTTCATAAAAATCTGGGGTCTACTTATTACCACTGCTATGACTAGATACAGGACCCTAGCTATACTGCGTTTGTCACAACCTGTAAGCTTTCAGATCGCTCGACAGTTTCTGTGTCGTCTACTGGGCAGCCAGAAGAGAGGCACTTACGCAATCGCTGTTGCCATGTTGTGGTCTAAATCCCATGTGTCTTGTTTGCATCTGCAAGAAGCTTGTTTTGTACGCATGGTGCTGATTAGTGTGATGTTTAATTTGCGCATTCCCGCATATCTTATGCACAGACTGGCTTCAGCTTTGCCCAACATGGGGTTCACTCGTTCTACAGTGCCAACGCCACGTGGTGTCTGCTAGAAATGTCAACGACCGGCAAGTGTGGGAAACTGGACAGGATCTACCAAACGCGGTATAGAATTGCTCTCTAGGGAAGGAGGGGGGCTCACGAGTTATCAGGGGAGGCTTTGTAGACCAAATCAATTTTTAAATATATTAACAGTATTAAATGAAGGTAAATTATGTGTGTGTGGGGGGGAGGGTCATTAAGTTATATAAAATTTACAAATATACAAATACTACATTTTTCTACATCTTTTAAAACATCTGTTGGAGTGTTAATTGACTGATACTGAAATCATCCCTTACACACTCCATACTACTTTAGATGGTACAGATATTTATATCACACACAAAAAATTCACAATATTCAATCACAGTGCCTAGAGTACATTCCACCCCCAGCAGAAGCAATGAAACCCCCACTTCATTCCCAAAACTTGGGAGCTGTTGACCTATGATGCAGATGTGAAGGGAATTTGCATGATGACATCAAAGTCACAGATTTCTGTCCAAACGGGAGGTCACAACAGAGGCAGCGAAGGTACAGATGAAGAGAGACTCCCCTATGAAAGAACTTACAAAGTCTAGGTAATCTTCTAAATAATTGCAGGTACACTTCAGCTCATAAACAAGATGAGCGAATGCAATAGCTGCTGTTCATGTTCTGTGGATTTATCCTTAAAGTTGTAAGCTGTCTACACTTTCACTCTTCACTGCAAACAAATTATACAAAATAGTTTTACCTATGTCAAGGGGGGCTGATGGCAGTGTCAGAGGGGGATGACAGCAGTTCCAAGGGGGCTGAGCCCCCTGGCCCTGCCTGGCTACGGGCCAGACTAGATACCTTGCCTACCTACGTGATTTATCTGTACATTATTCAGCATGGGTGGCACATTTCTGAATGTAGAATTCCTATGCATACGTCTCCAAAAGTTACCTGCCTGGCCTGAAATATTTCTAAGTTAATTGGTATCAACTTGCCACTACACCTTCTGGCACTAGGTGTGCCAGCATACGTTTTGTATTATTGATTCATCCAAATAATATGAAGGATGTTCATATAGGTGGAGCTAATGTTATAGTCAGGAAACCGTTAACAGGGTTGCTATGATTTTTTGATTATGAAATTCCCTGACATTTCCAGGTTTTCCAGTCCAAAAATGATTTTTTTCAGACATGTTCATCATCATGATTTTTGCTCTTTAATCTTGTTTTCAATTAAATATATAATCCGTTATTATGAATATTAACTTTCACAATTTGTTTTTAACAAATTTCATTCTACACACAAGAACATGCAAAAATTCGAAGATTAAAATGTAAAATTACGATCGGCATCAAATGTATTGGGTGCTACAATCACGTGCATCTAGCCTTCAGGCTAAGGTAAGAGATGTACATTATTTCAAAATAACTGATCTCCACAATATAATAACAACAGAAGTAGTTCATAAACTACATAATCTTCATAAGCCATACACAATTTTTCATTTTCTGGCAGAATTATAGTGTCGTAGAAAATGATGCTTTTTTGCTTACATTTATAAGTACACAGCAGCTGGAGAAATTTTTGTTGCATAAAGGAATTAGGAAATGCCAACAAGACTAAGATCTATAAAATAATAGACGATAACCTCATCTTCACCAACCTTTCCGATAATTATGATCATATTGTCAATGTACTTTAGTTATCAATCAGATATCTGGACTGCAAGTTTTACTTTGATATTCTTTCCAATATCTAGTATTATAAAAGTGAAAATTTATTACAGAAATTCGAAGGAACTAAGAATCATAAGAATGAAAGAAACAAGTTTCTAAACTGAATCTTTTTTGGGAGTGGAATCACAAGAACCAAATCCAGAAGTGGAAGTGAACTGCTTGCACATTTTGCAACTTTTTCTCTTGCAGACTCCAAAATGCACATAAATTCCATATGATCTGCAAAATTTCCTGACATTTCCCTGATTTTTACATGACAAACAATTTTCCCTGTTTTCCAGACACCTGGTTAAGGTGGCAACATAGTTCTTGAGCAACAGCATTACTATGGGTTTCTTTATTAGACAATAAACACAGTGGCCTAAGATTTACATCCTTGCTTATCACATGAAGTCAGAAACTACATTCATCCAACATATTAGCAGTGAACAAAACTCAAAATTTAAATATGCAAGAGAAACTGGAACCAGAGAAACTTTTGTGAGGTTCGAAATACTTGGTGCATTGATTGATTTATTCACATTTATGGATTGCAATAAGCCATGGTTTTCGTCAATGTTACATGATTTTTAACATTCTTGCAAGTAATACAATACCATTTTCATGTAATTAAAAATGTACAAATACTAAATACAATGCATTCTTGCAAGAGTACAATTTTTTTACACTATACAATATCATTACAATGCACTTACACATATACCCAGGTGGATATTCGTAGACGCATACATACACACACATATACCAAGGGGTTTTTGACAAGTTTCCAGCCTGACAGGGAAAGTATGAGAATAAATTAAAATCCTTTTAGTACGTTGTGAGTCAATATTTGAGAACATGTTGTGCAAAATTTGAGACAGATACTGCAAGTAATACTTTTGCATTACAAGTTGGAAGTGACCATGGCAACGAAAAATGTGCATTTTTCCAAATTGAAGAGAGCCGTCATCAAGTACCTCTTCTTGAAGAACATGGGAGCCAAGGAAATATACGTCGAATTGACACAAACAATGCCCAATGGCTGTCCCTCACACAGCACAGTGAAATAATGGGTGGCAGATTTCAGGAGAGGGGAAACATGAACACAAGATGAGCAAAGACCAGGAAGGCCCAGAACGGTAATGACTGAGGAAATTGTTGATAGTGTCACCGACCTGATCCTTTCAGATAGGAGGATTGGTCTGCAATGTATAGCAGACACACTAGGCATCAGTTTAGAGTGGGTGCATTACATTGTGCATGAAGAATTGAAGATGAAAATACTTTCTGCCAAGTGGTTACCCTAATTCTTGACAGCTGATCACAAGTGGAAAAGAAGGGATAGTTAGTTCTAAGGTGCTGTTGGACCTTTTTTCATGTAGTGCAACCATTGTTATTGAACAAATAGTGACAGTGGTTGAAACTCCATTTCATGTACGATCCTGAGACAAATATCAGTCCATGTAGCGGCGCCATAGTGAATCATCACGAGCCATTAAATGTCACCAACATCTACAGGAAAAGTAATGGGTGTGTTATTTTGGGATTGTGAGAGGATAGTATTCAGCATATATCTGGAAAATGGCACCACATTGAATGCTGAACGTTATGTGGTCCTGTTGGATAAATTACATTCAGCTTTGAAGGAAAAGAGATGAGGAGAAACTCAAAAGGCATCCTCTTCCTCCAAGACCATGCTCTTTGCGACAAGGCAGGCTTCACATTGCTTTGAGATGTAAGGTATGATCTCATTGATCATCCCCTTTATCTCCCCGATCTGGCCCCCTCAGACTATTATATTTTCCCAAACTTAAAATGAACCTCAAAAAGGTACTGAATTTAGTGACACCAGCGACGTCATTTCATCAGTAGAGGCATGGTTTACAGAACAAGATGTAACCTTCTATTACCATTACTGAATAAATGTTGAATAAAATGACAATAATTTGCCACTGATGCCATTATTCCTTTCCGAGGCTGGAAACTTATCAAAAACCACTAGTATATAGATTCAAATAAAGTGGAATAGATCTCCATACAGTTGAGCATCAAGGTATTCAGCTACAGAATAAAAATAATGTTTTAGTAGCATTTTTTTAAATGTTTTTCTTATAGCCCAAGAGTCTCATTGATTTGTAATTTTGAGGAAATTTGTTGTACAGTAAAACCTCGTTAATTCGGACTAATGGGGGGATAAGTTGACCAGTTTTACGAAAGTCCAGATTAAATGAAATAACCTAAAAGAACAGTAGAAAGTGCATTAAAACTCTGTTTAAAGCAACAAAACACGTTTATTATGGTGTTTTTAAAGGGCATACGCCTAAATACACTACACAAAGTCTGTGGGCAACAGAATTTCATCAGTGGTTGACTGCCTTTTCTTTGGGAAGTTCTCTTGTTGACTTCTAGCCACATTTAAAACCTTGCATTCTACTTTTTTTTTGTCTGTCCGGATTAAGTAAAGTCCAGCTTATCGGGGTCTGGATTAATGACGTTTTACTGTACATTACAAGACCTTCACAATAAATACCATTAGTTGCGCAGTTTGTTTTGTGTATCTCCAGATGAAAACAAGGGAATTTCTTGTTTAGTATCTATGTATTGCATGATTTTTAGTAAATTTTGATTCGTTTGAGTGGACTGGGACTGGCAGGACTCTTGGTAGTAGTCCACCTGGAGGAAATTGTTGTCAAATCTGAGCACAGAACGTCATAAGTAGGAATACTTTAGGCACACTATATTTAACACTATCTTGCAAAGCATTGTGCAATGCACAAAAATTAAAAATTAAGTGGTAACTTGCGCAATTATAGACACGTTTCAAGTCACTTGGTTTCTAGTGGTTTTGTGGAACAGTTGGTTAGTTTAACAAACATGTGTCAAACAATATGATGCAACAAACTGCTAAACATAGAATTTGACTGCAGCGCCAGTGCTAAGATATCTTCAGCTCTTGTCCCGCCCTGGATGTGTAAGGTATTGAACCTGGAAGTCCAGGACTTTCTCTGTCGTTACTGGATTCGTGGAAGTGTCAAATCATGACAAATTTGACCACTAAAGCCTTCAGCAACAGAGAAGTTCATGTGCAAACAATGATCATGCCACCTAAAGATGTAAAGTACTGCCAGCTTCTGGATGTATTTGTTTCTCGTTATTATAAACTGTTTGCACAATGCCTGGAAGAGTATATACATTGTGATGTTGAGCATGTTCTCAACCTGCATGATAGACATTGCATTATGGAGTTGCTTTCTTTCATATACAATATTATATATATACAATATATATGTTCATTGTCAAACTTTTCCGGTGAGGGTGCCACCCATGGTGTGTCCCTAAGTAATTTCGTTTGTCATTTGGTTGCCCTAAGCTTTACATTGGAGCACTATGGGATGGCTATTCAAACGTTATTTTCAAGAAAGGTACGAATTTCTTGTCTAAATCGATAATAAAAATGGGTTTAGTAAACCTTTAACATTATGTAGCCAGTCTTAAGTTTTGGAAAATTACAATCTCCACAAGTTAAGAATTAATATACAGTAAAAACTGCATATCCCGGAACCTCTATAAGAAGAAAACCTGGAAGTACGGAAAAAAAGGTCCCAGAACGGACTGATTTTATAGCTGAAAATGACCTGCTTTAGGCGGAAACCTCCTTAACGCGGAAACGGAACACCATTTAAAGACCAACGAGATGTTTTTATTCTCAGTAACACGGAAATTTCTTCCTTTATTTTTTTTACTCGCAAGAAAACAATGTAATACTGTAAGTGGAACACGCCTCTGTTGCCACTCGCTTATTGGTAACATTGTCGATATCACTAGAATACTCATAGCTGTTACGATTCCATTTCATTCTTTCATCTCTTACCCTCTTTCTCCACCTTTCTTTGTCTATTTCTCCTCTGTTCTTTAGTCATCTTTCTATTTTTCTTGTTATCTCTCTTTGTTTCTTTCTTTTTTTCTTCACTTGTATCTCAATCTTTCTTCACCTCTCTTATTCCATCTTTCAATCTTTCTCTTCCCCTCTATGCACATCGCGCTACGACGACAGGGGTCCCGGGTTCGAAAAGATACATAAGTACAACTGTTCGTTCTTACAATACTGTAAAAAGTGTACCAACATGTTGTGTATTTCCATAATTTTAATCTCTGCTATGCTTATTGTGACTGTATCGCATTTTTATTCATGTACGTACATGCATTAGTACTCTACATTATAAGTAATGTGAAATGTAAATCTATCTTTCCATTATTTCCTGCAGCGCTCTGTACTGTATTTAAAGTCAACCCTGTATAAGAAGGAAAACTGTTAAGGAAAATTTTGCTTGGAACCATCATGTTCCGGGATAGACAGGTTTTACTGTATTAAAGTGCAATGGCAGGGTTGCGAAAACAGGCTAAATATAGTATGTTTATGCACAAAGAGTGCTAAACTTGATGTCATTTTGGTCGTCCCTAACTTCCATGGGTTGATAATACAAAAAAATTTTACATTACTTTTTTTTCTGGTTGTGAGCATGTGTAATTCAACGGTGAGAGTAGGAATCGAAGAAACTCCCAAAATTATAAACACAAACTGTATTAAGTGCTTGAGTCCATGATATTTATTATTATACACTAAGACATTATGCCCTATCCGATAATTTAATATTAACGTATGTTTTCCTTGTATTTTTCTCAATTTATTTCTTTTGTTGTTTAGAATTTTAAAAATATAATTTATCTAAATAAGACAGCCCTAGAGGTGAGACATGAAACAGAAGATAAAATATTTTTTGTAATAACTATTCTTGACGAAAAATGTGTGTATATAAAACACAGGACCATATTTACTAGCTACGTAGAAAAGTATGATCACGTGAAAAAAAAAGGTCAGTTATTAAAAACAACTATAAAAATAAAAGTACAGTTGCATGGGATTATTATGTATTATTCTTTACCGGATTCACAACAATAAAGCTCTTAAATTGTGAAAATTGCAAGTGACTTAAACAAGTGCTGTGCAAATTTTAAGGCTTTTTGGAGTTCCGATATCTTTTCTGTTGTTAACGACTGTCTTTGCAAAAATCTTATGTTTACAGCACTGATTATTCAACTATCATGTTCAGACATGATTTCTGAGGTTAAGATGAAATTCAACTTGCAATTTAATGTAATAGCAGCACGTTCCGCTTCAAATTCCCCATGCATTTAAATGGGAGAACAATTGCCGATAAAAAGCATGGGGACACAACAGCGGTGTTGCCACATACAATAGTTTGCTTTGACCAGGCCAATTAACATATGCTGGGGATTTCTCCCCCATATAACATTTTATCCCTGGCAAAATAAAATTATTTTTATCCCTGCAAGGGATGTTTTTATCCCTCTTACAGAAAATTTCTTAACTAAGCAACAAACACAATTTATGGTTCAGTGATCAAAGGTTTCCCTGCCGAAAGGAGGACTAAAGAAGGACAACCTCACAGAGCCGAAACGAAACAACAGTTTTTTCATCACATTCTAGCAGGCTGTTTTCTTACTTAAGTTTTCATGTCATAGTGCTGACATTTTGCATGTATTAAAGTTTTCACAAGAAGCTTGTAGATCGATTGAATGGGCATTAAGTTTGAAAATACCAATAGATATTTGGTAAAGTTTTCGGTGTCATTAGTTCAATCTTGTGTTTAATGAGTTTGGGTTTTCGTAGAATGTGAATATACTACGTGTTTCTAATTAATGTGTAAATCAGAGGCGAAGATATAGTACAAGCAATGCAAGCACTGCTTGCATAATTCGAATATCATTTAATGTACTTAATGTTCTAACCGTATTTAGTTTCCATCGCACTCGATTTCGCGAAAAAATGCGGCCGCAAACTCCCCCAGCAGCTCTGTAGCAAGCACCAGCCTCAATGCTTGCAGCCGTTCTGCGGGAAAATAAGGCCTCCGAAGGAGTCACATGGCGAAGCGTGAAATTTTGGTGGAACCCGTCCACAAAGCTTCTACAAAAAGCTGTGCTTTCCGAGCTTGCGTGATTCCCGAAAATAGCCGAGTTCAACCGAAAGCAGAAGGATTCATCTATGGGTACGTTGCCAGCAAAAAACTAGTAACGAATATTTGTCTTCATGAACACGTAAACAAGATCGCAAATATAATAATAATTGTTAGTCATAAAATAACTAAAAGAAGTTATTATCACTGTTCTAAATTCCATATATATCATATTATATTACAAATTATTTTAGATTTCGCGAAATATAAAACGCGTAAAAAAAGTTGACATTGGGAGTTGGGGCAGTGGAATTTCTGCACCCCCGTGAAGAGTTTTCTCAGGGAGGGAGGGAAGATTGGACGGACCTTGGTCCCGCACCCTGCTTCCTGGTCGGTCCAGCTCAAATTACGCCAGAAGTGATGACCACTACCAGTGTTTGCAACTGCCAAATTATTTACGCAGTAATTCAAGTGAGCTCTTTCACAAATTTTACAATCAATAAATTGACTGCTTTTGAATAAAACTTGGGGTGAAAATAAAGCTATCTGAGAAAGAACTATCTACTGATATTTGTACATGGCATAGAAGTAAATCGTATACATTCTGCATTTTATGAGCACAAGAATATGTTTTAATGATTGATTGATTGATTTGTTGTTTTAAGTCCACTTTATGCACAGTAAGGCTAATCGGGACTGGACCTACAGTTTAAAATGGGATCTGAAACACTTGTGCCTCCACCGGGTATCGAACCCAGAACCCCTTGATTACAAGGCGACGACACTACCACTGCGCCATCGGGGAGGCCCGAATATGTTTTAAGTTCTATTATTATGACGCAAGTGGTGTTCCCAGGGTCTTTTTACGGTCCACATTTTGTCATCTTTTCCTTCCTTTGACGTTTTTTCTTAGATATACTGGGCCAAAAGGGGGTTATGTCTACCATCCACCCCCCCCCCCCTTCACCCCGGGCACGCCATTGAATGACACTTTATTACTTAAATATTAATGTACATACTCGTTCTGCTGAAATGATTCTGATTCCTCCGCGTAATTTTTATCTCCAAACTGATATATCTTTCCTTTGTGACGGATAAAATTAAGGAAATAGGTTGGTATCACTTTCTGTTGTTTCAGAGATTTTCAATTTGATCTTGTGTGGATGCTTGTATTTGCAGTTGTGGAAAGCGCGTGGGATAGTGTGAGTGTTTGTTGCTTCGTGTTTTGTGCTGTGAATTTATCGGAATGAACGCGTATTTAGGAACGGTTGATGTGAAGTGTGGGTGTATTATTGAGCAATTGAAAATTGCTTCGTTTAGCTCGAGAGAGATAAGTGTTAAAATGAAAATCGTGGAAGGGGGTCGACCAACACCAAAAGTTTGAAATTTATTGTGGTGAGTACATCGTCTATGCATGTGTTTCTTTGCTTTGAAATGAATTTTTTATTGTTTGTGTTTAACTTTTTATTTAGTGTTTAAGTTACTCCAATGCGGTTTTAAGGGTGCCCAAAAATACTAAATTACATCATGCAGCGTAAAATAAACAAATGATTCCCATTTTTTTTTATCTAAATCGGTTTGGTCACCGTTTGACCATATTAAATAATAATGAACAAATAAAGGTACTAATAAGTAAGTAAGAAATTCCGTCTCCCTTTAGTCGTATGCGGAAAGTTCGCATATGCAAAACGTTTAATATCATATGAATAACGTTACCTGGATTTTTTTAAAAAGTAAATGTGACGTTTGCGGATCATATGGTTTATTTTTAGTACAGTCACTTTATTACGATATTTTGACAAATCCAGCGACTGGGTAAATGAGGCTATAAACCTTGAATCTTTCCCCTCGGCATGTCGTTGTACTACATGTTTTGTTGTACTGAAACATTGCTTGCCTCCTTCGTAAGACTACGCTTCGCTACTGGTGTAAATGATATCATAGATTTAATGACCTAGGTTAGAACCAATGTTCTAAGTAAAGCATTAAAATGCTGACCAAGGCAACATTTATTGTATAAAAAAATATACACTAAAAACATAATGTTTCCACCCTCTAACAGGGTTTTGTTCAGTCAAATATTCACACTAAATTAGAGGGTGGAAACGTTATGTTTTTAGTGTATATTTCTTATACAATAAATTTTGCCTTTGGCAGCATTTTAATGTTTTATTAACAAGGCTTAACAGCGTTACCAATGTTCTAAGGTACTTATAACTGCAAGCTAATAGTTTAGTTTACTGACTGATGAAATATACAGGGTGGTGCATAAGTCAGTTGACCATGGAACTAATGATGGAATGAGGCAATAATGTTCGAAAGAGTTCACTGATAGTGATATTTCCTGACCACTGATAGGTTGGGGATGCCATGAGATTTTTCTTTGTGGGGAATGGTTAAGAACATGGTGTACTCCTTACTACCTACAAATGTAGCGTGATTGTGACTCTTTAGGTGAACTGAATTTTGTGCCACCTTGTATATAAAAATAGGCATACCCCCCCACAAGCAAAAAGCCTAATTTGCACAGTGTCCACCATACCAGCCAATGTGCTGCTATACATGCAAAGCCTCTGGATACGTGGCATGGTTCACAGGGTTCAAAATCTTGGAGGGAACAGAGGAGATTCCCCCCAACCAACAATCTTGGCTTTAAAAATCCCCCACCAAAAAGTTCTGCAGGAGGGGGGAAGTTTTTGTCAAAAGAAACAAAAGATAAACAGTTTCTTTTGACTTCAAATATACTTTACTAACAAGTAAAGGGTCACTTACGGTGAAACAAGTTGTCCAGTAATGCATATATTTTTGGAAAGTAGTCATCTTAACTAAGGTACAGGTGAAGTATTAGGGATTGGAGATTAAGGAGATAAGGGGTCTCAAAGTTAACGTGGAAGTCTATGGGAAAACCCTAAAATCCGTCGCCAACTGACACTTAAGTACTAGTATTTCACTCCAAACATAGAGATGAGATTTTTAGAGGAAATGAATGTCCAACTACTGAACACAATCAAATAACAACACATTTTCTTATGAAATTCGTAAGTAATTTGTTATTTGGAAGCAGAAAACATGGTAATTGGATTCAAAGAGTGATACAATCAATGTGAAGTTCAGAAAACAGTGCGTGGCTCATACAAATGTTCGTCTCACAGTGAGCACACTTTACAAATGTGGTTTTGTCGCACTTGAAGCACTTGTCGGTTCCTATCGAGTCGAACCAGAAGTCATAAGGTGAGACCCAGGTCCCGGGCTCATCATCCAAATAGCCAGACTTGTGGAACATGAATCGAATCATGTTCCGGAATCTAATGAATTGGTTGTGTTCAGTAGTTGGACATTCATTTCGTCTAAAAATCTCATCATTCTCTGCACCTGCCACTTTATTTGGGAAGTCAAACATTTAGTTTTCATTATTTAATATGTGTAATTTTAACAGTTTTTTGAATGTCACAATTGAGGACGAGATATGAATTTCAGGTGGCAACTTGTTCCAAAGGCCTGCTGAGGTAACAGTAAAAGAATTTGCATAAAATTTGAATTTGTGAAATGGAATGGAGAGCACGCGATCTGGTGTTGTGGCTGTGAAAGTGAGACAGAAGTTGAAATCAGTTATAGAGATATTGTGGGTCTTTTGTTTAGAGGATTTTGTACAGTAAAATGAACTTATGAAAATTATGTTTGCAGTTTAATTTAAGCCACTCGACCTTCGCAAAGTACGGTGTCTGCTCTGAATATGAATGCAGGCATTCTGAATTCACTGCAGTCATTTAGCTTGCTCGTGATTGACATCCAAAAAAAAACAATGCCGCAATAGTCAACAATGGGAAAGACAAGCGACTGGACCAGTTTAATTTTTATGCGTTCAGGGATGAAGTTTTTGAGCTCATAGAGTGAATGCAATGCACTGAAAGCTCTTTTAGATACTGAGTTAACGTGCTCTGTCCAGGTGAGATGGTGGTCGAGTATCACAGCCAGATTCTTAACAGTAGTGGAGAAGGGCAGATGGGTATCATTTACATTGAGTTTAGGGAGGCTACATTTATCTATTTCACCCAAAATTCTAGGGGAACCTACAAGAATACACTGGGTTTTAGTAGGGTTTAGACTCCCATGTTAACTTTCAGACCCCTTTTCTCCTTAACCTCCGACCCATTGCTCTTAATACTTCGCCTGTACCTTAGTTAACATGAGTACTTTCGAAAAATATATGCATTACTGTGAAACTTGTTTCACCGTAAGTGACTCTCTACTTGTAAGAATAATATCGAAAACATACAGAAAGTAATGTGGTTCTGAGTGTTGCCTGGTCTCCCCCCCCCCCACCCAAACTCTCTCTCTGTCAAGAGATCATTCCAGATTTACATCAATACGCACAATAAAAGTAAAATAAGAAGGCACGAAAATAATAACTATGAAATCGAATTGATTCATATTAACATAAAATAAATACTAAATAAAGACTTATAATAAAACCACTTAAATTATTTAATAATTTATTGACATCTTGAACCAGTTAGTGAAGGAATTAGTTTGGTAGGGTAAGCGGGGGAAATTCGGTGAGTGGGGTAACTGGGTGGTATCATTTTATTTTATTTTTATTAATTTCCTGTATTGTCATAAAACAATAACTAGTACATGGAATGATAGCTTTATTCATTGGGCACTAATTGTATTTTTTCAGCATTTTGCTTCAATTCTCTAGCAAGTAAAAAAATACGAGGGTGAATCAAATATGAACGAGCCTTGTGTGGAAAAACAAAATTTATTGAAGGAAACAGACACATCCTATTTTTCTACATAGTCTCCGCTCTTAGTGATACATTTTTCCCAACGTTGTGGTAGGTTCTTGATGCCGTTCTCGTAGAATGAAGCTGGGTGGGTAGCCAACCAGTTGCGCACAAAGGTTTCCACCTGATCGTTGGTAGCAAATCGCTCGCCCCCAAGTGCTTCTTTGAGGGGTCCGAACAGGTGAAAATCACATGGTGAAAGGTGTGGGCTGTACGGTGGATGTGGAAGCGGTTCCCAGTGCATTTCCACCAGTTTCTGCCGCGTAACACCTGCTATATGGGGTCTGGCATTGTCGTGGAGGAACAAGACCTCGCGGATGGGACAGCCTCGTCGTTTGTGTCGATACTGCACCTTAACTTGATCCAGGAGGCCACAGTAGTAGGGTGCGTTGATGGTCCGACGTTCGTGTAAGAAATCCACCAGTAGGATCCCCCTCCAGTTCCAAAACACCATGGCCAACACCTTCCCCACAGAATCGAACTTTGGCCTTCACGGGGTTTCCTTCGCCTTTCCTCCTCCACTCCATGCTGGCACGCTTGGATGCTGGGGTGTAATGATGGACCCATGTCTCGTCACAGGTAATGATGCGATGCAAAAAACGATTCCCCTTCCACGTCAAAACGAGTGTGAAGCTGGCGACCAATGCGAACTCGGTCATCTTTTTGAGCAACATTCAGCAGCTTGGGAACCCACCGAGCTGTGATTTTGCGGAAGCCCAAGTGCTTTGTGATGATTGATTGGACACTTCCATAGTTCACACCAAGTTCGGCCGCAATTTGCTTCACAGTGACTCGGCGATCCTGTTCGACAAGCTCACGAACACGAGCCATGTTGTCATCGTCACACTGGTGCGAGGACGATGGGGGTGCACTTGATTTGCAACATGTTCACGGCCTTGCCGGAATTCCTTACACCACACCTTCACTCTTGCCCATGAGAGGGTACCATTCCCAAACTGGGCCTGCAGTCTCCGGTAAATTTCGGCCGGTTTGACGTTTTCCTGGGTGAGGAACTTGATGATTATGCGTTGCGCAACAGACACTGGCACACACTGCTCACTCATCGTGAGAGCTACTAAACGAAGCATGCGACACGCTGGCAGTTCTGGTTCCTGACTTACGACAGCTTCACCTACCGGCCGCACATGCCCAATCACACCCTGCTACCCATTCCGACGCTTAGCCAATCAAGGCTCGTTCATATTTGATTCACCCTCATATTGTTGCGACTACTGCACTTTTCTGACTTTAAATGTGAAAAACTATGTTTGTCCTGCCGTAACTAAATGTAACACTAATTTTTTGTCAAGTGGGAATTGTTTGATTTTTAGCCTTAAAGCAAGTAAATATACTCCAAGGAGTATGAAGCATTTTTTAAAATCTTCATACATGCACTTCAAAGGGGGGTTTATGGAGGGGAGAAAACTACCTCCCAATTACCTACATGTTTTTCAAAGTTTTGAGATACTGTAAAAAATTCTAGGTTGTACCCAAAAATTTACTGTACGTATTATCATTTACCTACATATATAAACTGTAAGCAGTAGGTTTTTCAAAGCCCTAGAATACTGGGACAATATTGTTTTATTTAGTTTTAAGAAAATTGCAAAGTTTTTTTAAAATATTTGAAATTTTAAAAAAATAAATTTTTTTCTCCTATTAAAACAGTGTAAAATGTAGTTTTTACTTTCTTTTTTAACACCCTTTTGTCCACAAACTGTATCTTGTGAGTTCTAGGTATACCTCCAGATTACCCCCATGGGGGTAATTGGGTTGTAAATTACTTTTTAATTTTTTTAATAAGGAGGTAAAAAAATTAAAGTGTGTCCAAAGTTTTAAAACAAGTATCAGAGTCTACACAGCTTTGTTTTAAAAACATACCTCCCAATTCACCCCGCTTACCCTACTTATAAATATCTGCTATGAGTAAAAGTAACAAATGAATTTCTTTGTTTATTTAAATAATAACAATAATGTATTTTTAATTATTTAGTAATTTATTCTTACATTTAATAACATGTATATGCATAAAGTTATAAATATGTGTGGAGGTGAGTTTGTAGATTAAGGTCTTTTCTCCCCAATAGTCTTCAATGATTTCACACCATGATGGCAAACGACATGTCTCTTTCGGTCCGTAAAGAGTTCGACATTAACTTTGCTGTGCACGACATGTGCAATGCCTCTGAGAGTGAGTCAACTGTTGTCACTACCTGTTCATGGTGTGTGCAAGACGTTTGCTTGCAGCATTGGTTTCTATTGCTTTTTCATGTTTCCTTTTAGTGACCATTTTGAGTTAATTACTTCTTACATTAAGGGCATTCGTGTGGACGAATTCCATTGTGAATTCTCAAATAAATTATGAAACATTCACTTTAGGAATTATCTTTTTGCATTAAGGGCTTTCAAATTGGCGAATTTTCAAATGTTTTCATTTTCAGCAGATCTCTTCTTGACTCGTATGGGTGATATTTCTTGTGGATTCTCGAATGATTTTTCAAGTTTCCACTTAGAGTAAATCTCTTCTTGCACCAAGCACATTCGTATGAACGAATTCCACGACTTCTCAAATGTTCATCTAAGTGTGAATTTCGAGCAAATCTCTTTTTGCACACAGGGCATTCGAATGGATGAATTATATCGTGAATTATCAAATGTTTCTTCAATTCTTCATTCGGAATTCCAACTTGAATTCTCAAGCTTTCACTTTTGGCAATTCTTTTTACACTCAAGGCATTTGTATAGGCCTATTGTATCGTGAATTCTAAAACAATTTTTCTAGCTTCTACTTTACATAATTCTCTTTCTGATTTGAGAGCACATGTATGGGTGAATTTTCAAATGTTCTTTTTAAGTGTACACTCTCATAAATTGGTTCTTGGATTAATGGCATTGGAATGGGCGAATTCCATTGTGAATTCTCAAATGAAATTTCAAGCTTTTACTTTGATAAATGTAATTTTGAGGTGGTGGTTTTCATGTGGGCAAATTTTTTGCTGAATTTTCTTTTTTAGTTTCCATCTTGAGTAAATCTCTTCTTGCATTGAAGGCACTTGTATTGGGTGATGCATCTCGTGGATTCTCAAATGATATTTCAAGTGTCCATTTACAGCTAATCTCTTTTTACAATGAGGGCATTCATATGGTAGAATTCCATCGCGAATTCTCAATCCTTTGCAAATTGTAGTAATTTTTGTATCTCTTTGCACTGACGGCTTTCATACGGACGAATTCTTTGGTGAATTTTCAAATGTGTATTCAACGTTTCACTTTCAATAAATCCCTTCTTGCATTGAGGGCACTTGTATGGGCGACATTTCTTATGGATCATCAAGTGATTTTTCAAGTTTCTGCTTCGGGAAAATAGCTTTTTACACTGAGCACATTCGTAAGGACGAATCCTACCGTGACTTCTCAAATGTTCATCTAAGTGTGAATTTCGAACAAATCTCTGTTTGCACACAGGGCATTCGAATGGAGGAATTATATCGTGCATTATCAAATGTTTCTTCAATGTTCCATTTTGAGTAAACTTCTTCTTACATTGAGGACATTCATAAGGACGAATTTCACCATGACTTCTCAAATGTTCATTTAAGTTTGAATTTTGAGCAAATCTCTGTTTGCACACAGGGCATTCGAATGGAAGAATTCTATGGTGAATTATCAAATGTTTGTTCAATTTTCCATTTTGAGTAAACTTCTTCTTACATTGAGGACACTCGTATGAGCGAGATTGCTCGTGTATTCTCAAGTGTCGCATCAAGTGTCCCTTATGAGGAAATCTTTTCTTGCATTGAAGACATTCAAATGGGCTAATCTCTTCGTGAATTCTTAAATGTATTGTCAAGTGTCCCTTATAAGTAAATCTTTTCTTGCATTGAAGACATTCAAATGGGCGAATCCCTTCGTGAATTCTTAAATGTTTTCTCAAGTGTCCCTTATGAGTAAATCTTTTCTTGCATTGAAGACATTCAAATGGGCGAATCCCTTCGTGAATTCTTAAATGTGCTCTCAAGTCAAGTCTTGAATTAAATTTATTTTTGCAGTGAGGGCATTCGTAACAACGAGTTTCACTGTGAATTTTCAAATGATTCTTCAAGTCATGTCTTCGAGCAAAGCTCTTCTTGCAATGATAGCATTTGTATACAATGATAGCTTCTTTGCCGAATATTCTTTTTAATATTTTCTCTTGGATTAAAGTTTTCTTGTATTGATTTCCTGATGATTTCCCACAAGTACTAGTTAAATTAGGTAACATTACCCTTAATACTTTCTTTCTGAAAAGGAATATATGAATACGTTGCATGTATCACAAGAAAATATCATAATTGAAAAACAGAGATAGGTTATTATTTTTAAGCTTACACAAAGTATGTATATGCTTGATTCCAACTACCTATGTGGGACCTTCCCAATGGCATAGTGGTAATACCATCGCCTTGTAATCAAGTGGTTGTGGGTTTGATAACCAGTAGAGGCACATAGATAGATAAGATACTTTTATTCACCTTTAGAATGAGTACATTCATGGTTTCGTCATTGATATCATTTCACTATTTTTTTTCTTATGGATTTATATGATGTACAAAGTATACTAGTTCATGGGATGAATTGCAATTCAATACCTAATACAATACAATACCATCAGATGGGGTTATTTCGGACGAACGAGGTAATTTCGGATAAACAGCATGATTTTTTCATTTTATGTTGGTATTCCTGAAGGTTTGAAGTTAGAATTACCACACTCACATTGTTCGATGTAAAATGAGTGTTCTCACTGGCTTCCACGTGTTTCCATTGTTAGTGAAAAACAACGCACGTTGAAAGCAGTTTCTATTGTCGGCTTCATTTTGGCTTGTTGAATTATTGCAGAAACTTCTTTGTCTGCGTGCTGAACAAACGAATCAGACTGTTGGTGATTGTTCTTTCGTATTTGTCCTGTTTATTTTAAAAGTGAGTGTGAAGAGTTGGATGAATTCAACACTCAAGGATGCACACTGCATACAGTTTTCCCGAAGTGTGTAATACGCAGTGGTAACTTCGGACAATGCCGCGTGCATATAAAAGAAAGTTAGGAGTACAGATACACTGCAACTACGAACAATATAAAGTAGATGCGGCAGTAAAAACAATTAAAGCTGGCAAATTGACATACCGCAAGGCCTCAAATAAGGTTAATCGAACAAACCCAAAACCCATCGGAGCACCATCTGTTCTTGATCCTGAAGAAGAAGAAATGCTGATACATTGTATCTTAAAGGCAGCACAGTGGGGTTACCCTCTCACTTCAAATGATTTACGTTACATTGTGAAAGGATACCTGGACAGGTTGGGAAGAAAAGAGAAACAATTTCATGAGAATCTGCCAGGCATCGAATGGGCAAGATCATTCTTGAAGAAACACTATGTTCTTTCCTTTTGCTTGTCTGAGAATATCAAGAGAGCTAGTGCTGAGGTCAGTTCGGAGACTGTTCAAGAGTTATTTAATATGTACAACATGCCTTAGAGAACATCCCACCTGAAAATGTCATCAACTATGACGAAACGAGTCTGATTGATGACCCTGGTAAGAAACGCGTGATTGTTAAGAGGGGCATAAAACACGTAGAGAGGGTAATAGACTCTTCTAAGACTAGTATTTCTCTCATGATGTGTGTTTGTGGCAATGGGAAGCTACTTCCCCCATATGTCTTGTACAAGGCCGAACATTTATGGGACACATAGCAAGAAGGTGGCCTGCCTGGTACGAGATACAACAGAAACAAAAGTGGGTGGTTTGACCTTCCGATTTTTGAAGATTGGTTCTTTACAGTAGCACTGCCATATTTAAAACAGCTGGAGGGACATAAAGTCATTATTGGAGACAATTTGTCCAGCCATGTGTTTTTATCAGTGGTCCAGGAATGTGAAAAACACAACATTTCTTTAATTTTTTTACCAGCAAATAGCACACATATTCTTCAGCCGTTAGATGTGTGTGTGCTATTTTCGGCCACTTAAAAAAGCATGGAGACAAGTACTGATAACCTGGAAAATGTCCACAAGTCGGCCTATCTCTAGAGATGCCTTTCCTGCCCTCCTGAAAGAAACTTTACAGAACATCGAAGCACCAAGCGCTGATATCATAAGGAGCGGCTTCCGCAGCACTGGGTTAATTCCTTTTGACTCACAGAGGGTCTCAAAAGATTTTCAGAAACGTCTGGTAAAAATGAAAAAGAAACATCCTGGTCGTCCAGTTTCGAAGCTTTACTATCTGAAGCAAGCTACGACTCTGGTAAGAGGACAACAGTTCGCCGTCGCAAATTGAACATTTCTGCAGGGCAATGTCTCCTTGGTTGCCACTTCACTCACAATCAAGTTGTTGTCAGAAACCAGGCAGAAAATGAAGCAGTTGTTACAGAATAGCAGCAAGAATATGACACTGTGCAAATTGAGGCAGACAATCAAGAGAGAGAAATAAATGAAGATTCTGGAATTTCTGGACCAGTGCTTGACTTAGAAAGTTTTGTTGTAGTGAACTACAATTATGACCACGGAAACAGGAACCAGACAAGACAGTATGTTGGCGTTGCTGTTGACATAGGAGCACGGGACATGACTGTAAAATTCTTGCGATCAAACAGTGGAAGTAGAAGAATGTTTGTGTTTCCGAAAGTTCAGGACAAGGACACAGTAAGAAAGGACCAGACAGTCAATATTCTACCAGCACCAAAGGAAAAACGAGGAGTTTTCATTTTTGATGAAGATGTTATCTAACTGTTCCTATATAGACTAAACTACACAGAAATGTATTGCATTATCATTTTGCTCTTTGTATTGTATTATCATTTTGCTCTTATGTATAGTTTTGTTCTTATGTACATTTTTGTAAGATCAGTTTTAAAACAAACAAAAAAATATTAAAGATTTATAAAATTCCCAAAATTAAAAATTTTAGCCTTAATAAAAGTGCTGAATAATATTTTTTTTCCAATTTTGAGTCCCGAAATAACCTCATACGCAGGATAAATTCGGACAAACTCCTGAAACAAATAACTGTCTGAAATTACCCCACATAGTGGGGTAACTTTGGACACAATTTAACATATTTTTACACCATATAGTGAATTACTCTGTATATTTTCCAATGTTCAATATGCTCCTTAAACATGTAGCTAGCCGAATACAATAAAATTATGTACAATTCCCACGTCATTAGTGAACAGTAACAAAAAACTTGTAAAAAGTGTCCGAAATAACCCCATATGACGGTTCAAGTGCTGGAGGAAAATGTATCACAATGAATTCTTTAATACACTGCCAAACTTTCAGTTAAAAATAATATTGTGCATTTCCAATGACCGTATGGCGAACTTGCAAAAAATACCATATCAGGAAATTGAAATACATAAATTATGCTAGCAAATGTATTTAAAATCCACAAACCAACAGGGGAGAAGAAAAAACCTCAAAAATGAAGAAAAATGACCTAAAAAGGCTGAAAAATACAAAAGAATTCCAACAAAAAACAATATTTTATGGGAAACTGACTAATATAAATTTTAGCATTGTTTTCAAGGCTAAAAAAAAAGAGATTTGTGAGATTTGTCATTAACTTCTGAACCCTATTCATAATTATGATGATGAATATAATAAATAGGGATTCAATCTTCCAGTTTCATAACAGATACAGTTCTCCCTGTCATCTATCGCCGTATCTTATAACCAAATCCAATGGATGTTACACTAAAGCTGATGGCAGATTCTGTGACAGCACTCTTAACGGTGAAAAGCTGAAGTGAAGGATCAGACACAGTATTGAATTTTATTCAATACATAATACTAACTATGGTTTTGGCCAAATTATTGGACTCATTGTAAAAAAGAAGCACATTTCCTTGTTTTGAAAGTGTTCTAACTAAATAAATTTGACGATTGTTATGTCTTTTTATAAGATTAAACTGTTTGTCTGCTTTAATATAATCTTGTTTCCTTTCAATCTTTTCTTTTACGATGTCTCAAGAATATGTGGCAACACGATTCTTTGTACATTCGTATAAATGCCTGGAACAATACGTACATTGTTTACCATGCTGTTTATACTATTTGTTTGTTTATAACAAAGGAAATAATATTAATTCTGATTGTGTAAGGATGTTCTTTATTTGTATCTCCGGAGAAACATGTAATTTCATAAACCACGTGGTTTGAACTTTAGAAATAAGAGTAATAAAGGAATTGTACAGAAGCAGTGATTAAAATGGACTCTAAAAGATCCAAAGGTGGTCACACGAAGTACAGACAGTACTTACAGTGCGTATAACAATGCAATGTGTATCACAAAACATCAAATCTGTCAAATTTCTCTACATAGAGCAAGTTTATCTGTGTTTAATTTTTTCAACTAATGAGTCCAATAATTTGGCCAATACTGCATATTATCTGTGGACAACCAAACAGTTTGATAAGAGACAATAGAAATATTTAGTTGCCAATTACAGCACAAACCACCTCAATTTGATCTCAATGTTATTTTGTGTTTTCTCAATCTAAGACTTCTAGAACACCCTCTGGTATTAAAGTTCTGAATGTTTATTGAGAGTTATTAAATGGATTTATATGTAGTAAAATTGTGCTAAATAAGAAAATACATATTTATTTTCACCAAAATATGGATTTAGTATGGACTTAAAATTTAAAAGCTTACCTTCTAATAATTAAGACACTACATAAACTGATTGCACTTCACTCGGCATTGTATTACCGTGACTATCTTGAAGATAAACCAGAGGTGAATCCAATACGAGTGGCACAAAATACTTTCTTCTAGCGCTGTTGTTGGGCATGCAACTAATAGTGAGGATGGGATTAGCAATGGGCTGCTCGACTTGCTCTTCCAATGTTGCCTAAATAACGTTTGTAACAACCAGAAGCTGATGCTTGAGCCCTCATTCTCAATTGTTGACAATTGTAAATAAAAAGGAATTTCAAGTGTTTTACAATAGCAAAGAGTTGAGAGATGTAAAACTGAAAACAACAACGACAATAACATTATTGTTCGGATGACAGAAAAGTTGTAATTAACGTAATTCGAGGGTATAAAAAAGGTTGTAAACTTTTGTTTGTTTAACTTCGCTTTGGAATTCGTCAGCTATTCACAAGATATTCAAGGGGATGTATAGTTAATATGCGAATATGGAGTATAGGTTGAGAAATGTTCTGAAATATGGAAATAATATGTAAAATATGAGCCAAAATCTAATATATGGAAGATAAAAACTGAATTCTTTGGGTCTGCATGCCATGATGTGCAAAGATAATACAAAAAACAAATTGTTTCAGTTTCATATATATATCCGTTACCTGGTTATTACATTGTAAGGTAGAGATGGGTTTCTTACCTGGTATTGGCTTTATCTTTTAGTTGTTTGTTCAAATCCATATTTATCAGATTCGTGAAGTTTTTCTCTCCTGTTTTAGTACTTGAGAGTTCTTTATCCTTGCAGGTGATAAATTGTTCTGCCGTACCTATATTACTAATTACATCAGGTTCTGAATCTGGAAATATCTCGCAACCAACATTTCCACAAATGTTGTCCGCTTCACATATGTCATACTCATGCATTGATGATTCCTTATAGTTTAGATCTGCTTTTGAGGAAGAGCTGTATTTTGGCAATTCTGATATAGAGTTGTATTCTTCAGTATAAATATTCTGTGATGTGGTAAAATCAACTTCCCTTTCACATTCCAATCCTGTGGAGCTGCATGATATATTTTCACTAAAATAAAATTATCAGACATGATAATATAACTGTTAAAATAAAGGTTAGCAATACAGAGAAGACAACACATTTTTGCTCTAAAGATACTATGAAATACGTAGTAATAAATAGGGAATGGATTTTAAGGTGCAGCACCTTTCCAAAAATATAGCTGTTTTCATACTAATCATTTGAGATATGTAATTTAGGACATGAAATCAAGTAAAATGAACACACTTGGTTGCACCTTTCTGTGAGATTAGCCACTCATTCCCTTTTTACCCTGCTTTGATGCTTCAGCACCGTTCTCCTTAATTTTCTTTAAGGTTTGTTAAAAAAAAATTGGCCAGAAAAATAAATGATTTTCACTCGTCTTGAGCAGCTACATAAAATACTGTAGTCTCATTTTGTAGAGCAGAACGAGAGCTACAAAATGGTTTCTTGTGATGTTGAGTGGAGATTCTCCACATGTAAAAATCTCCTGAGCTCAAAGTGTCAGCGACTTAAATTCGAAAACATAGAAATGTTGAGTATAATCCAGTATAACAAGTTGGTTGAAACCCAGTAAATGCCACGTTTACTTCCTAAATACTGGTTACTTTGTGTAATTACTAATTATGTTATTTGCTACAGTGTTTAAGAAAGAATGTTAATGTAACTGGTTTAGACCTGAATAAAGGCACTTTATCAGCACCTTTTTGAAAACATTTACAGAACCTTCTTTCCCTATTTCCGAGCATAATTTTGCACCTTAAAATCCGTTCTCTAGTAATAAATATAAATAAAATGAATAATTTGTGCATTTCCATTGGTCGTATGGCGAACTTGCAAAAAATACCAAGTCGGGAAATTTAAATACATAAATTATGCTAGCAAATGTATTAAAATGCACAAAACAACAGGGGAGAAGAAAAATAACACTCAAAAATGAAGAAAAATGCCAAAAAATACTGAAAAATGTTGTAAAAGCATGAAAAATGCAAAAAAAAAAAAAATCAAACAAAAAACAACGTTTTATGGGAAACAGACTGATATCAATTTTAGCATTGTTTTCAAGGCTAAAAAAAAAAGAGAGATTTGAGAGAATTGTCATCAACTTCTGAACCCTATTCATAACTATAATGATGAATATAGTACATAAATAGGGATTGAATCTTTCAGATTCAATATGAATATAGTTCTCCCTGCCATCTATCACCGCATCATATTAGCAGACCCAATGGATGTAAAGAGAGACCACACTAGGGGTGATGGCAGATTCTGTGACAGCACTCTTTAACAGTGAAAAGCTGAAGTGAAGGATCAGACACAGCACTGAATTTTATTCAATACATAATACTGACTATGGTTTTGGCCAAATTATTGGACTCATTGTAAAAAAGAAGCACATTTCCTTGTTTTGAAAGTGTTCTAACTAAATATATTTGACGATTGTTATAACTTTTTATGGGATTAAACTGTTTGTCTGCTTCCATGTAATCATGTTTCCCACAATAGTTTATTTTACGATGTCCCAAGAATATGTGGCAACACGATCCTTTGTACATTCGCATAAATGCCTGGAACAATATGTACATTGTTTACCATGCTGTTTATACTATTTGTTTGTTTATAACAAAGGAAATAATATTAATTCTGATTGTTGTAAGGGTGTAATTCATTTGTATCTCCGGAGGAACATGTAATTTCATAAACCACGTGGTTTGAACTTTAGAAATAAGAGTAATAAAGGAATTGTACAGAAGCAGTGATTAAAATGGACTCGAAAAGATCCAAAGGTGGTCACACGAAGTACTGACAGTACTTGCAGTATGTATAACAATGCAATGTGTATCACAAAACATTAAACATGTCAAATTTCTCTACATAAAGTGACTTTATGTGTGTCTCACTTTTTCAACTAATGAGTCCAATAATTTGGCCAATACTGTATATTATCTGTGGGTAACCAAAGAGATACATTTTTGAGTGGAGATAAGAGACAATAGAAATATTCAGTTGCCAATTGCAGCACAAACCACCTCAATTTGATCTTAATATTATTTTGGGTTTTGTCAACCCAAGACTTCTAGAATACCCTCTGGTATTAAAGTTCTGAATAAGTTTATTGAGACTTATTACCACGGAATGGATTTATATGTGGGTCATCCATGTCAAATCAGTCAGCAGTTGACTCTCATAGTCACAGATTTTGATGATATTTGGTACACAGTTTTGCTTTGCTCCAAAACTGATACCTGTGAAAGGATTTTGCTGAAATATGATTATTACGAATTATATGAGGGCTGTTCAAAATGTCATTATGAGATGACATTTTGAGATCATATTATGAGATGATCAAATGGTGAAACTAAATAAAATTTGAACACTCAGTTCAAATGTCCAAATTTCAAGTTTGAACAGCTCAAAATACTCCCCAATCGATTTGTCTCATTTTTGGATATTTTTAACTACCATCCTTCCTCTTCGTACTGAGACAATTTTATCGAGATGTTTTTTGATATAAGGGAGAAAAATGAAATTGAAATTTGTCCTGCATCAGCAATGAACTGAGCTGCAGCATCCCTATTATAAGACTTTCCATTTGTGTCGCGCTAGAGGATATACAGGGTGGGTGAGAAGTAACTCCCTATTGTAAATTGTGCATAACTTTTTTATTTGTTATTTGATTTGCATGAAATTTGGATATGTTGTTCTTTACAATGGTACAATTTTTTACATGATAATTGTTTCATGTCATTGCAGGTATTAGTGGCGGACCATGGCTCATCGTCTAACCGCACATGAACGGGCTCAGCTGGCATCACGCTATGAAGTATGGTGAGAGTGCAGAGATGATGGCGAACTGTCCAAGGACCTTGTGCCTCGGTAGATGGAAAGACCATAAAGAACTGTCATTCAAGGCTCATGAATACAGGTTCTGTAGCAGATATGAAGACACACAACCACTCCTCACAATCCAGGACAGTTGAAAATGTTCAAGTCTTCAGCTGATAACCCCTGGCAATAATGTGATTTCCATGGACGAAAATTTAACTCTGCTGTTAGAACTGTTCTGATTGTGTGCCACATTAAACCACTTTCACGAGATGCTTGTCTTTGTGATTTGTGAAGACTTCGAGTGAACATTTCTGTCCATCCCCCAAGGTTCAGCACCCAATCGCCACTACTGGTTAGCAGTCTTAAAAATATTCCCGAATCAAATGATAGTATTATATATATTGTAATATTGGGCAATGTTTGTTAGAAGTTTTAATTTACATTTTAGATGAACTGAATACTTAAAATACTATTTTTATATTCATAAAGTTGCTGGACAAATGACAATTATACAAAATTTTATTGCTTGAGGCCTCATTTCGAGATGTTGGAATGAGCTCTAATTTATATGACTGAAAATGTAAGAAGATAACCTTCAACAAAACTTTCAACACGCAGTTATTCTCACAAAATGCTTTAAAAAACGAGTTTTTCACAAAACAATTGTTTATTTTTTAAAATAGATTTATTGATTTAGTGTGAAAGTTTATACTATTTGGAGCACTTCTGAGAAAACCAGACATTGATAGGTGTCACCGTTCCAGAGATATATCAAACCAAAAGTATCTAATACGGCGGACTCTTTTGAACATGGGTGGCATCAGCAAGCACATAGTGATTGGATCCTCGACTGAAAATACCTTAAATGGCATAACAATTATACTACCAAGTCTGTCGATTTTATCAAAAATTGTAACAATTCGTCAATCATTAGGGACTTAGCTGCTGGACAGTGATCAAGATGGTGGGTACGAAGTCCTCTATCTGCACAAATATCTTATGGTGATTCTTTGATTAAATATATTAAAACTTATATCAGTTTAACGCTTATAAATTAGGCTATAATTTATATTCCAAATAATTTTCTGTTGCATAATTACAATGGAGAAAATTCTAAAAGTACAGGAAGACTAGTCTTTTAATAAAAGATGATTTCTTACATAACGTGAAAACCACTTACATTCGTATCATTGCCTATCCTTTAATTTTCATTTATTTCGAATTGAAATAAATGAAAATCCCGCATCTCCAGCCACATATTATTCTCTAGGCATTATGATGTCACGTTGCATGCTAGAACCTGCATTTATCACCACGTGGGATTGTACTATGGGTGATGTGGCATACTCGCTGTTCTTGGCAAACCTGATGGTAAGGTGCAAGAGGTAATGACTAAACACATACGTGTGGCAAGACACAACTCTTGAGTTTTAAATCCCCAAAGACTGGATCAACATGGCCTATTGAAAAGGGTATACCTGTCTCTGCACTACAGCTGAATATCTGCGATGAGAGGTTATGCTCGAGACTGTACAAAGAGTCTGACTTGCAACTAGCCTCGACACGGTCTCTCCAAGGTATCCTCTTGTCTCTCTCCGTAATTCTCATACTTGCTCCTTGATTGACTGACTTAGAACTGACCACTGACTCTCTCTCCTCCCAGACATTTATTCCAATCGAATTTACTCAGTAATGCTGACTCAGTTATCTGCAGACTCTTCCTTGATTGCGATCGTTTACACCTGTTTGCAACGATTGCGATCAAGGAAGCTCGGCAATGTCTGACAAGACATTCCTTAGATGGTTCTAGCAATTTCCTGATTTGAAAGGTGATGGCTAAATATCTGGGATTTTAGAGTTCGTTGTACGTTACATATAAAGCATTCTACAGATCGTTACGATGCCCCTCTCCGGAAAAGGATTCCTTTGAATTCATCTTTATATGTGATCCAATCTTATAGGGGTATCGTTTATTACCAAAACATAAAATTCTACAGATCTTTATGCATTATTGAACAACAAAACATAACCTTTTCTTCAGTCCATATAATGAGGATCAAAAGTTTAATAGAAAATAACTGCTTAGATATAGGCCAGTAACTAAGAGTCTGTGAATCCGATGCTTGAAGGGAAGCACAGGGGAGAAGGGAGTGGACTTTTGAGATTTTGAACTTCTGACAGTGGTCTAACAACTGACCAAAATCAATTTTTTACGGAATTATTCCCAACATTCGTCATTTTTCCCCCTTAATTTTTTTGGCTAACACAGAAGTTTTCACAACACGCCCACATCTCATCCCCACGAACGCAGCTAAAAATATGACGACACAAATGAAAAGTCTGATCATAGGGACGCTGCAGCTCAGTTCATTGCTGATGCAGGACAAATTTCAATTTCATTTTTCTCCCTTATATCAAAAAACACCTTGATAAATCTTTCTCAGTACGAAGAGGAAGTAGTTAAAAATATCCAAAAATGAGACAAATCGATTGGGGGGTGTTTTGAGCTGTTCAAACTTGAAATTTGGACATTTGAACAGTGTTCAAATTTTACTAAGTTTCAACATTTGATCATCTCAAAATATGCAACAGTCTTTCTCTTTAAAACAAACTCAAGAACGCTTCTGTATCTTCATTTGTTCCCGAGATATACTTAATTGAAAAGTGCATGTTGTTCAAAAATGACATTTTGAACAACCCTCACATAATTCGAAATAAATATATTTCAGCAAAATCCTTTCACAGGTATCGATTTTGGAGCAAAGCAAAGCTGTGTACCAAATATCATCAAAATCGGGTCAACTCCTGCCTGATTTGACATGCAATGACCCATGTAGTAAAATTGTGCTAAATAAGAAAATACATATTATCAACAAAATATGGAGTTAGTATGACTTAAAATTTAAAAATTTACCTTTTAATAATAAAATACACTACATATGTCATTCTTGAGTTTTAGAACAACTGATTGCACTTCACTCGGCATTGTATTACTGTGACTTGTCTTGAAGAGAAACCAGAGGCAATCTAATACGAGTGGCACAAAATACTTTCTTCTGGTGCTGTTGTTGGGCATGCAACTAATAGTGAGGATGGGATTAGCAATGGGCTGCTCGACTTGGGACTCTCTTCCAATGTTGCCAAAATAACGTTTGTAACAACCAGAAGCTGATGCTTGAGTCCTCATTCTCTATTGTTGACAACAATTGTAAATAAAAAGGAATTTCAAGTGTTTTACCATAGCAAAGAGTTGAGAGGTGTAAAATTGAAAACAACAATAACATTATTGTTCCGGTGACAGAAAACATGTAATTAACGTAATTTGAGGGTATAAAAAAGCTTGTAAACTTTTGTTTAACTTTGTTTCGAAATTTGTCACTTATTCTTAAGATATTCATGGGGACGTGTAGTTAATGTGCGAATATGGATGGAGTATATGTTGTTAAATGTTCTGAAATATGGAAATATGTAAAAATATGTAAAATATGAGCCAAAATCTAATATATGTACAAATATGGAAATTAAAAACTGAATTCTTGGGTCTACATGCCATGATGCGCAAAGATAATACAAAATATAACGGGTTTCAGTTTTATATATAAATCCGTTACCTGGTTATTACATTGTAAGGATGAGATGGATTTCTTACCTGGTATTGGCTTTATCTTTTAGTTGGTTGTTCAAATCCATAGTACTTGAGAGTTCTTCATCCTTGCAGGTGATGAATTGCCCTGCCGTATCTATATTACTGATTATATCATGTTTTGAATCTGGAAATATCTCGCAACCAACATTTCCACGAATGTTGTCCACTTCACTCATGTCATATTCATGCATTGATGATTTCATATAGCTCAGATCTGCTTTTGAGGAAGAGCTGTATTTTGGCAATTCTGATATAGAGTTGCATTCTTCAGTATAAATATTCTGTGATGTGGTAAAATCAACTTCCCTTTCACATTCCAATCCTGTGGGGCTGCATGATATATTTTCACTATAATTATCAGACATGAAAATATAACTGTTAAAATAAAGGTTAGCAATACAGAGAAGACAACACATTTTTGCTCTCAAGATACTATGAAATATGTAGTAATAAATAGGGAACGGATTTTAAGGTGTTGCAACTTTCCAAAAATATAGCTGTTTTCATACCAATCATTTGAGATATGTATTTTAGGACATGAAATCAAGTAAAATGAACACACTTTGTTGCACCTTATTCCCTTTTTACTGCCTCTATGATGCTTCAGCACCTTTTCTTTCATGTTTTGTTAAGAAATTGGCCAGAAAAATGAATGATTTTCACTCTTCTTGAGGAGCTACATAAAATACTGTCTCGCAGAACAGAATGAGGGCTATAAAATGGTTTCAGATGATGTTGAGTGGAGTTTCTCCACATGTAAGAAATAGAAATGTTGAGTGTAATCCAGTGTAACAAGTTAGTTGAAACCCAGTAAATGTCACGTTTACTTCCTAAATACTGGTTACTTTGTGTAATTACTAATTATGTTATTTGCTACAGTGTTTAAGAAAGAATATTAATGTAACTGGTTTAGACCTGAATAAAGGCACTTTATCAGCACCTTTCTTTTGCAACTTTTTGAAAACATTTTCAGAACCTTTTTTTCCCTCTCCCGACCATAACTTTGCACCTTAAAATCCATTCCCTAGTAATAAATATGAATTCTCAAGTAAATGAGGCTACATAGTATGACAGAAGGTAGTTTTTATTTTAACAAAAATATTAGTGTCCTATTCACGATACCAGAAACTTGCAAAATGTGGTATATGTTGCACTAGAGTTGAAATGATCCTAATGAAAAAGCACAGAAGTAAGCCCTCGAAATCTGATCACCAAATGTCTTGTCACGGTGGGCATTCTAGGACCATGAAAAAAATTCAAATATAATTCTAGGCTTTCAAGGCGAACAAGCAGATGTTTTCTCTATTACAACATTAAATATTATTGCCTCTCACCACCAACACACACAGACAAACAAATACAGGGTTATTATAAATGATGGACCCATTTTCAAAACATCATATTTATTGAGGTACAAATCCAAAGTGAACAAGCTATATACCAATGGAAAGAGGAAGGTTCAAAGTTTGTTACCACAATGTTTGTAACTGTTATAAATGTTCAATGTGTCCACCATTGGCTGCACGGCAAACAAGCACGCAGAAAACCTTGTGCTACAAGGTCGCCATCTCGCTCACAACTGACAGAGACGGTCCTCTCGCGAACTCTACCGGCCGCTTCCGCAACCACCACAGCCCGCCAGCCGCTGCCCGCCAGAAACTTTGAACCTTCCTCTTTCCATTGGTATATAGCTTGTTCAATTTGGATCTGTACTTCCCTACCTATGACGTTTTGAAAATGGGTCCATCATTTATAATAACCCTGTATATTAACAATATAAATGATTTGTGTGATTCCAATATCTCCAAAAATTCTAATTTCATTTCAGAATATGAATAAACTATTAAAAATATTTAAGGTGCTGCTGCGTGGTTTTGACACACACAACAGGAAAATGGAAATTTATATGTATAAAAGTTTAGTTGTTTGTGCCTAGGTTGCTTTCTGCCTGGTAGCCGGGGAGGTCATTTTTTTGTCTTCCCTCAATGGCTATCCTGTTTGAAAGGTAACAATAGGGCCTTTGCCCCAGTGGTTGGGGGCGGACCAGTTTGTGGAAGGTATATATACCGGGTTCTGACTTGTTACGCTCTCTCGGAATCTAAGACTCGGACACCTGCCGTTCTCTCTGATACATGGGCCAAGGGATTGAGACTGTTTTTTACGGAGCCAGATGGATGCGTAGAGATGCACAGAGAGTGAGCACCGTATGTATAGGAACCTCTGCGTGATAAACTGCAGGGGCGGGTTAGCGCTATGCTAAATAGTGGGCTCATAGCTCAGATAGGATGTACATTACTGAATGAGATTGATTGAGTTGGTGTTTTAAGTTCACTTTATGCACAGTAAGGCATCGGGACTGGACCTACAGTTTGAGGTGGGATCCGAACCACTATGTGCCTCCACCGGGAACCCTTGATTACAAGGCGACGACGCTACCACTGTGCCATGGGGGAGGCCACTACTGAATGAGAGGATGGCGGGTTAGCGCTATGCTAAATACTGTGCTCTGAATGAGAGGATGGTGGGTTAGCGCTATGCTAAATAGTGCGCTCGAAGAGTGAACTCCTGGAAGTCCTGTTATGTGCATTTCTCTGTTATGGGGAAAAAAGGCAACCGGAAGCAGTTGTTAATGTATTGTAATGACAATAATTCAGATTTTACTGTAAAAGATGTTACATTGAAATATTTTCTAGTCTGGTGTTTACATCTTCACGTTGATCTCTGTATCTCTCTTCCCATGTCTATCTGCCTAACAACCAATCATAAACAAAATCTTCCTATAAGTCTGTTATTGTTGCTGTTGATTTTTGTTAATCCAATGAAATGAAGTAAAATGTATCAGCAGATTTGTCTTCGAACAAGTGTTCTCGGGTTACTAGCCAGGTTAAGTCCATGTTGGCTTCCAACATTTCGAGCACATATATTGCTCTCATCATCAGGGAATATAGACACGGAGACCAGTGTAGAGTCTCTGCTCAGTCAAGGATAAGCTGGAGCTCTGGGTTCCAGGAATATACCATATACCATGTGAGTGTGGGACACCATATATAGGCCAAACAGGATGCACCATTGAACAGCAATGTAATGAACATCAGCGCAACATCAGCTTATTCCAACCAGAAAAGTCAGAGCTTGCAGAACACAGCATCACAGAGGGATACAGGGTAATATTTGCTGACATCAAAATAATAGCCAACTGTGCTGGTTACTGGGACCAACGAGTAAACTAAGCCATTGCATTCGCGGGAAAGCACCAATCTCAACAGGGACATGGGACTCAAGCTGTCATGCCTGGAATCCACTCCTCTATAAAAAGAAAGCTCCAACCTAGGTGAACACCAGGATCCGGAGTGAGCCAATAACAAGACAGAGTCCAAACTCTGCCCCATAATATTCATATATTTCACCCTACACTGCTAATATATGACAGTATGTTAACTTCTAAATTATTATCGTGCAGATGTGTCACAGTTATCGATGAAGTGAACTGAGAGCACTGCATCGTTAAAAACAGACCAAACTCTCACACAGAAACACATTTTTTTCCTGATACGACACACATCTCACACGATTTGGACAGAAATTCCAAATCGACTCCCAGCCTCTTCTTGCTACTCTGCCATTTTTATGACATCATGCAATATTGCCATTTCCATCTATTTACATTAAGTATTATTACATATTAGAAACTTCCATTCCTTTTAACCATGAGTTATAATTATTGGTTCTGCTAAAATAGAGTGCATAATTCAATAACTAATCTTGTTATTTACATCCTGACTTAATTAACAATGGTCCAATTTACGCCCAAACTTTATTTTTACATAGTAAACACTGATAATATATCACAAATTGCTGTGTCATCACTAATGTACCTTGTAGTAGAAATAAGATGCAGCCATTGCTCCAGATTCCATCCAGAGTTGCAGACAAACCCACATCAAATTAATATTATTCCGAACTTTCCTTTGTTAGTGAACTTTCTTCGTCAGCATGATCTTGTCTCCAACGTCAATGTGCATTTTTTTCTTTACAAATTGGTGAATACCTAACTTATTTTTCTTTCAGTGTGAACAGTGATATTTTTTTCAAGTTTCTTTCACAGTGTTTACATCAGTGCTCGTTGTGAGATTGATATATTTGTGTTTTTTCTTTTTGTTCCGTTTCGCTTCAATTTTGTGTACTAAATTATCCACCGTGATACAGCGCAACTTAATGTGACAGTACGTAAACCTTACTATTCTGTGGTTACATCTGAATATGCGTCAACTTTCACTCATAGACACAGTTTGTGGTGAGACACAACATATATGAGGTGCATTCATTTATTGATGGATAAGGTCATTTTACTACATATATATTAAATCTATATTTAAATCATAACCTCTTTTGTTAATATGTTATTTATGTCCCCTGGTCAATCCCATTTCTTTTCAGGGGGAGGTGGTATGTCACGAGCCGGCATTAAATGCTAAATCAGCAAACACCAGCCAAGTCCCCGGTGACGAGAGGTCGCCAGGACCGTCAGAAGTTAGTGGTCACAAGAGTCGGAAGCTAGTAGCCTAAGTGGTGTGACTCATGGAGTGTGTCCGTGCAAAGGTTGGGTAGTGCCCAAACTACACACCATCAACGGACCACACGGCACCGACAGACCAGATCAGGTACAGTGATGACTAAGGCCCGGGACTTTATGCCCTATAAAACTGTAAAATATGTATGTAATTATGTAATAAAAATGGGAAAATGTGTCATGAAAAATTAAAAATATGTCAGAAAAATGCAGAAATATTTCCAGTAAAGCCAAAAATATTCACAACAGTACTTTCAAATTTATCATCATACAGGATGTATATCTTCCAGGGAAGATCGACGGGGGGGGGGGGGGGGGGGGCATGGTATTAAATGAAGACAGAATTCCTTTAGCCTAAGAATGTAGTGGAAAAATACTGAAAATATAGTGAGGTTCACTACAATTATCCTAAGTTTCATTTACTATTAATATTGTGGAAACTAAAGCATAATTAGCAGCTCGCTAAACAAAGTGGAAGTATTATTGTTCTGTACAAGTTAGTAAGAAAATACGACATCTGCTTTTAATTTCTTTGTCCATTTTCTTATCCTGCCATCGACAATACAAACTATCCGTTGCTCTAAAGGTACGAAGAATAAATTATAAAATAACCGATTATGTGCAAGACAATTACGAAATTATGCAAGAATATGTCTTATTACAAGAAAATTGAATAAATATGTTGTAAAAATGCAAAATTGGTAAAATAGGTCAAAATATGCCTTATCATGTTTGTCTATTTCGGCTGATTTTCATCAGAAATGTAAAGATCTTACCCCAGTATTCGATCCGATGCCAAACATAAAATATGTTATAACATGAAGTCCCGGGCCCTAGTGATGACACTAGTAATTTAAGTATCAGTGTTTAGTAGTTCAAATCTGACTCAGGCGTGATCATCCCCTTACCTGTTCGGCTTCTGCATAATAAAATAGGTGAAGGACAAAGGAGCATTAATTATTCCATCTTCTCACGTTTAAACCCCTCTCGTAGCCAAGCTGTTAGGCCGGCGAACGACCTAACGTACCACTCCATTTCTATATTTCCTGATGATGAAGCTCGAAACTTTGGAACATCGACTTAATCTGGCTGGTAACCCGAGAACACCTCTTCGAATCATGTTGCCAGGAAAGCTACAATTCAGATTTGTCTTGTATTTTCTGCATGTTGTTTCTTTTAGTCACTTTAGTTCCTCCTTAGGCAAAGCACTGTGATGAGGATGATTGATGTTTAGATAAAGCTGATGAAGGGATACTCAAAAATAAACACCTACCTTCTGCATGAGTTATGCTTCATGTTATCACTACCAGAGGGAATGTGTTCACGTTTTGTGTCTCTTTTGGTCATATATATGATGTTCCGTGAGTTGGTTTAAACAGACAATGTAAATAAAGTCAGCAGGTGAAAATCATAGCTATGGAACCTCTCAAGAAGATATATTTCACTCCACTAGAGAATCTATGTCCTCTTGGGACAGAGGACCTATTACAATGAATGGACATCATATTCCATGTCTATGCTCTACTCAAAATCATTGGAAATCAATATCACACATTTCTTAACTAATGGAAATAAAGAAATTTTTTGTCCTTTAGTTGCGATCGAACGCAGGTCCCACTGACGAAAGCTCGGTACACTAACTACCAACATAAGTACGCACACTTTCTTCTCCTGTCAGTGTATTTCCTATTTCAATATATCCTAAATACCTGAAGAACAAATTATCTCTTAATTTCTCTCCTAATTGCTTCATTGTCTATTAGCACAAATCATGCATGTAAATAATAGATGCATTCGTACTGTGAAATATCCCATGTTTTAGATATCGTGCTTTCCAGATAATGCTTTTGGGACATTCCTTTGAAAGTTAAAACTTATTTTGCAGGCTTTTTAGCGTGTGTGAGAAGAGTGGTGTGCATGGGTGTTGATGATGTTCTAGACACAGTGCTTGCACTAATGAAAGAGTACACATATAAAGCAAGTTCATGAGGTTCATTTGTGAGCAGCCTTAAATAAACAAATATACCAGGAAATTGAGCATTACTCCAATTCAAGTCACATACGACAATGTTCATCTCGTATCTCTCGTTGGGGCCATTTCTCAATGTTCTGAGATTTATACCCATGAATGATATACAAGCTGCAGAATTTCAATGTTACTTGGGTTGTCTATGCAAAAGTCGCTTGGCAGTCAGACATCAAGAGCTTACTTCGATGATTTTTCAGTGCGATAGTTAAAATCAAGTCTGACTTGATTCCAATTCCAATTGATGCTAACAAACTTAAATTCATATAGCTGATTCCTTACCTATATTATACCCATGCCATGCAATTTGAACAATTTAATTAATGGAATATTCTGTTCGCCAAGCTCTCGCATCCTTACCTCACCCGCTCTTGCTGCCGAAATCATGTGTGCCATGGTTGACAGTCGAAAACATTGGCACATCTTTTCTCCCTTCTCGTCTATCAACCGCCAGCCCTCCTCTGGGTATGGTCACTGCATTGCCTATCAGCATGTATGTGAGGCAGGAAAGAGACTGAACCTAATCTTTCGCCACTCTCGAAAAATGCTCAAGGGAGCAAGGGGAGAACCTCCACCTGCACCCCCCCCCCCAATCATGTCATGCATGCCCCCAAATTATTATTAGCGCACTCAAACCATATAGTATGGAATTAATAAATGGCAGACAAACCAAAAAGATACATACAAAAACAACATTAACACATTTCTCATAAAAAAGTGAAATAGGTGATATCACAGGGAAAACTATCCCAATAACAACTTGTTATTTATAGTCCTCATCTGAACTTTAGAATAATTAATTAAGAGTTTTCAAAATATAAATCAATAAAATATATGTATGGAATACACTATAGATACCATAAAAAATTGCATTGTAAAATTTCAGGCAACTTACCTTGCATTTGAATGAACAGCTTCATTTTTACTCGATTCACATGAATCAAAAAGCTCTGTCACTAGCTCCTGTTTCAAGTTTTCAAATGACTCGAATATATCTACATCTGTAAGTTTTTGGTAATGATCCATTTTTGCTTGCAAAATTCTCAGTTATATCTTCAATGTCTATCTGTCAAGACCTACGAAAGGTTACAAGAATAAGCAATGTTATTTCTAATTTCAAATATTCAGGTTTAAACCAGGGCTCAAAAAATCCTGGTTGCCATGGCAACTGAAAATTTCAGCCTGGCAACTGTGATGTCTTGCTGTAATATTGCCATTTTTTAATTTGCATGTACGAAATTCGGAATACTGTAAGTTCAAATGCAGTACAGTGTAAGTTAGTATTCTTTATCAACGTTGCACACATTCCATACAGAATCAGTAACCATTTTTTCTCTTTGCCCTCCCCACATCCCAACCTTCCTGCTCATTCTTGGAAAGCACTTCGTAATTAAAACTCACATGACTTGGAGTATTTTAGTGCCAAAACCACAAGGCATGTGCATAGCCCGAAGAAGCACATTGTCGTTGTGTGGAAAGGGGTTCTCAATTGTGAGATTGGTGAATCCACTTGACTGCCACGTCATCTGTGACATTTTGTAAACAGTGAAATTGTAAATGACTTGTACATACAGTTGGGATCAATATTTCTTTACATATATCAGTGTGACTTCATGCACATCCAACAAAAAATTCTGATAAGTTGGGAATATTTCTTCAAGAAACTACAGTTAATACGTCAGTGGATAGCCTCAACACAAAGGTAAGTTTGTACCTTTAGAAACAGGACTGCAACTCAGCTCTCCCAGGACCTGTATGCTGCGACTGGAGCCTCAATGTCGCGTCAAACTGTGTACAGACGACTCAATGCGGCAGGACTCTTTGCAAAACGACCAGTGGTGTGCATCCTCCTCACCCCCTATCACCGACGCGAGCGATACATGTGGTGTCGCGAACACGGACAATGGACCCAAGAACAGTGGTCATCTGTGCTCTTCACAGATGAATCGCACTTGAGTCTCCACAGTGACTCGTGGCGAATGTGTGTATGGCAAGAGCCTGGGACACGTTTTCATCGATCTCTCATCTATGAGGTTGACCAATACCGCGGTGGTGGCATCATGGTCTGGGGAGGGATAATGAGTGGTGAACGTACGCCCCTGTATGTGCTAAACCGCGGCACACTCACTGCCCAGAGGTACAGGGATGACATTCTGGAACCAATAGTGCGACTTTTCCGAGGGGCTGTTGGCCCAGAATTCTTGTTCATGGACGATAATGCCCGTCCACATCGTGCTCAACCTGTGGATGAGTTCCTGGAAGGTGAGGATATTCGACGGATTCCATTGCCCGCACGTTCACCCGACCTAAATCCGATCGAACATGTGTGGGATGCATTGGGGAGGTGGCTTGCAGCACGTCCTATCCCTCCACGAACCCTCAACGAGCTTCGATGTGGTTTCTTGGAAGAATGGGATGCCTTGCCCCAGGAACTTATTGACACCCTCATGAACAGCATGGGAAACCGTTGTGCGGCATGTATTGCTGTTCGTGGTAACCATATTCCTTATTAAGAGGCAGTGCCTGGTCACCAGAATGCATAGGATGGAATTAAATCGTTGTATTGCTTTGTATGAGTTTCGTACCCAATCCAGTAATACAGGTTTTTTCCTTAAATGCTCTTTCTTTTCTGTTCCTTTGGTGCATCCTCTCTCTTCTTTATTGTTTTCTGTCTCCTCTATCACCCACAACCCCGTTCTATACATCATTTTGTTGTTCTCTTGCATTTTTTATTTGTCACCTTAATTTTGGACACGAGTGTATTTTCACTTGTCAGCTAGCTGTTGGTTATCCTGTGAATGGACATTCTCCATATTCTTCATTCATACCAAGAAAGTATCTCCAATTTCGTTAATATTTGGTATATTAACTAATTTTGGCCTTCTAATCAGTACATTATGCACATGTAACCTTAGGAACCATGCACGGGTTAGCCCCACAAACCATTCACTGATAGCCCCACAAACCATTTCCGGTAAAGTAAAGTTAGGTCAGGTAAGCTTATATAAAATTTTGTTCGTAAAACAATGCGATACAGCTCTAAAAAAAAATCCACTTATATCGGCTTTTGGTAAATATGTGATATTTCCCAAACGGATTTCTTCAAATTTACAGGAGAAACTACTTATTGAAATCAGTTTCTGTAGCATTGTCGAAGTTCTTCGAGGTATTTTCTTTTGCGGAAACTGAAAACTTCAGCATAGAATGCTGCAGAACAAGAAATAATAACTTTTTATGTATGGAACTTGAATTTTCTGTAAAGCGACAACATTATGCCGTTGCTTCCATTATGTACCTGAAAATGGCGCAAGCGTCGAAAGTCACGTGGTCTCGCCAGTGTTTCCAAACGTGCCTTTTTTTATGAGAATTTCTTTCTTTTTTAACTATGCTTACCCAACCTAACCTTGCAGGAAATGGTCCGTGGGGCTATCGTGAATGGTTTTTGGGGCTATCCGTCAATGGTGTGTGGGGCTATCATGAATGGTTTTGGGGGCTATCTGTCAATAGTTCATGGGGCTATCGAGAATAATTTTTGGGGCTATCCGTCAGTGGTTTGTGGGGCTATCGTGAATGTTTTTTTTGGGGCTATCCGTCAATGGTTTGTGATGACATAATGAACACGAAGGTAGGTATTTTTCGGTTAAGAAGGTTGAAACACTGCATACCCACTCCAAATAGACAAAAACAGGAACGAGTTTACAATACCGGACCACTCTCCAATTTCTATGAAATTTCGCCTCCTCACTATTTGTGAACTCTTAATCACGAATCTGCATGTAATAATTGGCGGTCAAGTATGGAAAATGAAAAAACAACGAAATGAAGTATGTTTTCTTAATGTAACGTAACCCTACCATAAGAACAATAGCTCCACGGAAGACGCCATTTGCCCAACATGAAGAAATCAACAGGCAAGACAAGGTATAGTTCTGTTAGCTGAAACATTTTTTCTTTGTATTTATGTTAATGGAACCTAACCTAACAGGCCTAACCTAACCTCGTAAGCATTCCTCGTCTGTCAGCAAGATTGTTGTGCGTAAAGGGAGACCATTAAGGAATTGCGAGAGAAAGATGGTTCCGAATTGCTGTGTATGGACAATCACCGTGGTAGATCGCAAGGTTATTTTACAAGTTCTACACGTAAACGTACAATTTTAACACCTGACCGCCAAATATGAACTACAGATACGTCATCAGGACACTGAAATTAGTAAGTAGGCGAAATTTTATAGAAATTGGAGAGTGGTCCGGTATTGTAAACTCATGCCCAAAAACACAAGCACATCATGCGATGATCCATGACGAGTGCATGCCATATTGTCTGTTACACAAGCAGAACAAGGAAGACAAATAATGACTCGTAATATGAAAAGTGGACACCATTTTATGAAAAAAGGCATAACTTCACCTTAAAGAATCTTCTGAAATGCAGAATAGGTAAGTAACAATGCTAAAATTAATGAAATAAACGAGTGAGAGGAGTTCGGGCGATATCGCATAATTACCGGTAAAAATTTACTATCCTTCGGACACCTCTAATTTTTTCGTTTCGTCAATTTTTGACATTCGTACTTACGTATCTGCTTCGCGGAACATTCCTGAAGATGTATCAACGTTGTTTTGATGAAATTTGAACTATGTTTCCTAACCTAACAGAACTAACCTAACCACGCACCAATGGTTCGTGGGGCTAGCGTCAATGGCTCGCAATTATTTCCAATTTCTAAATCATGATACTAACACGACACCAAATTTTAACTATGTTTCCTAACCTAACAGAACTAACCTATCCACGCGCCAATGGTTCGTGGGGCTAGCTATTCTCCGTCGGATAATTAATTTTCAACGAACAACATGAATTTCAGCTATGAAACATTCCCACATCACACAAAACACCTTCCCGATGTTCGACAATGCTACAGGAACTTATTACGGTAAGTAGTTTCTTCTGTAAAAATAAATAAATGTGTAAACAAGTACCCAATATGATTTATAGGTGTTTCCCTTATACTATAATAGTACCGAAATCATAAAATAATCGGAACCGTTACCGTTTAAAGTAATGCAAAACTAATTATACAATCCTAATTGCTCGAAATTTTCTGTTATTACAGAATTTTCGAACTCATGGTGTTCATGCCCCTATCAATACAGTGCACAGATTACTACATAAGTTCATAGTTCCGTTCACCACCCTTATCGAAATATCATAATGAGCAATTATACCTTAAGGGAGGTTCCATGGTTCTTCCGTCCGCGGCAGCTGGCTCCTAGAGAACTAAGTTGGCAACACTACCATGGGGGATGAGTGTGGGTAGAGCCCCGAGGAGACTGTTCCGCATGCCCTTAAGGTGAAATTTAGCTCTTTTATGTGCATCAGGTTTGGCAACGCTGCCAGGATGGCCGTAGGAGGCAAGGATAAATTGATTGATTGATTGATTGATTTGCTTTATTTTACTTCGCTTGTTGTGCCACTTTTGACTAATTTGCAAAAATGTGGATGAGTGATATGATGAAATTGATGAATGGACACTCACAAAACCCATGCCCGGGGAGGGATTCGAACCCGGGACCCCTCGCGTCGTAGCGCGCTGTTCTAACCACTCCGCCACGGAGCAAGGAGAAATGCATTACTCTTATGGGAGTATTATTTTATTTGTTTTCTTGGGAATATTAAAGATACCAAAGGAAAGAGGGCAGATTGAAGATGTAATTCGCAGACGGAAAAGTCGAAACTTCTATTTGATTAGTTGTAACTTGAATTTGAAGTCGATGCGTTTATTCTCCATAAAAAAATACATGGAAATCTGAAAATTTTTATTCATCATATTTTTCAAATATCGTGTCTAGCTTAAAATCAACATTGAAATACGGTTCCACTTGCAGCAAAGGGGGGGGGGGAATTCATGCTCTCGTGCACGCCATTTTCATTTTTTTCTTTATTCTTTTTAAGTAGCAGTGCCCATTCGGGCGATATTAAAATAAATACACAGCTGGTACGAAACTACCACTCTTCACCTTAAGGCAGAATATTTTTTCTTAGATATCCGATGGCGCAGTGATATCGTCGCCTTACAATCAACGGGTCCCGGCTTCGATTCCGGGTCACGAGCCGGAAATAAACAACTAAACACTGATACTTAAATTACTAGTGTCATTACTGTACCTGATCTGGTCCGTCGGCTGGGTTGCGTTGACGCTGTGTCATCTGTTGTGATCTGTACTTTTCGCCATCGAGATTTTTGGGGGGATTTTTCCCATCAAATAATATAAAATTATACATTTATATATTTTTCCAAAATATATGTAAAACTTTTACACCTTAAATGCACCATATTCAATCCTTTAAATGAAGAATAGAAAGCTTTTAAGGGTATAATCGAAGGGAGGGGGTAGGAGAAATATCCACCTCCAAAATATTAGGCCTTATTTTACACGTGGGTTCCGGGGGGGGCGATTCTGAACTAAATGTTGGGGGGACAGTATCCAACTCTAGGTTGTCAAGGGATTTCTGTAGTGGAGAGAGAGTTCGAACATTAAATTTTGGAGACTGTACTTAGCGATGTTTCGAATCCGAACGTGCCAAAAGAGGAGCTGGAAAACTATCTCGGGATCCTAAGAAAGTATTGACACCCCATTAAATTACGGAGGGGAGGGTGAGTTCTTTGAAAGAGGATCCGTATTATATTATCGCCTTGAGCTTTACTTCTGGGAATTACTCAGTGCTGGATCTACAATCAGAAAAAACCCGCGGTGAAGGTTGGGGGGGGGGGGGGGGGGCGGAGACAAGTAAGCCTTTAGGGGGCCCTCAGCCATTGGCATAGTACAGGGTATATGATTCAGGTATACAGGTTCGTATATGCGTATGTAAAAAATAAACGTAGGAACTCTGGAGTACAGAAGCGAATACAATACGCCTATACAGGTAAATGTAAAGTTTCCTGTGCATGTAGCACCGTGCCATGAAGGCACATTTAGAGTATGTCGGTCCCTCATATTTTCGATGTCGGTAATCTTGGAGGTGATGTGATCAGGAAAACACGTTTAGCCCCCCTCCCCCTTCCGGTACTGGGTGGGTCCTAGAGCTGCATTATGCAGGGACAAAGTCGGAATAATTCCAACCCAAGATCACCCACCCCTTGTTTTCCGCGTGGCAGTCAGACTAAAATCAAATCAGGCTAGAATTTCACGAGAAATGCAGTGGTGAAGGTTTTTTCAGCCTATCTTTCTTTAATCAGGAAAAAGTTACGACTGTATGATTGTAACAAATGCATCATTTTCCAGGTGTAAGAAAACAGTGTCATATATATATATATCAGATCACGCTCTCTGATATCACCTTCTTCCCATTTTAAAAAAAAATAGTTCAATTCTATGTGACGGCCACCAATGTGGCGGATGACCGACTGGAACACAACAATGTGGTTCCCCTCTAAACATAACCTGTTTCAATCATAACCAATTGTACCCAGCCTAACTCCTTTACCTTTTATAGGGGTGTTAAGGGTATTTGGAATGGGATTTTAGAATCACTCTCATGTGACTTTGTCAACATGAGATCAATAATCATACACACACGCATACATTATATATGATATGTGTGTGTTGATTGATTAATTTGGTGTTGCTAATCGGGACTGGACCTACAGTTTAAAGTGGGATCCGAACCACTATGTGCCTACACCGGGTATCGAACCCGGGACCCACGCTACCTACTACTGCGCCATAAAGGAAGCTGATATGTGTGTGTAAAGGTAGGTAGGTAGGTAGAGGGGGGCCTTTGGTAATATTTTGCGGGGGGGGCAATCTTTGTAGATCCGGCACTGGGATTACTATATGGTTGGAGAGCGCGAATAATATAATTTGGGGGGGATTGCGCCATTGGCCTTGCGAGGGGGTGGGCACCCCTGGTGACAGGAGGCACAAAGTGGTACGGACCCCACTTTAAACTGTAGGTCCAGTCCCGATTAGATTTACTATGCATAAAGTGGACGTATTTATTTATTTATTTATTCAAAGTTTCAGATACAGCACTTTTAAGGCCATTTTACACTGAAAACTCTAACAAATAACAAGAACAAGTCAAGATGGTTTAAGGTAAAAACAAGAAAAGTTAAATATAAACATAAAGCATAAACAAGGAAACAAACAAAGATTTACATATTCATTTTTAGGGAAGATCGGAAAATGCTTTCAGGAGCAAAAATGTCTATGTTTGTGGGTAGTTTATTGTAGAACTGGGGCAGCCTGTGGAATAGAGCGCGCTGTATAAGGGAAAGCCCAGCAGTGGAGCTGTGGAACAATTCAGTGTTTCGGGTCGATCGAGAGGGAACTCTGAAGTTGAATTCTGTAAGAAGAAATTCAGATCTTAATTTCCCATTGATGATTTTATAGAAAAAATTCATATCGGCCATATCGCGTCGGGTCTGCAGTAACTGAATGTTCAAAGTAGTCAGGATGTCAGGTTTCTGAAGATGCCGCAAAGAAGGAATTCTATGACGAACAATGGCGGTAAAGAAGCTGAGGACGGAATCCATGCTAGAAAGATTTGTATTGGAAGCCATGGCCCAGACTGGAGAACAGTATTCGAGAATCGGAGAAATGAATGACTTGAAAAACAGGCTAAGAGAAGTTGGAGTATTAATTTCAGTGAATCTGTAGAGGAGGCCTAAGAGGCGCATTGCACTTTTAGTTGTAGCTGCGATGTGTTCCTTAAAGTTCAGTTTTTCATCTATGATAACACCTAGATCTTTTTTGGGTCGCAACTGTAGTAATATAATTGTTTTCAAGAACATAATGAGAATGTATTTTGTTCTTTTTTAAAGAGACTGTGAGGGAGGAACATTTCTGTGGGTTAAGTTGTAGATTCCACTGCTTACACCATGTGACAAGTTCGGAAAGAGCATTCTGGAGAATCACAGCATCTTGCGTGGTTGAGATTTCTTTGAAAAGTTTACAGTCGTCAGCAAACATGAGTATCTTGACAGGAAGTGAGGAAAGTCTTTGAGGGAGATCGTCCATGTATAGGATGAACAAGAGAGGGCCCAAGACTCTTTGTGGCACCCCAGACAAGACAGGATGAAAATCAGAATAGGCGCCTGAAAGGGTGAGACGCTGTGTCCGTGAGTGTAGATAATCCTGGATTAAGGAGAGAAATTTGCCATGTATGTTAAATCTAGTTCGTAATTTGTGAATAAGAAGAGCATGGTTTATTTTGTCAAAGGCTTTTGAAATATCCAAGTATATCACATCTAGCTGGGAATTTTTGGAAATAGCCCTAGTGGCATGTGAAAGGAGAACTGAAAGATTAATCAAGCAAGAGCTACCTGGAAGAAACCCGTGTTGAGCAGTACTGATATGCGGAGATGTAAATCTGAATAATCTGTCCTTAATGATTAAAACACCTAATCAATCAATAATTTTTTCTTAGGCTATATAGGAAGAGCGACTACATGTATAATACCTGAATCAAACGAGGCTTGATTTCCTGTAGGATTTTTCAGTTGTATGTTGTTGTGTGGTACTGGCTCATCTGCTAGTTTTCGCCTCACACGATACTTGTTAGTTACTGTACATGTCGGTATATTTCGTTCCCACAAAGCATTGCACAGAGCCGACAAGCTAAACAGATGATGAACGATTTGAACTACTGCTTGTACAGTCACGGACTCTTCTGCGATGTTGCGATTCCATTGAAAGTAAAGCCATTATAACCCACAAGTGTCCGTGACTGTAGTAGTGTGACCGACTTAAGGCGTCGACGATGATTTGAAGAATGTTGCACATTTTGGCAATCCACAGGATGGATTCAATCAGCGTCGGCGCCAGGATCAATCATCATGATCTAGTTCTGCTGAGGGGGACCGAACTAAATTTAAAGGGTGCGATGTTAAAAATAAATAAACATGCATCCATGCTTTAGCCACTATATGAAATACCAATGAACGTTCAGTAGGCTTCTTTGAAAATATGTAAAAAAAACAAAAAAAAACTGTAATTACTACTAGTATTTTCTTTCTTTTTTCTTGCTTTCAACACCACGACATGTACAGTGGGATACATGAATATTACCGTGCAAATTGTCGTCGATGACTATTTTCATTAATTTTTCTCTTACATCCTATGTTTTTATTATGGGATGGATTTTGATGTATGCTGGTGAAGAAGTTGTCGACAGCTTGTTTTGAGCTCTCTTTTAATTCTTGAGTCTCTTATTGGGTCAATTAAAGTGCACGTACATGGTGATGGACAATTTGCAAGGTAATACTCAAGGATCCCACTGTACCGGGAAGTAAATGCGGCTTCCCTTTCAAGTTAGTATTAATTGATTCCTATTGTATACAATAATATTTGTCTTTCTTCAATACCTAATATTCTACGCTCAGTATGGCGATATGGTTTGCACAAGTCATAGTTCAACACACACTCTAACGGTTATAGGTGTTTTCGATTGAATGAACAACGTATGGTTAAGCTTTCTGTTAACTTCACGAAAAAAAGTAGTATTTACCAAACTCTGTAATTTTGTATTAATTCCTTGATACCCATAAGCCAATGTGCACGATAATTCAAGAGAATTTAGTACTGGTGAATAATCATATTTGTTTATCGCCTGTTTAAACAAAATTTTGGTTGTCATAAACATTTCTTTTTTGTGGTTATTCAAAACTTTCAGTATTTTCGACTGAAAATAGGTTATGAAAAAAGGGCTTCTGAAGGGGGTGCGGAAGAAAATTAAGGGGGCAAAGCACCCCTTCGCACGCCACTGGGGATGCCCCTGATTGCAATGTAGATCGCTCACGTTCTATCATTGAAATTTCGACGACAGCGCCAGTTATGTTCTATCAGTACCACAGTGTAGTGATTCTCGAAGTGTTGAACAACAAACAGATTCGATGAACACGTGTGTTACTTTGTGATCAATATTTCTCCAAACTTACGTTCCACAATTTCTAGGAAGGAAGAGCGCCCTGTATTTTCGGAAATTACGTCAGTGACAGAAAGCAACACGTCCTTCGCTTGCATGAGGTTTCCTCCTGGCCGCATGACTAATAATGAAATATTTGAGTCAGGGTTTCAAGGCGTAGGTGAAATGTCGTAGAGACGATTTTTTTTCCGGGTTGTTGTTGTTTTCTTTTTTCTTAAGTATTACATAACAAGGAGACTTAGAACTTAAAAAAAAACGAGAAAGCATTCTGTTTAGTTAATTATAATGTTTTGTTTATATTCAATTGTGAAGTATAGATTGCGTGTTTTACTAAATTATGATTCATGATTTTTCACGTAAATGTATGGCATATATTTAGGCACATGTTGCTTGCGTCTATTGACAAAATTTCTACCTGCTAATGTTGCCAACTACGGAGATATGTCCCTAAAATGGCACTTTTCGCTCAACCAACATAGTCGCCAGTCATAAATCCATCAAATGCTGCATGTGAGCAATATTTGTCGCTAGTGACAGATTGACATGGCATCAGTCATCAGACGTCTATTTATGACCCTTCCATAATTTCTTATACTTCTTTCTCCCTTAAAAGTGCATTTCTGGGGGGGGGGGCGGAAATAAACTGCCTTCCACCAGTTGTTAATTTATGTAATTTTTTTTTTGAGTAAACTGATAATGGCAAGCATTGAAAAATATCTCAATGGATGAGGCTTTATAATAAAACTCTTACGGTTTTCATGATATAAATTTTCAAAGTTTGGGTTGCGCGACTTTTGAACCACACTGTAGCATATACTGATAATTTGGAATGAAAGGAAGACTTATGCTCAAAATAGAACAATTTTATCGAAGTAACTAATTTAAATATTCTTACTATAAAAACGTAACTAGTGATGCCTCAGAATGCAAAAGGGTCCAGGTGGGCGCGGTTCCATCCTATAATTCAGGTAAAAGAATTCGTAATTTCAATGAAAATTAATAAGAGTTGCGCATTAATAATATTATTTTTAGCAGTGTCGGCGATTAGGGGGAGTGGGTAGTTGCCTTCCCCCCACTTTTGCCCTCGTACTATGCTAAACCTTATCTACAAAGGAAAATATACTCTTTGCCCTTCAGTTTTGGCACCTTGCGCCCCCGGTTTTGGAACCCAATCGCCGCCACTGATTTTTAGTTATTTTCCAAATTCTTAGTCTTCTATTACTTCACATAAAAAATGTTCTCAGATATAAGATATAACAATGACTACGTAGTTTTAAGTTTTTTATAATAGAATTAAAATTACTATGGAGGCAAAAACAGTGCACATGACATGACATCATTCTTGATAGTACAGTACGGAAGTATTTCGTATGGTACATGACCATAATGGGGAAGGGCTATGCCTTCTTTCTTGTCAAGTCGCCTTCTCTGTATATGATATTGCTAACCACCGTGGTGAAGTGGTTAGCACACTGCACTGCGACGCCAGATGTTCCGGGTTCGAATTCCGACCTGGGCATGGGTGTTCTTCGTGAGTGCCCCTTCATCAGTTGCATCATCACCCAGTATCCTTTTCGGGATTAGCCAAGAAGTGGCAGAAATGCGAAGTAAAACTAACTAAATGTGTCCATGTGCATATGACATTCTTTTTGTTGTGAATATTTGGCCTAAAGTGAGGGATTATGTCTCTAGATATCGTAAGTGAGGCAGCCAGAGATTTTTGTGGTGGTCTCAATAGTGGGCCAAATATTTTCAGTTGGATTCTGCCTTGGTGGTCATGACCAATAAGAAGCTATCTATATTTATATTTTTCGCTTCCTTTCTAATTTTATCTGTTTCCTACATGTTTCTTAGTTTGTTTCATGTTTTCTCTCTGTATTACTTCCTATATTATGGGCCTCCCCGATGGTGCAGTAGTTGCGTCGTCGGCTTGTAATCAATGGGTCCCGGGTTCAATACCCGGTGGAGGCACATAGTGGTTCGGATCCTACTTTAAACTGTAGGTCCAGTCCAAATTAGCCTTACTGTGCATAAAGTGGACTTAAAAACACCAAATCAACCAACCAACCAACTTTGTATATTATCTATATCTTTCTTGTACTCTTATTACGTATTTTATCTTATGTCTAAACACTGCAGGTAAAAGTGACAACAGAGCTTCTCAGGAAAACTGGCTCGAAACCAGATACACGTCCAGTCGACTTCCTGTCGAGCTGTGTCAAATATACCAAACTGGCGTTCTAATCAGGACTTCAACTTAACGAATGCACGGAGCACGGGGTAAGAGCGTAAGACAAATTACTTAATACTTAAAGTTCTTTTCATGTCTCACAAAATGTTCATTTGAATCAAAGAACAATTGCTGATAATGAAAACGAAAGGATAGAACATATCTGCTGCCATCTATAATTATCTCCTAACAACCACATTTCGTTGAACATTGTCTGGCAACACTGGAAGCAGGCGTGGCGCGCAGGAGTGAGATTCCATGCGTGCAGGAAACAGCTGGTTGCTCTTCAGCTGCTTTCACGATCGCTACGAACGAAAATTGAGTGAAACAGAGTGCATTGTGTTCTACAGCGACGTCATGTCTAGCATGGAGCTTCGCTTGAAAACTGAATGTAAGTAAACAGTGAATTTTTGCATTAAAAATCCTTGAGTGAATGAGGTGTAGTGTAAACAAACATGACAGTGTCTTCTTGGTGTTCCTCATTCATGCTGATTACGCGATGAATTGATTTGTGAAGATCAAAGTCGTTAGCAGCAGTGGCGTATCCGGCAAGAACATGATGGGACATGATCTCCCCCCAGTCAGTGGCGTGGCGACGCCAGGCTATCTGTTCGGCGTGTAGGCATGTTTGCCGAGAGAGGTATAAAAAAATTGCTCAGTTTGAAGTTATCATTTTCCTGCAACGCTCTTGCAATAATTATCACATATTACTGTCACTGAAATGAAATTATGTGTATGAAATATGTACTTTTTCGATAACTTTTGTTTTCCAGGGAGCTCGTGGCCTCCCCTTGCCCCCCTTCCCGCTTTTCCGGGCGTCCATGACTACACGTATTCACTAATTTATTAAAAACATGTGTCATATAAGTTTTTCATAGGGCTCCCAGGATCGAATCCCAGCCCGGGGCGTGAGTGTTCTTTGCGAGTGTCTCTTCATCATATCATTCTCATCGTTGGGATTAGCCAAAAGTACCAGAAAAACGACGCTAAATAACAAACATCAAATAAAATCAAAGTATACGATTTTTTCATGATGTGATTAGAAGATACCAAGTAATAACTTATGTAATAGCAGGCACGTAGCCATGGGGGAGGGCTCGGGGCTGAACCTCCCCCCCGAAATTCTACAAATATCTAATTTAAATAGTGTATGGTGGTAATTAATTTTGCTTCCTCAGCAGGATTAAACATCTTGCGTGATAAGTTGTAATATACTGAGAAATTCATCTTCAGGGGTTCTACCCCCCCCCCCCCATTTTTCGCCTTTGGATGGCGGCAGCTGATAAAGGATGAGCAATAAAATTCTGGCTACGGGCATGTGTAATAGTGTATACAGAATTTTTTTAAAAAAAAAAATCGAAAGTGGTCAAATTTCGGAAATACGTGTTTGACGTTTTCATGACGGTATGTGCTAGAGACAAATGTCACTCAGACGGATTACCAAGTTGATTAATAAATTTCGAAAAATATCTAAAATTAACATCATCATCTATGAATTTGGGATCACATTTTGTTGTAACTTTAGATTTTCCGAAGTGGGGAGTTTTCAAGAAAGAAATTACAAAGCAATATAAAATATTTATTACTCGTAGAATATCATTCGCGCACAACATCCATGTTTCACGAGTTTTTAATGCATGCTCTGTCGGAAATATTTTATTCCATGCATTGTATTAATCTGGCCCATGATAAATGCGAAAAAAACTACGAAAACTTTCTCTCTTGCTCGCTCGCTCGAATTCATAATTTGATTAGATTAGATTTATTTTGCATCTTGTTTCTGTTATTTCTCTCTGTTTTTGTAGGGGTAGTAACAAAAATGGGACACCTAGATCACAGATAAAGGTATAGAAGCAGATCTGGAACGAAGGCAGAAAACCGGTGCAGTGATCTCCTGCTGAGAATCCCCATTCACAAGAAGTTTTGTAATAATCCGCTAAGAGGCGCTGAGAGGCACTACTAGCAATCTTGCTTCCACTTATTCTAACGAACAGAACAAGAGATGGCACTGCTAATTTTCAACAGCTGTCAAGCCTGACGTCACCGGGCGTTACCTTTATCTGTGCCTAAATCCTGAACTGGCTTCCTTGCAACGCAACAGACAACGCATTACAGGGAATCCATTACTTCAGGATCTAGGTGTCCCATTGTTATTGCTGGTGACTTTACCGGAGGAAGGCCAACTCCTGGAAATTGAATTTCAACCTAAAATTATATATTTTACACATATAATTTCATTTCAGACATAGTAATTTATGTTAATTATTAGAGGAGCGTTTCAGGAACATGATAACTTCAAACTGAAGTAAGGTGAACACTAACATGGGAGAGAATATGTCTTGCTTGCCCCTACCCCCACTGGAAAAAAATACTCTGGATAAAACCTGCCTAAGGCTAGAGTTAAATCCACAGTAACTACTGACATGGACGTCCGCAGGATTTTTCAGGGAGGGGCAAGCAATGGAGTATTTCTTTCCAAGGGGGAAAGAAGACACATATTCCACTGTACGAGGGTCACTATTTATATTTTGAACCTTGGCAACACTGATTGAAGTTAGGCGCGATTTGACGTTTGCACGGAATCGTCTGGCATTATTGACCATAACGTACTTCAAATGTTTTGTAAATAACTTGATTTGTGTTGTTTATGTTGCCTTGGAGATTGCGCGACAACAATAAAATGGAATTAACTCGTGAACATTTTCGTGCAATGATTTTTTACGATTTTCGACGTGGATTATCAAGACAAGAGTGCATCGATCAACTTACTTCCACATTTGGCGATGAAGCCCCATCCTTTGCCACTGTGAAACGCTGGTATAACGAATTTAATCGTGGCCGCCATTCGCTCACCGACGAGATTCGCGAAGGTCGTCGAAAATCAGTTGTTGTTCAAGAAAACTTTGATGCTGTGCAAAACCTAATACTGCAAGATCGTCATGTGACATACTGTGAGATTGAGGCAACCATAGGCATTAGTTCCACCAGCATATATAAAATATTACATGATCATTTAGCTGTGAGAAAGGTATGTTCTCGTTGGATCCCACACAATTTGACAAAAACTCAAAAAGACGCTCGCGTCAATTGGTGCAAACAGATGCTCAATAAATACAATCGTGGTGCTTCAAAAGACGTATATAAGATTGTAACAGGTGACGAATCATGGATATATGCATATGAGCCGGAACGTAAACAGCAGTCGACTGTATGGGTGTTTCAAGATGAACCCAATCCAACAAAAGTTGTTCGTGCTCGAAGCACATCGAAACAAATGGTCGCCTGTTTTTTCGGGAAAACTGGTCATGTGGCAACTGTGCCTTTAGAGGAACGTAGAACGGTCAACTCTGAATGGTACACAACAATTTGTTTGCCAGAGGTCTTCGGTCAAATACGGAAAACAAACAAACGCCGTCGGATCATTCTTCATCAAGACAATGCCAGCTGTCACACATCTCGTCTAACAACCGACTTTATGAACAGTAAAAAAATCGAATTGATAGGTCATCCGCCGTACAGTCCTGATTTGGCACCCAATGACTTCTTCTTGTTCTCGAATGTCAAGAATAAATTGCTTGGACAACGATTTCCGTCGGCGGAAGACGCCGTTGATGCGTTCAAAAACCATTTTATGGAGGTGTCTCAAGAAGATTGGAAAAACTGCTTTGACAAATGGTTCGAACGAATGCAAAAGTGTATTGACCATAAAGGATAATACTTCGAAAAACAATAAAGCAGTTTTCAATGCCAAATTCCTGTTTTTTCATTGTTAGGCTCAAAATATAAATAGTGACCCTCGAAATAGTGTTAATTCCTAAAAAAAAAATGTTTCAGTTTGAAGTTTTCATGGTCCTGCAATTCTGTTTCAATAATTAATTAATATTACTGTGTCTGAAATGAAATTATATGTGTGAAATATATCATTTTTGGTTGACTTTCATTTTCCAGGGGGCGGCCTCCCCCCACCCCTTCCGGACGGCCATGACTACTGGTAAAAAATAAACAAAGATTAGTACAAGAAGACTCAAGAAAATCTTACTGTCTAGACTGATTGGTGATAGCCTTTTGCATGTCATTTTTCGGGTTAATTTGACCAAGGGAAAGGCTTTTCACGTTCGGGGCTACTTAACTGTGGGGTGTGTCAACTGAACGTAAACAAATTTAATAGGAAATGGATGTGGAGGAATTCTTTACTAACCGGGCGAAAAGGCTGTGAAAGCTTCGTACTGCAGGGGCTGACGAAGAGTACAAACTTGTTACGTCACGCAGGAAGCCATATTGCTACATTGGAAGGAGATGACGCTGGAAACACGTGAAAACGGAGCGTGAACAGAACAACGGATTGTGGTTGAATACCGGAAACGCAAAAAAAATAATCTTGTTAAGAGACTCGGTTAGGTAACCATTGAGTCGCTGGCACGAACATTATGATAAAACTTGATGCATAATCCTTGTTTTATCACAAAATACAGACGCGACCATACTGCCCAGGTGGTACAATTCATAGTTGCCAGACTTTTTTTTTCTGTTGTAAAACACACTTAAAACGAAAATACGGTATGGTAGCAGTATCGTTGCATTGAATTGTAGTTTTAAGTCCACTTTATGCACAGAAGGCTAATAGGGACTGGGCCTACAGTTTAAATTGTATCCGAACCACTATGTGCCTCCTCCGAGAATCGAACCCGGGAACCCTTGATTACAAGGCGACAACGCTACCACTGCGCCATCGGCGAGGCGGTACCACTATCATGCCAGCAGGATGAAATTGTATACATTTCTCAATTGATTCATATGTTGCTTATAATATATATAGAGTGTATATATAGAATATATATATTCATCCTTAATTCATGGTTAAAGTTAAGTTAGGTTAATAATGTACAATACAGTGGCGTACGCAAGGGGGGTTACGGGGTTTAACCCCCCTTGAGCTTTTGAAATATTATGAAAATAGCTGTGGAAAAAATAAAAATGACCAATTTATCAGTCAAGGACCTGCGGCAGTACTACTACTACTAATAATAATAATATAATAATAATTTGAATTATTATTCGCATGCGGCACGGAGAAAAGCACAGCATTCCAAACACGCGTCTTTAAGAATGAATGCCTTGAAAATAAACACGAATTCTTGAAAATAATATATAAGGGCAACTATGATTTTAAAGAGCAAAAATGTTGTTTTGTATCTCGGCTACAACAATGTTCAATGATCATGTATTTTTGTGTGTGAACCATGAGCATTAACTAAAGAAAATTCTTGATTCGGTGAACTTGGCTAATGTATAGACAATGGCTAGGCCGACAAGAATAACTCAGTCACCAGTCCGCCTTCCCGCGGCACGTTTGAATTTCTGAATTCAAACGACAATAAGCTTAACTATTGTAAAATGTTTTGTTGGTAACAACAGTGAGACAATCCAGATAGGAATTATCGGGGATATTTATGCGGCGACAAAGCCGGAAAATCTCCAACCAATTCCGGGAATCGAATCCGGATCTCCCGCATGGTTGTCAGATGGCCTACTGACGAAACCCCCGCAGCTTCTTGGATGAGTTCCGTACTTTGATTATTTCAATTTATTTTAATATATTTTCTTGTTTTTATGGATTTTCTTCACACTCAAAATGTCTCATCTCGTTGAATAGACAATTATTTCGTAAGAAAGAAAAAATGCTCTAGAATTTGTTAAAAATCGAATTACTAGAAATTAATTTCGTTTTATTGCTTTCATAAATACTATATGTATGAAGATCTCTACTACTTAATAGTAGTAGTGGTATTAGTATTAGTATTAGTAGTAATTCAACTAATTAATTATAAGTATTATTAATTAATTATGAGTATAATAAAACAATGGTAATGTGAATTTGGAGAAAGTTTTAGATATAACCCCCCCTTGATGAAATCCTGCGTACGCTACTGGTACAATATAATCACCTAACCTTATCTTAATCTTAGCATACGACTAAGGTTATTGTCTGTCATATTGCTGACAGTATGGCTCATGTGGCTGTTCGTAATTAGCACCGGCACATGTTCCAAATTGTTTAGTGTTCCCGTTGGTCACCTTGCGGTAGCTACATCACGGAATATTAGTACTCTTCATTTATACACCAAATCTTGCACCAAACGAAATATTTAAATTAAGAGTAAAAATATTATTAATAAGTACGATTCCAATATGACCGTCAAAATTTCCCATGCAACCCGATTAGGCAAATAGCCGTCAATGAAGGTTTCATGTCGGGAATAATTCCGTGAAAGCTGAATTTTTGTCAGTTGTTAGAAAAATACTAGTAGTGCAAAATCCCAAAAGTCCCCGCCCCTCCTCGCGGTGCTTCCCCCCCAGCACCCCCCAAACATCAATTTCGCAGACTCTCCGGTATCGACCTATCTCTCCGTAACCAATGGTCGTAGGCAGGTGATATTATTTTTAGTCATAATCCTCATTATATTGATTGATTGATTTGGTGTTTTAAGTTCACTTTATGCACAGTAAGGCTAATCGGGACTGGACCTACAGTTTAAAGTGGGACCCGAACCACTATGTGCCTCCACCGGGTTCGAACCCGGGACCCCTTCATTACAAGGCAATAACTGCGCCATCGGGGAGGCCCTCCTCATTACATGTGCTACAAAAAATATTCTGTTTAAGTTTTCAATAATGTTGATGATTTTGCCGTAAATTAAAAAAAATAGTATTTAAAAAGTTATTTTTTTCTGTACTTTTTGAAGTTTTTGCCTTGTAACTTTTGAACAAATTAAAATGACAAGAAATTGTTTCCAATAAAAGTTGTAGCCTATTGTATAAGCTTTACAATGATATACGTTTTCACGTATTTTCGTTAAACATACACCATAAAAAGTGTCTCCAAATGGAGGATAGTACCATGGAATCTTTATCACAGATCGCTGGTTAAGTTCGGAATGATTGACTTTTTGATAAAAACAAGAGACTTGGTAGAATTAATTGTTATACCACTTAAGATATGCTCAGTCGTGTAGCCAATCGTCATCTGCGTGCTGACGGCCGCCATCTTGAAAAGAGTCCGTCATATTGAATATTTTTGATTTGATATAGAACGGTGGCACCTATCAACTTCCGTTTTTTTTCGAGGGAGGCGGGACTTTTGGTATTTTGCACTACTAGCAGTGTTCTAACAACTGCCAAAATTCAGCTTTTTCGAAATTATTCCCGACATTCGACGTTTTTTGTCCTTCATTGACTGGGCTAGAAAGAGGATTTGGCGAAACGGGATAACCCAAATGGCGGACAGCTGTCAGACCTGATTGACGGGTGGTGATAAGCCATTAGGCGAAACGGGATTAAACGAAATGGGATGATATCGCCGATAGGACCCTCCTTCCTGACCCGACAAGCAATCAGAAAAGGCTTTCACGCAGCATACAGCTTGTTGCTTATTGTTTACATTCAATTCTCAGAAGTGTTCGAATATTACTGTATTCCCCAAATTAACAGTGTTTTCGAATTTCCTTTAATTCCCTTTTACTGCAACACTATTATAATGTATGCTTAGAAATTAATATATTTATCAATTAAATGATACGTATTGCGATTCTTATTATGAAGAACAAATCTGAATGAGAGTTAACCGAAAACAACGGGACATTTTCGCATCCCGAGCGCAGTTCGAATAATGTCGGAACAGGGATTAAAAATAATCGATTGTCCCGGCTATATCAGGTCGTCTGGAAGCCTTACATCAACAATTATAAAACTAAAATTACCAAATAGTACAGACTGCAAACTTCTGGAGCCTGTCTCTCCCCATATTTAATTTATTTGTGAAAATCGAGTTCTCAGAAAATTTGAAAATTTATTGCTGAAAATCGAATTATCAGAAAATCTGAAAAAACGTCAATGTTTTCCCCCGTAGGTTTTATAGGTTCACATTACAACATGTCGTAGTTCGAGGAGGGGAATTGCCCCCCTGTCCCCCCTCACTTTCTAGGGCCTGCCTCTCGCCAGCGATTGAAAACCCGAAAGCACTATAGCGTTTGCTCTTCGTTGTGCAGCTAGACTGTTAGTTTTTCAGTAACCTTTAACTTCATAGTCAGTAGAAAAAGAAGAATTCCACCTGTCACGCAATACTATAAATTATGAAGTGTGTTGGGTGTAGTTATCTTACCCACTCAACCCATGTAAGGTAGTTAATCAATACGTCCCTAATTTCCTTGTGCTCTATACGCATGTGGACAATGTACCTTTCGTTGCATATTTCGTGTGTTATATCTTTTTTAACGCATTTTTCGTTTCTATTAATATGTACTTGGCTGCTTGGACTCATACGAAAGCATGACATATGGGAGTCTGAAATTAGTTTCGTGTCTATGAATATTCGTGGAAGGTTACGTTCGTCATGCTCAATAATTTCTCATTCGTAGCCACAATTCATTTTTATATGTACACCATGAATGTGGTTTCCAGTGTATAAATTTCCGCGCCACGTCTTGTTGACCCATTCCTTATATTTTTTGTAATCTCGATGTTATTTTTTATATGGTCATAGTACAGTTGAATCCATGAGTATTACCGTGCAAATTGTCCATTACTATTTTCATCAATTTTTCTGTTACATTCTATGTATTTTTAAGTGATGGTTTTTTATGTATGGTGGTGCAAAAGTTGTCAACAGCTTGTTTTGAGGTTTCTTTTAAGTCTTAAAGCTCTTATTGGGTCAAGTATAGTGCACGAACATGCTGAGGGACAATTCGCATGGTATTTTTTTGAATGTGGCTTCAGAGATGTTATCGTCTTGTCCTCTGCTGAAAGTTTATTTTTAGGTTTTATCGATTTGTGTTCGCAGCAAATTTTCAATAGGGGGAGAGGAGAAGGTCAACATTAAAATTGGGTCCTAAAATTCGGAATTTTGACGCCCTGTGACGTCACTTTTTTGAGTCATGAAGAGTTCAAGTGATTAAAAGAAACAGTAGCATCTTCCTTTACCAAGAATAATCAATGGGATGTAGTTCCAGCTTTCATTCAGAAACTTCTAGCAAATCAAAAAGCCTTTGTACGATAACATCCAGCCATAGGACATGAAAGTATCAAAAATGAGAAATGATGGGGGGGGGGGTAGCAATAAATAAATATACTAGAATAAAATAAACATAATATACTATCATGTAAATAAATAATATGTAATGTGAATATGAAGAAATAATATGTAATGTGAATTTGAAAAAATAATATTTAATGTGAATTTGAAGAAAAAATATGAAGAAATGTAAAAAAAGAAGAAGTAGAAGACGGATAAAAGATAAATCAGAGAAAGAAAATGAACAAAGCAGTGTGTAAGAAAGATTAAATTGACTAGCTGCAAAAAACAATAATCAGAATAACAAGTTAAATGAGAGGAAAAACAGGAAAATTGAAATACATAGAAGAGATTGAGACGATTAAAAAAAAATGAACACAAAATATGTAATATTTGGTCCAGAACGATATTTTCAACGAGGAGGGAGGGGACAGTTTCAAGTGACATCCCGACCTTTCCATGGCGTCCATGGAGTCATTTAATAGATGATTCGAGACTCTCTGTGTAGTCATTTTCACATTATTTACACCAGGGTCACCCAAACTAAGGCCCGCGGGCCACACTCGGTTTGCCACGTGTTTTTATGTGGCCCACCTTCCTACTTACAAAACATCTAACTTTAATATGAGTCATTACCTTCTGTGTTAGTATAATATAATATGGCCCACGATCAATTGCCTGAAGTAATTACTTGCACCGTATAGAAAAGAAAAAGTTGGACACCCCTGATTTATGCAATCACCCTCATACAAATATGGTTATTGATAAGAGAGGAAAAAACTTGCTCCCTCAGGAAGCGCATGTATTTATTGTCCTTATTTGTCCTCTCTTCTGAGGGGCATTCGCCCCTGCTCTTTTTGGACCCGTCACTGTCTATATTTCTTTCACGATGCTTTACATTCTACTCCGAAAAATCCTGAATACGTGTCTATGTGAACTATTATGTTGCACACTAGTCCACCTCTATATTGGTAGGATGTAACATTGACAAAGTTTGGACTTACAGCTTAAGGTGATTAAGAACCACCGAGCAATGTGCCACAACCGGGTTCGAACCCGAGACACCTTGATTAAAAGCGACGCCTTTGGGGAGATCCGGATGTAATATTGGGAAATAGTATGTGTTACATGACTTTCCGGCCTCTGTGCCGGAGAATGTTTTCAGGGGAGCATCCGTGTCTGAAGTGAAAACAAATATTAAATTGTTACTACTCTGTACTTCCTTAAACTACATTGAACATTTCTTTTATTCACTAAATTGATAAAGAAACATGCATTTAGCAACCTCCCTTTGTTACTGAGGATGGAAATATACAGATCCGTGATTATCTGTGGTACTATCACCATGAGCAGGCGGACGACGCGTCCTGCTATATATACGTACCTTCTCAACGACAGCACACAACCAAGACTTCCGGTTCTGCAGATTCGGAATCTGCATGTGATCGTAGCCCCCCCTTCCATATACTCCATTGAAAGGTCTTGACGTGCAGATTCCGAATCTGCAATCGCTTTCACTCTATCTCAATTAGGGGCAGAGATACGTCCCCCTTTTTTTTTTTTTTTTTTTTTCTTTTTTTTTTAATTTTAAAATCGCAATATCTTTGTTCCTAATTGAGCTAGGAGGATGGTTGATAGCTCGTTGGACTCGGAATGTAGTCCTCTTTCCGATTCTACAATACAAAATGGGGTTTCCATTTAAAATTTCACAGTTGCCCCCGCACCACCCCCAGGGTGTGTATTTCTCACGATATGTGACCGCTCCGGGACTTTTGGACCAGCCGGTATATATATTGACAGGGTAGCATCCAAATCGTCTCTCTGCCGGATGAATTGATTCCGTTCCTAGAGGAGAAGAGGCAATTAGGGACTGCTGGAGAAAGTCTGGCTCGTCTCTGCGTGGACCTGATAAAATAACTTTGTCATTTTGCCTCGTTTGCTATGTGATTGACTGCCACTCCCTTTTTGACGACCCAATCAATAGCAGACACCGAGTGGCACCAATTCGCTAAGTGGGAGCCAGAGCCAGAATGGAATTGCCGTTGTGCATATCGCTTGATAGCTGTGAACCTCACACAGAGAGATAGAGGGGAAGGGGAGGAGAGAAGGAAGGGGTGAAAGACTCAGAAAGAGTGAAAGAGCTGAAAAGAAAAAAAGATTGATTGATTTGTTGTTTTAAGTCCACTTTATACACAGGAAGAGGGACTGGACCTACAGTTTAAAGTGGTATCTGAACCACTGGCTATGTGCCTCCACCGGGAATCGAACGCGGGAACCTTTGATTATAAGGTGACGACGTTACCACTACGCCATCGGCGAGGCTGAAAATAAAAAGGAAAAAGTTACAGAAAGAAAGAGAGACAGAGATGTTAGATTGATAAGGAGAAGGGGGAGGAAAGTAAAAAGACGAAATGATGGAAAGAGAGAGAGAGAGATTTCGGTTCACTCACTCTGTCACTCTCTCTCTCTCTCTCTCTCTTCTCTCCTCTCCTCTTGATTTCCCCTTCACCCCTTCTATCTGTTCTTCTCTCTTCCTTTCTCTCCTCTTCCCTCCCTCCCCATATATCTCATGTGCAATAACCGGCAATGAAAATGGTACACCCAGATACTGAAATATTCGCTTCCCTGCACGGCGTTAAGTGTGTTGCCTAACTCTACGGCGATAAGTCGTTAGCAGACGCACAATAGCAACTTTTACCACCGCCGTTGAGTTAGGCAACACACTTGCAGAGAAACAATTATATCAGGATCTAGATATCCCATTTTATTGCCGGTGTCTGTACAAGATGAAGAAAGAAATAAAAGGAGAGAAATAAAAACAGATTTTGAACCTTTTTCAGTTTGTTCTGGTGTATTGGTTAGAGTGAAGTGTTACGATGCTATGCTAGCGGCGCTGTGAAAAAAGAAAGAAAACAACCGTCCTTCACGTAACTTAATTCAATATCTTATGTTTTATCTGTGGACTACCAGTAGCTGAATAGTCGCCTTGTAATCAAGGGGTTCGATACCCGGTGAAGGCATCTAGTGGTTCGGATCCCACTTTAAACTGTAGATCTAGTCCCGATTAGCCTTACTATGCATAAAGTTGACTTAAAACACCAATTCTTACTGTGCATAAAGTTGACTTAAAACACCAATTCTTACTGTGCATAAAGTTGACTTAAAACACCAATTCTTACTGTGCATAAAGTTGACTTAAAACACCAACTCAATCAATCAAATCATCCCCTTGATGAAAGTGGTCACAGATTCGATCTCCTGTGAGAGCCCCAAAGCATGCACGTCCATCCTCCATACATAGATTTTTTTTCTATTTACGTTATTTTATGTTGCTTTTATGCCAAGCCAAAGTAAACATGAACTGAATAATGAACAGGTAAAACAAAAGTTAACGGAAAACACAACCTTTCCTTTGCTCAAGATTTGAACCATGTTGACTTTATGTTGTAGTGCGATGCATGAACCACTCCGCCACAAAAGCCGACACACCTGCGCAAGAAGAGAGAAGGAAGATTACACACACAAAAATGAATTTCATTAAATGTAATTGATGCACTTCACATGAAACAATTATGCGTTTAAATTGTTTTTTTTTTTTTTTTTTTGTTCGTCGTTGATTGAAACTTCCGTACCAATGCCTTGTGTACTTGACTCAAATTTTAATTAATTTCTTGCATTATTACTTCACATGACTGGTGGACTTTCCATGTATTTCTTGGTATTCTTGTTTATGTTTATTGATTTTTATTTTTGTTAATTTGTTGCTCACAAACTGAAAAGAAAATCTCAAACTGCAGGTTGAAAATGACACATTTTATACGTTATGCTATACATTACATTATTTGTTGTATTCCACAAAAAATGAAACACTATTTTAAAACAGAATGATAGTCAGATTATAATTTAAGGATTTTGTTTGGAAGAAACTTTATAAAATTGTCTTTAGCGAAACTCGATTAAAGTCAAGTTCATTTTAGTGGATATCCAATATATATGCATCTAGACGTTTGTTAGAAATTTATTCTTTCGTGTACTTTTTGTATTGATTAATGAGTGTTTTTTAGTGCAATTGGCTATTACTTCAAAAATAGGAAAATTATACCTCTTTAATCATCGAGTTCAGATACCCTTGTAAAACACTGCTATAATAATATATTGGATACAATAAGCAAAATTATAACTTTCCTCGGAATTAATTTCTCCTCACTATCTATCTGACGTCACGTCGGGACGTTATCTCTATCTTGTTTTCAAGGTCGTGCCCTTAAAGATTGTTGAAACTGTGTCAGTTTGGTTGCAGGTTTAGACAAGAGTGTTATCTTGCATTCCACTCACAACTGTAAGTGAGAACTGTCATAATGCAATGTTTTCTACAAGCTAAATGTTGACGTCGTGATTACCTCAACGCTCTGATTTTGGTGAGTTGATCATACATGATAAAGCTCTTTTTCTTGTCGCTTTGTGTAATGTAATGCACACTGAGTGAAGTTCAGTCCAAGGAATAATAACGGAACAGAGACGAAACCAGACCAAGTACTTTCTCGTTCTCTTCCCGTGTGAATAATATTAGTTGTATTCTTGCTATCATTTCAGTAATTAATTAACGTGTTTCCGGTTCGATTAATGCTGCTATGTAATTTTGCTCATTTGTAGCATAAATTGGCTTGATTTACATAAAATACATTGTAAATTTGCAATTTGCATGTAAATTTTACAATCACGTACATGTGCGTCGCCGGCATTAGTATGAATTTTTGTTACTCTGTGCCGCACGACTCACAAATACGTAATGTTTATTGACATAGATAAATTTTCTTTTGCACAGTTTTGATATTTTCATAATATTTATTATATTTTTCTTTATCCCCCTAATAAGACAAATTATTACATTACAATGTAATAGTATTATTATTACATCCTACATACATATTTATTATATAACGCAGTATAATATATTAATTGATTGATTGATTTAGTTTATATTACTTCGCGTTTTGTGCCTCTTGGCTAATTTGCGAAGATGGGGATGAGTGATGAAATTATGAAATTGATGAATGGACATTCACAAACAACCAAGCCCGAGCGGGATTCGACCTCGGGTCCCTTGGCGTCGCAGCGCGATGTGCTAACCACTCGGCCACAGGGTCAGGCTATAATATATTAAAATTGCAATACATTTTAGATATTGATGTTACATGACAGAATCACTTATAAAAACAATGTTCCATTTGTAGCTTTGCGTGTAAACTTCCAATGATAAATTTCGAAAGTTCCCATACATTTGCTTGTGAGCAAAACAAGATTCAATGCAAAGTCCTGCTTTTCCTGGACATTCTGAACAATAAAGAACAGTGTCTATTCTCTATCTCTATTGGTACACGAAATAACAATTATAATGTTTCAAACTAACAATGTTACCAAGAATAGAAAAATAAAACAATTTCTTTGCTGTCAAACGATGCCTTGATACGTGAGTAAGAAACCAAAGGAACTATAATGCAATTTGATTCAACAGTGCAAAGAGAGACGCGCAAAGGAGGAAATACGAATGATGCACATGTGCGTCAACGCACACACCTACAATCTCATATAACGCATAAATGCGTTATTGGTAGCGAACGTGTTAACGCGCAGGTTGGAAACCTATTCAAAAGTTCATTGTGTTTGCCTCATCATTAATTTCACCAGTTCATCATTCATCCTCATCGTGGTGATTGCCGTAAGAGGTAGAAAAGCGACGTAAAAAAACAGAAATATAAAATAATTGCAGGTCCAATGCGGGTTAGCTTATCAGAGCCTAAAGTTGATTTAAAACAAGCTTTGTGATCTGAACATTCCAATTTATCTATCTTGAAAGTTTTTAAATTGGGTTCAGTTGCTGAATAAGCATTTTGAATGCCATTATGGGCGGAGAAAATGGATCGGAATAAAATAATTAACCTTTTTTTATTTTCAAAAACTTAGGAGGGGTTGACGCCATAATCTCCCGCCCCTTTTCGGTGCGCTTATAGAGATATAGAGATGCATGAATTTCAACGTGTTTAAACTTTTATCAATTAGCTTCGAAATCTAGAATGCATGGCACGCTTAAAAAAATACTATTTTTGCAACCACGTGAGCGCCAAGTAACGAAGAGTTACTTCAAATTCAAATTTCCTGAAAAGAAGTTCTATGTCCTCTTCTTTTCCCTAGAATGGCCAATACCACTAATACTTTCCAAGATGAAGTCAAATTTTCAATACCTTTATGAGTAAGCTCAAAAATTTCCTGAAACAAGCAAATCCTCTTGCCTGATGTATTTTCTCTAGCCTAATAAAAAGTGCCTAAAACAAAAAGGATCTTCGTGCTTCATTTCTTGTGTCTAGCCTAAAGAATTCCTGAAACAAGTAGGTCTTCTTGCTTGAATTCTTTGTCTAGCCTAAAGAAGTTTCTGAAGCAAGTAGCAATTTCTTGTCTCAATTATTTTGTCTAGCCTAAAGAAGTTCCTGAAACAAGTAGGATCTTCTTGTCTCAATTCTTTTGTATGGCTTAAATAAGTTCTTGAAAGAAGTAGGGCCCTCTTGTCTCAATTCTTTTGTCTAGCCTAAATAAGTTCCTGAAACAAATAGGGTCTTCTTGCCTAAATTATTTTGTCGAGCCTAAAGAAGTTCCTGAAACAAATAGGGTCTTCTCGCCTAAATTAATTTGTCGAGCCTAAAGAAGTTCCTGAAACAAGTAGGATCTTCTTGTGTCAATTTTTTTGCCTAGCTTTAACAAGTTCCTGAAAGAAGTAGGATCTTCTTGTCTCAATTCTTTTGTCTAGCCTAAATTAGCTCCTGAAACAAGTAGGATGTTCTTGTCTCAATTCTTTCCTCTAGCCTAAAGAATTTCCAGAAACAAGTAGGATCTTCTTGTGTCAATTTTTTTGCCAAGGTTTAAGAAGTTCCTGAAAGAAGTAGGATCTTCTTGTCTCAATTCTTTTGTTTAGCCTAAATATGTTCCTGAAAGAAGTAGGATCTTCTTGTCTCAATTTTTTGTCTAGCCTAAATGAGCTCCTGAAACAAGTAGGATGTTCTTGTCTCAATTCTTTTCTCTAGCCTAAAGAAGTTCCTGAAACAAGTAGGACATTCTTGTTTCAATTCTTTTGTCTAGCCTAAAGAAGTTCCTGAAACAAATAGGGTTTTCTTGCCTAAATTGTTTTGTCTTGCCTAAAGAAGTTCCTGAAACAAATAGGGTCTTCTTCCCTAAATTATTTTGTCGAGCCTAAAGAAGTTCCTGAAATAAGTAGGATCTTCTTGTGTCAATTGTTTTGCCTAGATTAACAAGTTCCTGAAACAAGTAGGATTTTCTTGTCTCAATTTTTTGTTTAGCCTAAATAAGTTCCTGAAAGAAGTAGGATCTTCTTGTCTCAATTCTTTTGTCTAGCCTAAATAAGCTCCTGAAACAAGTAGGATCTTCTTGTCTCAATTCTTTTCTCTAGCCTAAAGAAGTTCCTGAAACAAGTAGGACATTCTTGTTTCAATTCTTTTGTCTAGCCTAAAGAAGTTCCTGAAAAAAATAGGGTTTTCTTGCCTAAATTATTTTGTCGAGCCTAAATAAGTTCCTGAAACAAGTAGGATCTTCTTGTGTCAATTTTTTTGCCTAGGTTTAAGAAGTTCCTGAAAGAAGTAGGATCTTCTTGTTTCAATTCTTTTGTTTAGCCTAAATAAGTTCCTGAAAGAAGTAGGATTTTCTTGTGTCAATTCTTTTGTCTAGCCTAAATGAGCTCCTGAAACAAGTAGGATCTTCTTGTCTCTAGTCTAAAGAAGTTCCAGAAACAAGTAGGCTCTTCTTGTTTCAACTTTTTTACCTAGCTTTAACAAGTTCCTGAAAGAAGTAGGATCTTCTTGTCTCAATTATTTTGTTTAGCCTAAATAAGTTCCTGAAAGAAGTAAGATCTTCTTGTGTCAATTCTTTTGTCTAGCCTAAATGAGCTCCTGAAACAAGTAGGATGTTCTTGTCTCAATTCTTTTCTCTAGCCTAAAGAAGTTCCTGAAAGAAGTAGGATCTTCTTGTCTCAATTCTTTTCTCTAGCCTAAAGAAGTTTATTACAGTTTATTGAGCAATTTTCACACCGATAATACCCCTGGGGGCATTGGTGCATGTACATTACAAAAGACATGTTGACATCGCACATATATATATCTATACATCAATTTGGCAATTTTTTAATAATAATATAACATAATATAATAGTAAAACACACAATGACAAATTATTTGTTGAAGTGAACTAGTGCTGTAAAAGTACATGTTATATAGTGTATACAATCTAAATTTATTTTATAAAGTTAGTTAATTCTTGAAATTCTTTTCCTGAAAGAAGTAGGATCTTCTTGTCTCAATTCTTTTCTCTAGCCTAAAGAAGTTCCTGAAACAAGTAGGATCTTCTTGTCTCAATTCTTTTCTCTAGCCTAAAGAAGTTCCAGAAACAAGTAGGATCTTCTTGTTTCAATTCTTTTCTCTAGCCTAAAGAAGTTCCTGAAAGAAGTAGGATCTTCTTGTCTCAATTCTTTTCTCTAGCCTAAAGAAGTTCCTGAAAGAAGTAGGATCTTCTTGTCTCAATTCTTTTCTCTAGCCTAAAGAAGTTCCAGAAACAAGTAGGATCTTCTTGTCTCAATTCTTTTGTCTAGCCTAAAGAAGTTCCTGAAACAAATAGGGTCTTCTTGCCTAAATTATTTTGTCGAGCCTAAAGAAGTTCCTGAAACAAATATGGTCTTCTTGCCTAAATTATTTTGTCCAGCCTAAAGAAGTTCCTGAAACAAGTAGGATCTTCTTGTGTCAATTGTTTTGCCTAGCTTTAACAAGTTCCTGAAAGAAGTAGGATCTTCTCGTCTCAATTCTTTTGTCTAGCCTAAATGAGCTCCTGAAACAAGTAGGATCTTCTTGTCTCAATTCTTTTGTCTAGGATAAAGAAGTTCCTGAAACAAGTAGGATATTCCTATCTCAATTCTTTAGCTTAGTCTAATGAAGTTCCTCAAACATGTAGAACCTTGCTGTCTAAATTATTTTGTCTAGCCTAAATGCCAGACCCTGTGGCCGATTGGTGTCGACCTCCGTGGCGGAGTGGTTAGCACAGCGCGCTGCAACGCCAGGGGTTTCGGGTTGGAGTCCATGGTAAGGCATGAGTATATGTGTTTGTCCAAACGTGATAAACTGAGAATACTGTAAAAGTTGAAAAGTGTGAATGAAGGGGAATGAATACCACCGTGTAGGGGTGGGTATTCCTTTATTGAAAAAAAAAGTGGTTAGCACATTGCGCTGCGACGCCAAGGGCCACGGGTTCGAATCGCGCTCAGGCTTGGTTGTTTGTGAATGTCCATTCATCAATTTCATCACTCATCCCCATCTTCGCAAATTAGCCAAGAGGCACAAAACGCGAAGTAAAATAAACTAAATCAATCAATCAGTCTAGCCTAAATAAGTTCCTTAAAGAAGTAGGATCTTGTCTCAATTCATTTGTCTAGCCTGTAAAAATTCCTAAACAAATAGGATATTCTTGCCCCAATTATTTTGCTTAGCCTAAAGAAGTTCCTGAAACATGTAGGATATTCTTGTCTCAATTCTTTTGTCTAACTTAAAGAAGTTTCTGAAAGAACTCTCCCTAACTTAGCCTCTTAGAGCAGTACTTGTCCACCGGAAAGGTAGTCCAGTCAGCAGCAACACCCTTGGTGTAAATGTGACTAGGGAAATTACTGCTTTTCTCAACATAAGCAAATGGCTGGGTTGTATAATCCAATAAAGTGATCGATTCTATAGCTACGCGAATACGCTTACTCACTCCAAACGGCGAAAGAGAGTAGCGAAGTAGGCTCAGATACTACTAAATTATGCTCTTACAAGTGAAAACGTGTAAGATTATCAGATGCGATAGCACAATACAATGCACGGCATAGGACTAGTTAGTGCCCTACATCAAATGATGATTCAAAATGAAAGAACTTTGCATGTACTTTCGTTAGTAGATATACAATTCATTAAAATCATGAGCTTTGAAATTAGAAAATTGCTGTTTTATCTCCTTTCCTTATAACAAGGAAAGCACGAGAGGAAAAGCAATCGAAGGACTTTTCCTCCTAGCCGCATGGAAGCGTATCGGTGCGTGACGTCAGTGACCATCAACTACGGAGAAATCACTTGCCTTCACACAGCAGAACGTGTTAGCCATTCTTTGTGGTCACGATAAGCAAGGAAGGAGCGTCCTCTTGCGGGGTTACTTGTCAAGTACTCTGGTTGAAGGACGTCGAGTTGGCTACGACGGAACGCTTCACCGATTTCTTAACAATGGAGGTTTAATGAAAGCATGAATGAATGAATGATGAGTTAACATTTTTGGGTACGTAGACACGTAGGGCCATTTTGCAGCACCCTTCGAAGTGTAGGAGCAGTTCGCTCCACTTTTTGTTACTAGGTGTAGTGCAGGTGTATCCCAGTGTCAGGCTGATGCAAGGAAATGGCGTTCAACCGAGTGAACGTTGTACGCAAGAAGAGCGGTGTTCAACTTCAGCCTATATGCTGCTTTCATCGTTCATTTCATTGGTGCATTGCCACGTGATCATGCTCCACACTGTACAGCGTTTCAGAACGTAGTGCAAACGATGAAGACACCAAATACGCTACTAGGCCTCTCCGATGGCGCGGTTGTAGCGTCGTCGTCTTGTAATTAAGGAGTCCCGGGTTCGATTCCCGGTGGAGGCACATAGTGGTTCGGATTTCACTTTAAACTGTAGGTCCAGTCCCGATGAGCCTTTCTGTGCATAAAGTGAAATTAAAACAACAATTCAATCAATCAATTCAATCAACCAAATACACTACGCAACACTCAGTCAACGAACTAGATGACTCGGTTTTGAACTTTGTGACCAACTAGACGCGTGAGTACAAAGGGAGTCATAAAGTGAAGCGAACGAGACGAGGCCAATGTTAAATGAGGGGTGTAGGGAGCCCCTTGACAAAGATTACAAGTGCAAGGTTGTAAAGAGACCTGCACAAGACAAAAAAATCATTAAAAAGGGAAGGCTAGTCTGAAAACTTCTTCAGGAAGCAAGAAAACATTTGTTAAAAGACTTTCACCATCTCCCAACATGGAAGATTAACAATTGGGTAAATTAAAAGTTTGTCTGAGACCAGTAAAGTCGTTACATTCAATGATAGCATTTAAAACATTACTTGCACGACACATCGAAGGGTCCAACCCTTGCAGCAAGTGACCATGAGTGAGACTGCTGTTTCCAATACGACGGCTGTGTCTTATCGGGAGAACCGGTACAAGGAACCCCGTGAACCAGTGGTGGGCTATATAACGGGAAGCTTGTTTTCCGTTAACTCGTCCCAGTACTGCCAAGTGTCAAGGAGAATTATGAAAGCTAATCTGAAATATCTAAACGTACCTCCATTGGTCTGGTGGCTCTATACAGACAATATTGTCGTATCACACCGATTCCCTTTTAAAGTTCTAGTACTTTTAGTATTCAACTTCAGTCACGATGTCACCTTTTGAACCGGAAGTTTCGGGTTTCAATTCAGTGACGGTGTCAGAAAAGAAAACAATAATTGGGGAGGTAGAGCGGGAATATATTCTGAGGGTCAGTCAAATATCAAAACAATCATATACTGGTAAAACAGGATGTATTAACCCTAAACTAAAATGAAACTCCGTAGCGCAACAGCCCTCGAAGGGCAAAGGCCTACAAGGGGCTTTTGTGATGACGCGTGGTCAGCGCATCCAGTCCCATCGCCGCTGGTTTCTGACTTTCGAGATCGGATCCCGCTACTTCTTTTCAGGTAGCTTCTAAATCGTCGTCACGATTCTGGATCAACGCAGAAATTTTGATCTCCCAACGGGAACAGAACCCGGTAATAAGCTCCTCCGGTAAATAGCTGAACAGGGTAAAATATAATATACCACTGCTTGCATTATTTTTATTTGACTTTTTTTCCCACTTTTGACTAATTGCGACGATGAGGGTAAATGATGAATTGATGAAGGGGCCCTTACAAAGAACATCCATGCCCAGCCGGGACTGGAACCCGGAAACTTCCGTGGCGAGATCCAGTCAACCACTTGACAAGCTAATACACTGTATATCAGTGCAGAATCCACTTCTGTTAGCGAAGCAATCAAGCGTTGCACTGGAATGATGCATTAGAAATTGAAAACAATTTTGTTCTTCCAGTGAATGCACATTTCAGTTAATATCTTTGTGGCGACTTGGCACCTTTTACTTTTCCAATGACTCCGATAAAGCATGCTCGTGGGTTAAGGCAGCCGGAGCGTGGTGCAAAACTACGATTCTGGCACATTCTTTGAGCATGAAAGAATGCTCTGCTTTCCCTTCCGTCCGCGCGTGCTCTTCCAAGCTTGGGCTTTGGAAATGTACGTTAGTTCCTGCCATTTCGAAGGTCCTTACGTGAATGCGTGGGTGTGTTAGCAACAAGAGAGTTCTTTTTATCACCTCGAGTTTGCGTTGTGATGTGTATTTGGCGCGTCGAGATAAAAATCGTTAGTTGACTCTCCAAAGTGATTGCGTGTAGTGTGCAATGGAAGGGATATCTCAGTGTATTCTTTATGTTAGTGTATAGGAACGGGAGTTGAAGTTGGGATATACAATCGTCATTCAGGTGAGATTAACTATGTATACTTCATATGAGACTTTTTTTTTTTTTTTACGAGTGTTCCATATGACGGCGTAGTGGCTACCGCTCCCGCCTTGTAATGGATAGATTACAGTTTCCATTGACTGCATTATTTGTGGTTCGGACTTCACGTTAGACTGTAGGTCCAGTCTCTATTAGCCATATCTATGCGTAGAGTGGACTTAAATTTTGACACATTTTTGTCGCAGGAACGGGGTGTCTACAAGGGTACATTGTACACAAGGACGTATGTATGAGGGGTCCAGGGGTCGGAGGCCCCCCCCCCTCCCTCGAATGACATAGCAACCATGTACTAAAATTAAATAATGAAAATATACTTGCTTGTTGCTCATTTGTTGTATAATCACTAGGGCTAGGATTTTTATGACCTAAAAATCACCAAAATATGCAAAATAACCTAAAAATGACCTAAAATTTTACAAAATATGCACTATAATTTGAAAAACGTGCCCTTATAACTAGACTGTTTCAAACATCAATATCTAACTTATGCTGAAATATTTTCATATATATACTATATATACATACATATATACATACTATTTTTGGTTCACTTTATGGGCCCTGATGAGTTGAAATGCACAATGAATACTTTCTGTAAATTTTCAATTAAAATTAAAAAGATTTTGCTGCAGTCAAAAAAAACGAGTCAACATGGGAGTAAGAACGAATCCACTTGGAAAATGACTGTATATTTCTTGAAAAAGCGAAAATATGCTGAATATGACCGAAAATCCATCAAAATACGCTTTATCTCGTAGAAACTGCCAAATATGCCAAAATATGCATTTAAAAAGCACCTTAATTCAATTAGTTTCTTCACAATATGAATTTCTATATATTTAGGGAACACATCACCCTTACCAAAAAAAAACCATGCTAAGTCATAAAAATCCTAGCCCTAATAATCACCAATATAATCCTTACTTTCGACTGAGTTTGGTGGAAATAAATAACGGGGTCATGCCTTGAATGATAGTACACTTCGCAACATCTTATTTGACCGCCCCGAAAGAATTCTAAGTCCCGAATTCGTAAACTTAGCAACATTGCACTTCGGCTCCAAGTGAGAGTAGCCAACTTTGAGTAGGTCCTTCCACTAGACGAGAAACGCTGCGGTGATAGGTTTTCAATTAAACACTTTCCATGAACTTAGAAAGTATAAACCGCTATTATAATACACAATCAAACAGAAATAATAAATTGGAAAAAGAACCTTGAAGGATATTTACGATTCTGCTTGCTCGACTTGAAATTTGGGGGGTTTGAAACACTGAATAGAGTTTTTCTCCACCTGGAGGAAATTGCCATCAAGTTTGTGCAGAAAGAAGCAAATTTGTGAGGAGTTTATGCGACATTTTATTTACAATACCTTGCATAATATCGAACAATTCTCAAAAACATATATTTTACACGACATGTCGAGAAAATGTAATTGAAACACAGGAAGGTGGGAGTCTTCATAAACGTCAATATGTTTTTAAGGGTATAACGTCATTAAGTTAACGTAGAGCAGTCGGTTACGTGCTGCTGTCCTTATTTTTCATCAAGCGTGAAAGGTCGCGGGTTCAAATCCCACCCTCTCCTCTTTCTTTTTTATTTTTTTTGTTCGCTGAACAGATACCGTTGATATTAGAATATTTAAAAAATGAATCCGAAGCACACTTGGGGGTCGTCCCTTCTGCGCATATTTCCCCTTAGAAGTTGGAGATTTCCAGGATTTAAAGTTAAAACTTTTCTTTTTTAGTTATTGTTCATATGTTGTGTTAACACACACATCATGATTAATTCACAAATCACATATATGTATTTAGGATGCAAAATGTAATGTTATTTAAGTTATGTATTGTTTGTTCTTCACTGTCACCTAAAATATTGATTATTTGATTTTGATACACTAAAAAAAGATACACGGTTATGTTAAGTAGTGATGTAGTGCAGTACTGTAACGAAGGAGAGCGTTTAATGAGTTCAAATTGCTAAGGTTGGTAATTTTATGTCCGCTCCTTCGTAATGACTGTTCTCAATCCCCTCACCACCATCTTACCATGCGTCTAAAACTAATAGTAAATCGCTAATTAACATAAATAAATTGTTATTGCGACGAAGGCCGATTCGATAAGAAACTACTCATAAGTATTTATATAGTGAGTGACAAACCAAAAGTTCAAAACCTCAATGATCGTTAATTCCTCACTGCTTTGTATATAAAATGCAGTGGTCGAAAGTAGCGCGCTACTTGTAGCGGCGCTACTGTAGCTAGCTACAAAATTTGTAGCTGTAGCTGTAGCGGCGCTACATTTTTAAAATTGTAGTTGTAGCGGTAGCGAAGCTACAAAATTCCTGTAGTTGTAGCGAAAATTTCGCTACAGCTACATTTCTTCTCAGCATTTTGAGGTAAATTTTGAATGTGGCAACAGCATTAAAAAAATCGACAATAATGCTTACTTTTGCAGGAGGTTCATAAAGACAAAGTCTATTACATGGAAATACGGATAATGTAGATTATAAATATCTTGATATCGCGGTATAGGTATCCGCGTAATTTATTTCATTAGTATCTTAAGTATCTTAATAATTCTAATATCCAGATAACTAACTGACATAGGTATATGAATATATATCAGCTAACAGCTACTTTTTTTGAGATTTTGTGGAAATGTCTCATTTGTGGCACCCCTGGAAAAAAAATTCCTCGTTTGCGTCAGCCCGGAATATATATTCTGGATATCCCTAGTATAAGAGGCAGCAAAATGTCATTAATTATGTGTAAAACACAACTTGCAGTGCAAAAAGGAGCGATCCATTTTCCACTAGAATGATAGCAATAGGGCCAGCAATCAATGGCTCAGTATGTTAACAGAACTCTCGGATTTACACATCAGTTTTCTCAATATATTTCCCTTTAGATTTTCTGATACTTTTGCTAATCATGACAATGAAGATCAATGTTTTATTTAGTAATTATCTTATCTACAGACAAGGGATCCCGGGTTCGATACCCGGTGGAGACACATAGTGGTTCGGATCCCACTTTATACTGTAGGTCCAGTCCCGATTAGCCTTACTGTGCATAAAGTGGACTTAAAACAAGAAGTCAATCAATCATATCTAGAGTCGCTTTCTGCCACTTTTGGCTAATGTAAGAATGAGGAAGAATGATGAAAGACGATGAGCAACGTGGGGAATGGAGGAGCAGGAGGATCCCATCCTCCAGGCATCTTTCCTAGTTTTTATTTGGAGTCCACTTTATGCACAGATAAGCAAATCGAGACTGGTTTCGAACCTCTATGTGACTTAACTGAATATTTATTCTCAAGGATAATATGTTGATATATAAGTGTAAATAATTCTACCAAATTTTATTTGTGTATGGTTGTAATCATTCATTTTGTGTCACCGTAATTGCACTACTCATATATCAAATTTGAATTGATCTGCCGCTTACATAGGTACGTCCACGCTATAACACAGGTGACGGAGGAACAGTGTGGGAGGGAGACCAGCAGTCGGTAGGTAAGCCAAGGCCCTTCAAAGGGCTGTAGCGCTGTGGGTTATTATAGGTACGTTATTCTGAAACACTATATTGAAAATAAGCAACTGAAGTAACACTGCTATCAAAATTACCGAATGACGGGAATCATGATAATAAATAACAGAATCTATTTTCCAGTAAGTACAACTATCATACTAGGGTCTTCTTTGGAATATACATGTGGTTGTTAATTTCTTTTATGCAAAAGTAGCGGAAAAGTAGCGAAGTAGCGAGTAGCGAACAGGAGTAGCGTAGCGAGCTACTTCTTGGAAAATGTAGTTGTAGCTGTAGCGAAGCTACATTTTGGAAGAGTAGCTGTAGCTGTAGCGAAGCTACTTTTAAAATGTAGCGTTCTGATCACTGCTAAAATGTTTGTCTTCTTTGAACAGAAAGTACGAGTATCAGATATAACAAACTTTCCGCACTAACTTTGCAATATTCGAAACCACCATTACAGACTTAGCTCTATGTAACTTGATTCTGCGCATTCCACGTGGCATGTGACTTCCTCGAAATAACTTTCTCTTACTATTTCCTTCCCTCTCGTGAAATACAGAGACCAATGTTAACTTCTTAGCACGGTGGATAAACTTTACACCAAACGATATACTCCTGAAAAAATTATGCCTAGGTGGAGTATCGAACCTACGACCTCCCTCGTAAGAATCAAGCACGCTACCTCTTCTCCAGATAGCTCATGTTAAAATTTGCTACCAGTTTGAAGAAACCAATTCACACATAATATCAAGTCTATAATTTCCTCATGGCAATTTTCATGAGAAAACGAATTCAGATAAAATCGAGAAACGCTGAAAGGGAAAAATGATGAACATGTCTATTGGCGTTTTGTCATATTTTGTAAATTGTGTAAAAATTCCGTGTTTTGAACAAGCAATCGTTTAGTTATGAAGTATTTTGTTGTTTGTTTAAAGTAGGAACAGGAGAGCGAAAAGGAGTCATTTGAACCAGACCCCGTTTGACAAGAAACTTCAGCTTTTTTCAAAGACTGTATGAGAAGAGAGAGGAACGTATGAAATATAAAATATGTGTGAAATTAAAACAATGGAAACCTCGAAAGATGATACTAACGAACTTCAAAGTATGAAAAACATATTTTCGTGGTGGAAAACTGCAAGTCATTTTCGAAATATGAACTTGATTATGAAGTGGAGATATGGGACGATACGATCCCTCAGCAAGAAAATTTTAAGTAAGCTACCTCCAACTTTTTCAATGGTCATAATTACTAATTAGGGTCCGGAAGTTGAGGATAAATCAACTTTTTTTCTGACCCTTAAAAACAATGCTAAACCTGATATCATGTCCGTTTCCCTTCAGTTAGAGCCGGAAAACACTTTCTATTTTACATTTTTTTTTTCATTTTTCGGCCTTTTTTGGCTTTTAGTTTATTTGTCAGTATTTTTAATAGTTTTTGTTGCATTTTTACTTATTTTTTGAGGTTTATTTTTCTCCTCCCCTGATGTTTCGTGCATTTTAAATGCATTTACTAGTAAAACTTAGATATTTAGATTCCTTTTAGCAAATTCACCATGAATCGAAAATACGGTCAATGGAAAAGCATAATATTATTTTTAACTGAAATGTTTGGCAAAGGATTAAAATACTTTGTGTGAAGATCTACTTTGAGGTTCTTTTTCTGGACACTATTATCGCTTTAATCTGTAGTTTTAAAGTAAAATTAGTCACAATATAAAATGCAATTACACTCGGGTATACGCGAAGCAGAACTGTATTTTCGGATGCTGGCCGACTACAGTATCATAGAAGGCCCACTCTGAAAGGAGATGAATTGGTTGATTTGGTGGTTTAAGTCAACTTTATGCATAGTAAGGCTAATCGGGACTGGACCTACAGTTTAAAGTGGGATCCGAACCGAGTGCATAAAATAACGTGAACTGTGTGGTGTAGGGGGATCGTTTGCTTATGGAATGGAAGGTCATCGGTTCAAACATACTTCCTTGCAAAATCTTTTTCGGGAAGTAAACGGCTTTGGACGAGAATGCTTATCTACGTTTCTTGGATATTTCCGTTGATATTTATGCGATTTATGTCCAGCATTTCCGGATACAGAAATTGACATGTAAGGTCTTAATATGTGTTAACTTATAACAGCTGAATGAAAGGAAAAGTATTTCCTAAAATCCTGCCAATCACTGAAAGATTAGGAACATTAATAGAAGTATTACTTGAGGCATGCACAGTGGCAACGATTCGGGGGGTGGGTGGAGGGACAGTTGCCTCCGCACTATGCTAAACCTTATCTACCAAGGGAAAGTATACTGTCCTTGCCCCTCCCTCCCCAGATTTGGCACGTTGCGCCGTCAGTTTCGGAACCCAATCACCGCCACTGAGTATGCATCACATAAATATTTACAGTAATATCATATAATATTATATTACGTTATTACAGCACTTCGTACTCGGTAAATAAAAATAAAAAAATAATCAGGAAAGGGTGGGATTTGAACCTACGATGTTTCGATTTTGACAAAAACATTAAAAAACAAAAGTGCTGTCATCTAACCAACCACTCCAGAAGATTGCTAAGAGAAAGCTCAGTAAAACACGTTAATCTCAGTTGAAGCAACATTGTACCGGAGTTTCGAACCATTTTTCGCCAAGAACCAAGGAAAAGACACACTTTGCAGAATCGTTTGGTGTTGTGTAAGGTATCTTTACTAAACATTTCGCATAAAATCATCATAAATTTGCCTTCTTGCATTCAGATGTGACCGCAATTCTTTCCAGGTGGATGAGAACCTGTTCAGTGTTTCACAATGCAGATACATTTTCCTATTTTCAAATTCAGAACGACGAATCTTGAAATATTTTCAACATTCGTATTTCTACTTAACATTTTTTTGTTTACTCATATATTTTATTACTGCTTTAGGGTATCTTTACTTTATGGAATGCGAAAGAATGAAAAAAAATTGAAGCGCTATGCTGCCAAATTTACGAATTTCGGACTTTGAAATTTTTCAGGGCGGTCAAATAAGATGTTGCGAAGTGTACCAAAGAAAATTTATGCACACGAATACTTATTGTAATACGCATAAAATATTAATCAGGAACTTTAGTTTTACTCTAATTTGATCTAACATCTTTTTTGTTATTTAATAAATATTAAATTCTTCATCATTTTTACAATAATTCCCTTGCCAGGACAGTTGTTATTATACAATTTTGACAATCTTGACTCCATGTAAGTTAGATAATGAATACCTGCTGTTGTATCTCTATTCGTATACCGTGTTTTTACCTATTCCTGTAATAACAACAATATAGTATTAGTTATTTTACATGTTGTGAACATACTTATAAATTATATATTAACGTATTGATTCAACATTATTATTATTATTATTTCTGAGACGGTTCGGACCCTCGCCCCGAAATATATTTCTAGATACGTGCCTAATTATACCCCCTAAATTTTTGACAGGGGATACATTACTCCCTCCCCAAATCCTTCGATCCGAATTGTACATGTTGTACCCTCCTCAAATAATTTGACAAAAGCAACCGTTCGAAGAATCCTTTTTTAGCAGGTAAACTCAAACAAGTTTATTTTGTCTAGGTAATCTCCCTATACGAAAAGAAATTAAATCCACCGGGAATTTATCACACTGTATTGTGGTACTACTTATCTCACTTGATCTGTGCTTGTGAAAAATTTCCAAGGAAGTAAAAATGTGTAAAATTAGTTTAAAGCGATAGAATGAAGCCTGCTGCTTATGTTATTGTCTTGTACACGTTAATAAAATTTAAATTATTTTGGGAATATTGCTTTTTTATTATTGGCGGTACAGTCACGGACAGTTCTGAGTTGTAATGATTCCATTTAAAGTTAATGGGATTGTTACAATCCAGATGTGTCAGTGACTGTACAAGATTATGCAAATTGAGAATTGTTCTAAAATGGTAAGGGCATGTTAAGCATACATATATATTTGACTACAGATAACTGTTTTAATTTAGAGCTTTTTACAAGTGGTAGATAAGTTAGAAAATTTACCTCTTGTTACATTTGGCCAAGATCGGTCAGTGCGTTTCACGATGGCGGCGAAAAACTTTTGAGAGCCTTCTCAATTTTTCAAATTTCTGTGTACACTATATTTCTTTTAAATTAAGGAATGAAAATCGCTACAATTTTAGGGCTTGTATATATTTTGATCATAAAAACTGTCATGTAGCCCATCGTTTAAGAAGTTGGAGTGTGAAGTAGGAGCAAATTATCATTATCGTGACCATGATATATGCGGTAAATTTATAGATTTAGAGCTGAACTAGAGCAAAATCGGTCAACATGTTTCAAAATGGCGGACGATTTTTTTTTCTATATTGCAGTCACTCTAGTTCTGGCACTATTTTCAAATCTCTGTCTGCACTACATTTTCAGAGCTTATAAATAAAACTCGAAGCAATTTTAAGGCATCGCCTAAATTATCATTTTGTAATTAATCTTACGAAATGTGGTGCTTGATTGGGAAGCAGAGAGAGATAGAAGCGTTAGAGATATCATATGAGGCGTTGCGGATACGAAGGGCGAACTCAACAAACTTGCATTGTGAGGGAAATGCGTTTCAAGTTTGTCAAGCACCGTGCGAACTCCACAAAATGTTTGGAAATCACGTATGAAACATTCCAATCTACTGTTACCAAGTTTTTGTGGAGTTCGCACTGTGCCTGACAACTTGAAACGCATTTTCCTCACAATGTACGTTTGTTGAGTTCGCCCGTCGTATTCGCAACGCATTATTATTTTTGCAGTTTCAATACTTGTGAAGAAGATAACTAATGTCATTTATTGTTATTTATTACACTCTTTTCTGGAAAGTAATCATATTGCGAAAATACAAAGTTAATACACGTCCGCAATAAATTCTTCACGTAATCTCATTTATCCTTCAAAACATGACAATTAAAATACACCTCAGAACCTTCTAGTGGCAAAGTGCTATCTTAATCTACGTGAATATAAATTAAGCCAGACCACTTGACACATTTTATCACCACATTGGTTTTAACTCTTTGGTCACTATTTCTCATGAAAACACGGAATAAGAGAAATTATGATGCTTGAAATAAGAAACATTCAATCCAGTTTCGTTAATTTTTCATGTAATTTTTCAGCAGATGAACTGAGTTACTTGAATTTATCATTAATTGATGGAACAGTCAAGTCCAGTAATAGAAAATTATCAATAGCTACTAATATATCATGGAAGGTCAATGGATAGCCTAAATTGTAATAATTACAGCGAGTCTTACATTTGTCCCATAACGACGATGTACTGGGTCAACGAAGTTAGTAATTCGTTGTGTTTTATACAGCGTATATTGATACACCTGTACATTGAATTGTATCTTCTGCAAATGTGCTGTATAAAGAAATGAACTGCCGGAGTTCTAATTGAGGTGAGTGTACAGAGATGAGCATAATTAGCTGACGGTTTCAAATTGCAGAAACAAAACGAACACGTTTCCTTAGAGCATATTATGTAAATGAAAAAAATCCTACATCTCTTGGAGATTAATTCAAGAAACAGCAAACACTTCCTACACTTCTTGGAGATTAATTCAAACAACGTAAACACCCACATAAACGGATACTAACAAAAAATAACAGTAGCTTTGATCATGTGACCATTATTACTCTTAACAAAATGGCGGACGACTATATTTTGATTCGTCAGTGTGCTGCTACTGAATTTCTCGTTGAGGAGAAAATCCCCGCTGCAGAAATTGAACAGAGGCTTCAGGGTGGCTATGGAAAGGTGCGCATGGGTACTTGCAGTGTTGGAAAATGGGTGAAACATTTTAAAGATGGGAACACGAGCATCCAAGATAAGCCTCGTAGCGGTTGCCCTCGAATAATATCAACTGAATGCAATAAGGAGAGGGTTGGGGAGATTTTCTTGAATCTTGGCAAACCATTAATGCTACTCGTTATGTCTACACGCTGTACAAGCTCCGTCTTGCATTGCGCGATAAACGCCCTGTAAGAAAGATCATCCTAAAGAACGATAATGATCAGCCCCACTCAGATTGCGTCACATCTGAAGAAATTGACAAAACTGGGTGGGAAGTTATTTCACACCTCTCCAACACCCCTGATCTGACACCATCAGATTACCATCTGATTGGATTCATGAAGGATCTGGTTCGAGGTCAATGTTATAAGACAATGGGATCAATTCAGAAAGCAGTGCGTCATGTCTTATTCAGGTTGGAACGGAGCTCTACCGCAGGGGTATTAAAATTTCCAGAACCAGACCCATTGATTACAAAGCCACGGGGGAGACCCTTTGAACTTGTATTCGTCACTCTAAACTCAGAGGAGCGACACTTGTCATGACTTGTTTATCCTCACCTCACATGTGTTCCATATAGAGGGTGATTCAATGAGAGCGTGCAAAAATTAAACAGGAATACGTGTTTCATTTTTGCACGCTTTCACTGAATCGCCATGTATACAGGGGAGTATAGTTACAAGGGTGAGATTATTTCAGTAACATCTCAGTAACATCATCTCAACCTTGTCACTAACTCTCTTGCTCGCGCTCCACACAGTTGGTAGAGCCGGCCCCCGTGGCGGAGTAGTTAGCACATCGCGCTACGACGCCAGAGTCCCGGGTTCAAATCCCGACCTGGGCATGGATATTTGTGAGTGTCCATTCATCAATTTCATCATATCATCACTCATCCCCACCTTCGCAAATTAGCCCAAACTGGCACAAGAAGCGAAGTAAAGTAAAGCAAATCAATCAATCAATCAATGAACACAGTTGGTAGACACGCTGGCCAGACTCGCATAGTCAGCTGAAATGTTATTCTGGTTTACATCGTGGTAAATTTTGAGATATTTGGTTGACAGAAAAGATGGTTATTATTGTAAGTCTTGTTGTGTGTGTGTGTGTGTGATTTCTTATCTATACATGCACAAGACATACAAAATACGTAGGTTCAAATTAAACAACATAACTTTAATACATGGAAGCCATTCACGTACATCTTACACACGGTTACTATGACAACCAATCAATAACATGCTATAAATACAAATTCTTCTTCTTCGCCTTATCATGCGTCTATCAATTATTGGAATCTGTTTTAACTGTATTCTGCGTTTGTGTGTCTGTGGATATTCGCTGTCGTGCTAATGTATCGATGAGGGTTGTTCAACAAGTTTTGCGTCCTGGCCTTTTACTTCTTTATTGAGTGAGGGAAGTTTATGATTTTACATTTAAATTTAAAAAAAAAATAATATCTGCTCTAAGAGGATATTTTCTGTTTAAGGTAGTGCCACTGACGTCAGAGCAGTACCTTGGAAGATGTCGGACTACGTGGACACGGTTAGCGTGCTGTGATTGAATTTCCGACTGGGGAAGATGTTCCACCTGTCGAAATCCACCGTTGAATGCGTGACGTATATGGGGAAGCATGCGTTGACGTTAGCACGGTTAGGAAATGGTTGCGGACTGAACACACTGGCAACCCAGTCACGGCCACTTTAAAGACAAGCGCCGCAGTGGATGCATCCACTCGAGAGATGGTGGCGTGTGTTGATGAATTGATTGTGGTATCGCCGCATTAAGAAGAGGAAGATCGTATAGATTCTGGGTATATGCTTCAAACAGTGAACCACATCATCAACAACGAACTTGGGTTAAAAAAAAACTGTGTTCCAGGTGGGTCGCTCATCAGCTGACAATATAGCCAACCTCATTTTTTCTGACGGCATGCAAAAACTAGTGCACCGATGGCGGAAGGGTATCGACGCTGGTAAAGAGGACATTCCAAACTTTCATTTGAATGTAAAATCATAAACTTCCCTCACTTAATAAGAAAGTTATAGCCTAAAAGGCAAGAATTATTAAACAACCTACGTACATTTAGATAACCGAAACGCACTGATTAAGGTTTCGTATAGCATAATTTACAAGTGTCAATGCCACAATTTTAACGTCTTTTTTTCGTTGCAGGAAAGTCTAGATCTGATTCTTCACTGGCGAATCTCCACCTGCCCAACGATGGTCACTTTGGAAAAATACCTTCGAGGATGCCTGGATGTAGCTCCTCCAGATGATATGGACGTGGAAGAAGTGGTGAAGCTCGGCACAACCTTCCCGCGTCCGTTTCCTGTGAAGACATCCCGCTGCGAGACGCTCCTAGAGAAGGACCCAGACTGTGCTCCTCTTCTCAAGCAAAATATCAACAACACATACCCAGTGATTCACGAAAGAACGTTATCTCTCTTCTGCAAGTTTCTAGAACACAAGAAGAAACATGGGACCAAGATCGAGAAGAACGTGTACGAGAATGTTGGTTTGGTAGAGTTGGTGGAAAGGTTGTTGGTGAAACGTGCTGTTGTGTTCTGTGGTGCCAACGATGGCTATGTTCTTCTGACTGGTAGATCTGGTGGTGGAGGTTGGGAGCAAATCGGAAAGGTTGTTGAGAAACCACCATTGTTGTTGAAGGATTGTCTCAGTTATGATGAAATTAAACTTTCTGCTTTAGTGGCAGTGTCTTCTCCGAGCGTGTTCATTAACGATGGTAACAGGCACAACCGCGGTATGCCCACGTCACCCTGTGATTTGGAGACTTCAGGGATCATCGTAGGGATAGTTGGAGCAAGATTAGAGAAGGAAAATGTTATGGAGTGGCAAGAAGTGGTTGTTAGCAAGACACAGAACATTAAGGAAAACGGTTATGGACCTCAGCCCAAATCATCGACAGCCGAAGCGTCCTTCAAGAGAATTTGGGCCAAATTCTACGGCATACCGCACTTCCCGTTGTACCATGAGGTCACTGCCGGCAAGAGTAGCAAGTACAAACTGTTAACCTACGACGGACTGTACTTCAACAATGATGTTTTCAAGAAGAGAGTGGAGGTGTCCGCCCTAACTCTGCTCTTGGAGGCCAATGACAGGGCTTCCAAAGCGAACAAGCAAGCGTATGTCCACGTCGTTGGGTTTGGTCTTGGGGTCTGGGGTCTAAGTCCACATCAAGAGAAACTCTTCATGGATGCGTTTAACTGCTGCTTCCACTCTCTGACTCTCACCAACATAGCCGATGTCGACTTCAGCTGGTTCGAGGAGAGCTCTTGCGGTGGCGTCACCGATGGGGGGTTCGTCGAGGGAACGAAAATTCGAATTCACTTCTCTAGGCGCGACCCGCATGAGAAACTGACGGGGGATGACTGTGGTAAGTTGCTCGTTGTTTCGTACGCTTGGGACGGAAATGCCATGCCAGGTAATGAATACTGGACCGGCGGTTTGTCATCTTCTGGTGATCCCGCGGCGGCATGTGCCAGCCAGATACCAGAGCTTCAGAATCCTCACATCAACAAGAAAGTATCTGGAGCCAACCTACATGTTGCCTCGTCGAAATGGGGAGTGATACATATTGCAGATTACGCTAAGCGAATGTTGAAGAAGCTGAAAGACATTGGCCATCCAAAATCTAGCTAGCGTGTAGACGTTTGTGAACTTAGTAAGCAATATGAAAAAGTGAACCATGTGAAATTGAAGCTTTGCCACAGCTGTTAACTCTACTTTATAGTATGGATTTCCACAAAATTTATAAATTAGCAGAAATGGACCGTATTAGTGGTGACGTTACAGAAGACGACGGAGCACGTGTTGAGTCTAAACAAAGTGGAAACGTGTTTTTCACTATTAAATCCCTTGAATTTTCCATCGGAAAAGTTGTGAAACAAAAATGTGATGTTTGTCGCAATGTGAAGATGAGATTTCGGAGAATAAGGCTATACATAACACATACCTTACAGAGAATAAGGTATTTCTTAGAGAATAACCGGAGTAAGAAAATCATGCAAAATCTAGATTCCAGTTCCGAGCACAGCCGAAGCAGGCCCGAAGCTCACCCGATCTCAAGTCTGTTACGCTGCCGCTGTGGATGATAGGAAACCAGCAGCCGCACGTGACTGAAGCAGCAACGCCCATTGGCTGCGATTCCGGATCGGACGTCGATAGGAGCTTTTGCTTTACTCGATTTCCTAATCCATTTATTCTTTACATTCTCATCTGTAAGGTATGTGTTATATATAGACGCATTCTCCAAAAACTCATCTTTACATTGATGTAGGATAAGCATCACAATTTTGCATCATTGCTGTCACAATTCTTAAAGCCAACCCTTCCGATTGAAATTTCAATTGCTCGGGATAGGAAAAAAACACGTGGTAGATTTGTTTGGACTCATGACGTCACACTAATATGGTCCATTGCTGTCATAATCCCAACATCTTGTGAAGATCTATTTTTGCCTTCGTCGTCTCAACTACTACCTCCGAAGCACAATGATAAAGGATCGCCTGATCTTGCCTTAACCGTAGAGAGAGAAGCTGCGAAAGAAGTTGATTTGGATGTCCTGCAGTTCGACTCTGAGCATCAAAAGAGAAAAAGTCGCTTGCACTAATATTTCAATAAATTTAAAATTCAATATTTTGGTTTTATCTGGGAAGTATAGTTTTAGTATTTTTCCATGTCCCCTTAACACATTATACTGCCAATTAGTTTTTTATAATTTATATTTATTACTATGTACAGTGGGATCCATGACTATTACCGTGCAAATTGTCCGTGACTATTTTCATTCATTTTTCTCTTACATTCTATGTGTTTTTAAGCGATAGAGTTTTATGTATGTTGGTGCAGAAGTAGTCAACAGCTTGTTTTGAGTTTTCTTTTAATTCTTGAAGCTCTTATTGGGTCAAATAAAGTGCACGAACATGGTGATGGGCAACTTGCACGGTAATACTCATGGATACCACTGTACATGTTATGAAATGTATTCGAATGTAAAATTTAACACATTTTCAATGCAATTTTGTACATGTGTACAATTTGGTTTTACTACAATGCGTAAAGTTCCTATTACTAGATAATAAATCCAAAGGTCCACCCACAACACACAGTCTGGAGGCGACACTGGCAACAACATTAAATAAACTCAGTTTTTTGCAAACTTTCTGCTCGACTGCAACGAAGTGAAATTAATTGATGACTATACGCATAGACACATCACAACTGGAAATTCTCCCGCTCTTACTATATTGAAGCGACTGGATGTCAAACAGTGCATTATTATGAGTAGGGCTAGGATTTTTATGACCTAAAAATCATCAAAATATGCCAAATAAAAAATGCTCTTTAAATAAAATATGCACTATAATTTGAAAAATATCCCCTTACAACTGAACTTTTTCAAACATCAATATTTAACATGCTGAGGCATTTTCACATACTATATTTAGTTCACTTTATGAGCCCTGAGTTACAATGTACAATTAATACTTTCTGTAAATTTTCAAATAAAATTGATTGCCTATTGTCAGCCAGCCAAGCCTTGCACTGAGTAAAAGGAAGGTAGTTCTCATTCTCATAATTTTGCAGAAAATAAACAGTGATCTGCTCTTCAAACAAATTCAACAATAAACAAACATTTGCTCAGAGTTATTTTGGGCCAAAGTCCATTTTCTCATTTCATTCCAATAAAAAAGGAGACTGGTTTTCCACATTTTTCAGGAAATAAACTGGGACGTATAATTGTAAAAAAATCAACAACTTGAGTGAACGAATCCACTTCGAAAATGGCTGAATATTCCTTGAAAAGCGAAAAATGCTGAATATGACCGAAAATCTATCAAAATATGCTGTATCACATAGAAATGGCCAAATATATATACATATGTCCTTAAAAAGCACCTTAATTTAATTAGTTTCTTCATAATATGAATTTCTGTATATTTAGGGAACACATCAGCCTTATCAAAAACAATTATTTAAGTCATAAAAATCCTAGCCCTAATTATGAGTTTGACTTTTTTTAGAACGAGACAAAGACCTATCTTCACCACAGTCACTTTGACTTAACCTGCCAGGAACAAAGCACAAAATTTCTCAAACTATAATTTCAGACATTTAATATCGCCACGTTCTTGGTTCATTATACCATGATGCAGTTTCTTCGGAACTTAAAGTTGCTAATAAAACTATTGAACAATAATTACCTGGTATGTATTCAACTCTAATAATGTCATGTTTTAGAATTATGTGTGGTGGCGAATACATGCATGCAGTTTGAAAAACATATGCTGGTTCAATTTTATTTGTGGCAAAGTAAATGTTCATTCTTTGCTTGAATGTTCATATTGCCCCCAAAATGGCATTGCTGCAATCGTTAACTCATGACTGTTTTCTCTTCCAAATATATATATTTATGCTGTTTTAACAAATGTTATATTGCAGTGCATGTTAATTCTAGAAAAATCTAGGAATGAATATAAACCAGTGGGAACTTTCGTAACTGTAAACTGGAACTCTAAACCAGTGGTAACCAGTGAAAAATTATTCGATAGTTCATGCAATTTGAATACCATTCATGAACGTCAATTGTGTATAAAGTGCAAAATAGTGGATATATTTTAGCATTGACAGGAGTTTTTATCGTAATGGGCTATTTAAGAGTGTAAAAAAGTGCTTTTTAAAATAATATAATAATCTGCTTCCTACTTTGTATAACAATGTGAAAATAAACTAATTACTTTTCAATTGTTTTTGTGTGTAACGAACTCTACAGAAGAGTAACAATTTATATTGATGTTTAAAAATATTGAGTATCATAGTGTCATTTTAATAAAATGTTAAGAATACTTTAAAAGGGCTGGGTTTTGTCGGAGCGTAATCACGCTATGTTCTATCAATTGCTACTAATCTATTAATAGGAGAAAGTACCCAAATTTCGCCCACTTTTTCTTTATTTACAGTGCATAAAGTGGACTTAAAAAGCAAATCAAACCAAACCAATAACTGGCGGAAGTCAGCGTTATTTTTTTTTATTTATTTATTTATTTATTTATTTTACCAGAAATGCACTTTTCAATGAGAAAATTGCATAAGAAATTTTCGAAGACTCATATTTAGATGACATGTTCCTTTGTAATTTGCGACCAATATGAGCCATGAGCAGCATTTGATGGGTTTGCGTCTAGCAATTATATGGGTTAAGTGAATACATACATAGATGCTCTTTTTCAAATTCTTTCTGGCATTAACCGTGGGTAAAACGTATGCTTTTTGCTTACTTATATTTTTTTCTATGCAGAATTACATTCGGCTACAGCCGGATTGCGCACACTTTTCCGGTTTTATCAGTGGTATCTGATAAGCCGTTGACAAGCTATCAAAATGTACAGGATGTACAAGATGAAACTTCTGGAACCATTTTAAATTATGGTAATTGCTGAATATTTGTTTGCCATTACAGGTTATAATTCAAATGTTGAGAGAGTATTTGCATTACTATCAGAACAACAGACTCACGAGGGATTTTTTTTTCATAAAGTCTGTAAAATGTTTGGTACTGGTTCCTATAATTTCAGGGTTTGACTGTCCGTTCTAACTTAAATATAGTTTGACAAAACCTGAAATTTTGATAAAAATTGTCATCTCTAAGAAGAACCACTTAAATGGTGTAGTAAGAGGTGCATTGATTAGTATGATTACAAGTTTTGAAATTTTGCATTTACGAATTCATTAAGAATTCATTTTTTTCAAACTGAAAAGTAATTTCTCAACTACTTTTTCACGTGTTCTATAGAAATATGTATTATTTATTGAGAATGTTTTGTGTCCTACATTTTGACTTAATGTCCTACATTTTGGGACAGCATGTCCTACATTTCCCTTACAGCGATCCGGTAACCCTAAACATGTATAACTTTCATGCACGATATATGTTCACACATATGCAACATGGAGCGACGTGGACACTAAATTGTGTACGTATTCAAAGTTTCTTTAATACATATTATATACAACATATATTATTTAAATGCATTACACAACAAATTTATCCATTTCACAATAAACCAACAGCAAAAATTACATAAATTGTCTCTCAAGTGTGCACGCTCCCTTTCCTCAAAACAATTATTCATGCATTTAAAACAGCATCAATTAAGTGAAGTCTTATTTCTCTGTCTGGTAATTTACAACCCATTACAGAGAATACGAGCGAAGCGAGCAAGAAAATTTTTGGATAATTTTTTTTTGCAGGCTGAAATTTATATTGATTTACTAGGGCGCAAATAATTTCACGGGACGCCAATGCATTCTCTCTTTTACAACTTTTGTGCCTCCCCGATGCTGTAGTGGTATAACATCGTCGCCTTGTGATGAAGGGCTCCCGGGTTCAATACCCGGTGGAGGCACATGGCGCAGTGGTTCAGATCCCACTTTAAACTGTAGGTCCAGTCCCGATTAGTCTGTCTGTGCGTAAATCAATCAATTTTACAACTTATTTTCATTTAGATCGTTCGGTGGCCTGGACCGAGTCTCTCCGCCCCGTAGCTACAATTCTGAACTTTATAACACTAAGAAGAGCAGGCATTGCGAGCGAAGCAAGCAAGAAAATTTTACGAAAAGTATTTCTATTTGCATAAAATTTGAAGTTGTGGGCGGTAATTGCCCACACTGCAGGTACCTTTGGTCGTCAATGTTTGCTCCCCTTGCCTCCCCTAGAACTCATTTCCGTCAAAGGTTGGCGGCAACACCTCCTCTACCCCCTGTGGTTGCGCCACTGCTGACTACAGTTCCAATCAAAAAAGTACACATCATCAGTACTTTTCTCTGTTCGTGGTTGGCAACGCTGCAACTATGTGAGTCAGCCTAACAGTATTTCGAACTCTCAACGTTCTAGGTGGAGGAAAATACAACATTGACGTTTACTCACAGAAGAGCAATATTGCGAAATAGTGATGCAATGGTAAACCCGTATAGCGTTTGACGAGAAGAGAGAATATAAACTGTGGAAAAGTTTGTGGCTTGTTTCCAGTGTCAAAGTGAAGTGAACTTACAACAACAACATCCATGTGATTCAAGAAGCATACGAGTCAAGTCAAGAACTTCACGTAAGTAGACATATTACCTTCAATAAGTATAATTGTAGGAACACAGAACGGTTAAAGCAAGAGCTTTGGTTTCAGTAGTGTTTGTCTGAAAATAACGAGTAATAACACAGATAATAAGTTTATCTGTGGATATAACCGCTGTACTCCCCCGCCCACTTTTTCCTCCCCTTCCTAACTTCCACGATCGAATGTTGCCAACTGTAGTAAAATTTGTATATCACATACAAAGTGATTTTTAGAACATAAATCATTGTCACATTCAAAATTATTTGATTCCTATTGCACTTACTCTATCAACTAGGAAGCTGTAATGCAATTAAAATTCCATTGTAATGGATACAACGTGTGTGTAGGCATGTAGCCTCTCCCGAAATCCTACAAATCTAATTTAAATAGTAGCTATATAGTGGTAATTAATTTTACTTCCATAGCAGGATTAAACATTAGATCGAAAAATGTTTAGTGTAATACAGGAATCAAATATTTTTTTAAAATATTTTACCATTTAATCCAAATTAAAAATCGACCCCCAGCTTCCAAAATTTAAAGTTTTCTTTGTGAGAGGTAATAAACTATATGAGTAAAATTTTCCCTTAACTTTTAAAGCCTTTTTTTTAACTGGATGTGTAAATGTTAATAACAAAATACAATAACTACAAAATGTAAGAAAAATAATGGACAACACCTGTGTTGGAAATTCACTCTACGGAGAAGCGAATAGCAAAGTCTCTATTTATATAATAATAATAATTAATGGGGATTAAAATTAGTTTATTTTAATGATTTTAATTTATAACAGTCATTATTGTAAAATGTCAATTATAACCGTGATAATAATTATCATTTTCATTATTATTTCTACCAATGAAGTTTTATCAATGGCCTGCTTTTCTCTACAGCGCTACAGCGCTCTGTTCAGCATTTTCTCCACGCGGTCAGCATTTTCTTATGGCAGTCAGTAATTCAGCGTTTTAGTAGTAAGTCCCCTACAAATATTTCTTGCGATGCTCGTGCTGATAAGAGATGAGCGCCCACCCTGAAATAAAATACTCGCTACGTGCATGGTGTATATCCATTATGTTATTGCTGACATTGGCGAAGCGTGGTCTCAAGGAGAATGCAAGCAATGCAGTACTCCGAAATGGGGTAAATAAATTATACAGCTCTTTGCCCCACTTTCTAGGGAAAAAAGGGCATTTTAAATAATAATCCCCAACTCCTCTCTCAACGGCCATGCTTCTTAGTTCAAATTCTTGGTCACGTTATTGATATAATAAAATACTTGCTATATTACTTACAATTTTCCGTACGCAATTTGAAATAGTATCCATGTTTGTTTTGGAAAATTCACAACACACCAAATAAAAGAGAACACTCACTTGAACCACTCGTTCTTCCCACACAAATGGAAAATGTTCCGAAAAGCTCTGAAACTAACAGAAAAGTGATACCAACTTCGTTGTAAAAATTATTGTTCACGGGACAGTAAAATAACCGACTTGAAGCTTAAAATGATATTAAGCGTTGGAATAATAAGTCATTAGAACAGGTAATAATGTGTGTATGCATGTATGTATGACAATGTATCATATTAATATAAATAGTATTTTGAGTTTGTTAGCATTTAGTACTTAACGTTTTTGCTATTTGCACTTCTCAGAAGAGAGTTTCATTGGTTTCTTGACATATGTGTTATCGAAAAAAAACTCAGTTTATTGAATTTGTTTGTATGGAAACTCACGATAAATATCGTGTAAATTATTTCTTAGTTGTCAACACTGGTGTGGCGTTGCAATTTTTGATGAGAGAGGTGTGAGGCGGACAACAGCCAGTTGTTCTGCAGATTCCAGCGCTCTCCAATGCCGGGGTCAAAATGTCCAAGTTTGATTCTACCCCCAAGTTAAGTCCCAAGTTTGATTCTACCCCCAAGTTAAACCCCAAGTTTGATTCTGCCTCCGAAAATTAAGTCGTAAGTTTGATTCTACCCCCAAGTTAAGTCAGTTAAGTCCCAAATTTGATTCTACCCTTAAGTTAAGTCCCAAGTTTGATTCTACCACAAAGTTAAGAAAGTTAAGTCGCAAGTGTGATTCTACCCCCAAGTTAAGTCAGTTAAGTCCCAAATTTGATTCTACCCTTAAATTAAGTCCCAAGTTTGATTCTACCCCAAAGTTAAGACAGTTAAGTCGCAAGTGTGATCCTACCCCCAAAGTTAAGTTCCAAGTTTGATTCTACCCCCAAGTTAAGTCAGTTAGTTCACAAGTGTGATTCTACCCCCAAAGTTAAGTTCCAAGTTTGATTCTACCCTTAAGTTAAGTCCCAAGTTTGATTCTACCACAAAGTTAAGAAAGTTAAGTCGCAAGTGTGATTCTACCCCCAAGTTAAGTCAGTTAAGTTCCAAGTTTGATTCTACCCCAAAGTTGAGTCCCAAGTTTGATTCTGCCCGAAGTTAAGTCAGTTAAGTCGCAAGTTTAATCTACTCTCAAGTTAAGTTCCAAGTTTGATTCTACCTTAAGTTAAGTCCCAAGTTTGATTCTACCCCAAAGTTAAGACAGTTAAGTCGCAAGTGTGATTCTACCCCCAAAGTTAAGTTCCAAGTTTGATTCTACCCCCAAGTTAAGTCAGTTAGGTCACAAGTTTAATTCTACTCTCAAGTTAAGTTCCAAGTTTGATTCTACCCCAAAGATGAAGTCCCAAGTTTGATTCTGTCCCACGTTAAACTCCAAGTTTGATTCTGCCCCCGAAAGTTAAGGTGTAAATTTGATTCTGCCCCCGAAAGTTAAGGTGTAAATTTGATTCTGCCCCCGAAAGTTAAGTCCCAAGTTTGATTCTACCCCAAAGTTAAGTCCCAAGTTTGATTCTACCCCCAAGTTAAACCCCAAGTTTGATTCTGCCCCCGAAAATTAAGTCGTAAGTTTGATTCTACACCCAAGTTAAGTCAGTTAAGTCCCAAATTTGATTCTACTCTCAAGTTAAGTTCCAAGTTTGATTTTACCCCAAAGATGAAGTCCCAAGTTTGATTCTGCCCCCACATTAAACTCCAAGTTTGATTCTGCCCCCGAAAGTTAAGTCGCAAATTTGATTCTGCCCCCGAAAGTTAAGTCCCAAGTTTGATTCTACCCCAAAGTTAAGTCCCAAGTTTGATTATGTGTCCCCAAGTTAAACCCCAAGTTTGATTCTGCACCCGAAAGTTAAGTTGCAAGTTTGATTCTACCCCAAAGTTTAGTCA
>NC_139229.1:50437895-50507129 GCF_977018435.1 Lepisma saccharinum
AGCTACCATGTACTAAAATTAAATAATGAAAATATACTTGCTTGTTGATCATTTGTTGTATAATCACCAAGGCTAGGATTTTTATGACCTAAAAATCACCAAAATATGCAAAATAACCTAAATTACCTAAAATTTTACAAAATATGCACTACCTAAAATTTTACAAAATATGCACTATAATTTGAAAAACGTGCCCTTATAACTAGACTGTTTCAAACATCAATATCTAACTTATGCTGAAATATTTTCATATGAATACTATTTCTAGTTCACTTTATGGACCCTGATGAGTTGAAATGCACAATGAATACTTTCTGTAAATTTTCAATTACAAATGATAAAGATTTTGCTGCAGTCCAAAAAAAAAAAACCTGGAGTGAACATGGGAGTAAGAACGAATCCACTTGGAAAATGACTGTATATTTCTTGATAAACCGAAAATATGCTGAATATGACCGAAAATACATCAAAATATGCTTTGTCACGTAGAAACGGCCAAATATGCCAAAATATGCCCACCTTCATTCAATTACTTTCTTCACAATATGAATTTCTATATATTTAGGGAACACATCACCCTTACCAAAAAAAAAGAACATGCTAAGTCATAAAAATAATAATAATAATAATCACCAATATAATCCTTACTTTCGACTTAGTTTGGCAGGAGTAAGTTTGGTGGAAATAAATAACGGGGCCATGCCTTGAATGATAGTACCAAAGAAAATTTATGCACACTAATACTTATTGTCATACGCATAAAACATTAATCAGGAACTTTAGTTTTACTCTAATTTGATCTAACATCTTTTTGGTATTTAATAAATATTAAATTCTTCATCATTTTTACATTAATTCCCTTGCCAGGACAGTTATTTTTATACAATTTTGACAAACTTGGCTACATGTAAGTTAGATAATGAATACCTGCTGTTGTATCTCTATTCTTATACCGTCTTTTTTATCTATTCCTGTAATAACAACAATATAGTATTAATTATTTTACATGTTATGAACATACCTATAAACTATATATTAACGTATTGATTCGACATTATTATTATTATTTCTGAGGCGGTTCGGATCCTCGCCCAGAAATGTATTTCTAGATACGTGCCTAATTATACCCCCTAAATTTTTGACAGGGGGTACGTTACTCCCCCCCAAATCCTTCGATCCGAATTGTACATGTTGTACCCTCCTGAAATAATTTGACAAAAGCAACCGTTAGAAGAATCTCTTTTTTAGCAGGTAAACTGAAACGAGTTTATTTTGTCTACGTAATCTCCCTATACGAAAAGAAATTAAATCCACCGGGAATTTATCACACTTTATTTTGGTACTAGTTATCTCACTTGATCTGTGCTTGTGAAAATTTTCCAAGGAAGTAAAAATGTGTGAAATTAGTTTAAAGCAATAGAATGAAGCCTGCAGCTTATGTTATTGTCTTGTACACGTTAATAAAATTTAAATTATTTTGGGAATATTGCTTTTTTATTATTGGCGGTAAAGTCACGGACAGTTCTGAGTTGTAATGATTCCATTTAAAGTTAATGGGATTGTTACAATCCAGATCTGTCAGTGACTGTATAAGATTATGCAAATTGAGAATTGTTCTAAAATGGCAAGGGCATGTTAAGCATACATATATGTATATATTTGACTACAGATAACTGTTGTAATTTAGAGCTTCTTACAGGTGGTAGACACGTTAGAAAATTTATCTCGTGTTACATTTGGCCAAGATCGGTCAGCGCGTTTCACGATGGCGGTCGAAAAACTTTTGAGTGAGAGCCTTCTAAATTTTTTCAAATTTCTGTGTACACTATATTTCTTTTAAATTAAGGAATGAAAATCGCTACAATTTCAGGGCATCGCTTGCTATATATTTTGATCATAAAAACTGTCATGTAGCCCATTGTTTAAGAAGTTGGGGTGTGAAGTAGGAGCAAATTATCATTATCGTGACCATGATATATGCGGTAAATTTATAGATTTAGAGCTGGAATTCTTATAGTTACTAGAGCAAAATCGGTCAACATGTTTCAAAATGGCGGAAGATTTTTTTTTTCTATATTGCAGTCACTCTAGTTCTGGCACTATTTTCAAATCTCTGTCTGCACTACATTTTCAGAGCTTAGAAATAAAACTCGAAGCAATTTTAAGGCATCGCCTAAATTAGCATTTTGTAATTAATCTTACGAAATGTGGTGCTTGATTGGGAAGCAGAGAGAGATAGAAGCGTTAGAGATATCATATGAGGCGTTGCGGATACGAAGGGCGAACTCAACAAACTTGCATTGTGAGGGAAATGCGTTTCAAGTTTGTCAAGCACCGTGCGAACTCCACAAAATGTTTGGAAATCACGTATGAAACATTCCAATCTACTGTTACCAAGTTTTTGTGGAGTTCGCACTGTGCCTGACAACTTGAAACGCATTTTCCTCACAATGTACGTTTGTTGAGTTCGCCCGTCGTATTCGCAACGCATTATTATTTTTGCAGTTTCAATACTTGTGAAGAAGATAACTAATGTCATTTATTGTTATTTATTACACTCTTTTCTGGAAAGTAATCATATTGCGAAAATACAAAGTTAATACACGTACGCAATAAATTCTTCACGTAATCTCATTTATCCTTCAAAACATGACAATTAAAATACACCTCAGAACCTTCTAGTGGCAAAGTGCTATCTTAATCTACGTGAATATAAATTAAGCCAGACCACTTGACACATTTTATCACCACATTGGTTTTAACTCTTTGGTCACTATTTCTCATGAAAACACGGAATAAGAGAAATTATGATGCTTGAAATAAGAAACATTCAATCCACTTCTCATCAGTTTCGTAAATTTTTCATGTAATTTTTCAGCAGATGAACTGAGTTACTTGAATTTATCATTAATTGATGGAACAGTCAAGTCCAGTAATAGAAAATTATCAATAGCTACTAATATATCATGGAAGGTCAATGGATAGCCTAAATTGTAATAATTACAGCGAGTCTTACATTTGTCCCATAACGACGATGTACAGGGTCAACGAAGTTAGTAATTCGTTGTGTTTTATACAGCGTATATTGATACACCTGTACATTGAATTGTATCTTCTGCAAATGTGCTGTATAAAGAAATGAACTGCCGGAGTTCTAATTGAGGTGAGTGTACAGGGATGAGCATAATTAGCTGACGGTTTCAAATTGCAGAAACAAAACGAACACGTTTCATTAGAGCATATTATGTAAATGGAATAAATCCTAGTTCTCTTGGAGATTAATTCAAGAAACAGCAAACACTTCCTGCACTTCTTGGAGATTAATTCAAACAACATAAACACCCACATAAACGGATACTAACAAAAAATAACAGTAGCTTTGGTCATGTGACCATTATTACTCTTAACAAAATGGCGGACGACTATATTTTGATTCGTCAGTGTGCTGTTACTGAATTTCTCGTTAAGGAGAAAATCCCCGCTGCAGAAATTGAACAGAGGCTTCAGGGTGGCTATGGAAAGGTCTGCATGGGTACTTGCAGTGTTGGAAAATGGGTGAAACATTTTAAAGATGGGAATACGAGCATCCAAGATAAGCCTCGTAGCGGTTGCCCTCGAAAAATATCAACTGAATGCAATAAGGAGAGGGTTGGGGAGATTTTCTTGAATCTTGGCAAACCATCAATGCTGCTCGTTTTGTCTACACGCTGTACAAGCTCCGTCGTGCATTGCGCGATAAACACCCTGTAAGAAAGATCATCCTAAAGTACGACAATGATCAGCCCCACTCAGATTGCTTCACATCTGAAGAAATTGACAAAACTGGGTGGGAAGTTCTTTCACACCTCTCCAACACCCCTGATCTGACACCATCAGATTGCCATCTGATTGGATTCATGAAGGATCTGGCAAGGTTTAAAATTTTCAGAAGGGGACCCATTGGTTACAAAGCCACGGGGGAGACCCTTTGAAATTGTATTCGTCACTCTAAACTCAGAGGAGCGACACTTGTCATGACTTGTTTATCCTCACCTCACATGTGTTCCATATAGAGGGTGATTCAGTGAGAGCGTGCAAAAATTAAACAGGAATACGTGTTCCATTTTTGCACGCTTTCACTGAATCGCCCTGTATAGAGGGGAGTATAGTTACAAAGGTAAATTAATTCAGTAACATCATCTCAACCTTGTCACTAACTCTCTTGCTCACGCTCCACACAGTTGGTAGAGCCGGCCCCCGTGGCGGAGTGGTTAGCACATCGCGCTACGACGCCAGGGGTCCCGGGTTCAAATCCCGACCTGGGCATGGATATTTGTGAGTGTCCATTCATCAATTTCATCATATCATCACTCATCCCCATCTTAGCAAATAAAACTGGCACAAGAAGCGAAGTAAAATAAATCAAATCAATCAATCAATGAACACAGTTGGTAGGCACGCTGGCCAGACTCGCATAGTCAGCTGAAATGTTATTCTGGTTTACATCGTGGTAAATTTTGAGATATTTGGTTGACAGAAAATATGGCTATTATTGTAAGTCTTGTTGTGTGTGTATGATTTCTTATCTATACATTGGATTGGATTGATTTGGTGTTTTAAGTCCACTTTATGCACAGTAAGGCTAATCGGGACTGGACCTACAGTTTAAAGTTGGATCCGAACCACTTGTGCCTCCACCAGGTATCGAACCCGGGACCCCTTGATTACAAGGCGACGACGCTACCACTGCGCCATCGGGGAGGCCTCTTATCTATACATGCACAAGACATACAAAATACGTAGGTTCAAATTAAACAACATAACTTTAATGCATGGAAGCCATTCACGTACATCTTACACACGGTTACTATGACAACCAATCAATAACATGCTATAAATACAAATTCTTCTTCTTCGTCTTATCATGCGTCTATCAATTATTGGAATCTGTTTTAATTGTATTCTGCGTTTGTGTGTCTGTGGATATTCGCTGTCGTGCGAATGTGTCTATGAGGGTTGTTCAATAAGTTTTGCGTCCTGGCCTTTTACTTCTTTATTGAGTGAGGGAAGTTTATGATTTTACATTTAAATTTTAAAAAAAAAATATCTGCTCTAAGAGGATATTTTCTGTTTAAGGTAGTGCCACTGACGTCAGAGCAGTACCTTGGAAGATGTCGGACTATGTGGACACGGTTAGCGTGCTGTGATTGAATTTCCGACTGGGGAAGATGTTCCACCTGTCGAAATCCACCGTTTAATGCGTGACGTATATGGGGAAGCATGCGTTGACGTTAGCACGGTTAGGAAATGGTTGCGGACTGAACACACTGGCAACCCAGTCACGGCCACTTTAAAGACAAGCACCGCAGTGGATGCATCCACTCGAGAGATGGTGGCGTGTGTTGATGAATTGATTGTGGTATCGCCGCATTAAGAAGAGGAAGATCGTATAGATTCTGGGTATATGCTTGAAACAGTGAACTACATCAACGACGAACTTGGGTTAAAAAAAACTGTGTTCCAGGTGGGTCGCTCGTCAGCTGACAAACGTTGGCCAACCTCATTTTCTCTGACGGCATGCAGAAACTAGTGAAGCGATGGCAGAAGGGTGTCGACGCTGGTAAAAACTACATCAAAAAGTGATGTTACCCTTTAGAAGAGGACATTCCAAACTTTCATTTGAATGTAAAATCATAAACTTCCCTCACTTAATAAGAAAGTTATAGCCTAAAAGGCAAGAATTATTAAGCAACCTACGTACATTTAGATAACCGAAACGCACTGATTAAGGTTTCGTATAGCATAATTTACAAGTGTCAATGCCACAATTTTAACGTCTTTTTTTCGTTGCAGGAAAGTCTAGATCTGATTCTTCACTGGCGAATCTCCACCTGCCCAACGATGGTCACTTTGGAAAAATACCTTCGAGGATGCCTGGATGTAGCTCCTCCAGATGATATGGACGTGGAAGAAGTGGTGAAGCTCAGCACAACCTTCCCGCGTCCGTTTCCTGTGAAGACATCCCGCTGCGAGACGCTCCTAGGGAAGGACCCAGACTGTGCTCCTCTTCTCAAGCAAAATATCAACAACACATACCCAGTGATTCACGAAAGAACGTTATCTCTCTTCTGCAAGTTTCTAGAACACAAGAAAAAACATGGGACCAAGATCGAGAAGAACGTGTACGAGAATGTGGGTTTGGTAGAGTTGGTGGAAAGGTTGTTGGTGAAACGTGCTGTTGTGTTCTGTGGTGCCAACGATGGCTATGTTCTTCTGACTGGTAGATCTGGTGGTGGAGGTTGGGAGCAAATCGGAAAGGTTGTTGAGAAACCACCATTGTTGTTGAAGGATTGTCTCAGTTACGATGAAATTAAACTTTCTGCTTTAGTGGCAGTGTCTTCTCCGAGCGTGTTCATTAACGATGGTAACAGGCACAACCGCGGTATGCCCACGTCACCCTGTGATTTGGAGACTTCAGGGATCATCGTAGGGATAGTTGGAGCAAGATTAGAGAAGGAAAATGTTATGGAGTGGCAAGAAGTGGTTGTTAGCAAGACACAGAACATTAAGGAAAACGGTTATGGACCTCAACCCAAATCATCGACAGCCGAAGCGTCCTTCAAGAGAATTTGGGCCAAATTCTACGGCATACCGCACTTCCCGTTGTACCATGAGGTCACTGCCGGCAAGAGTAGCAAGTACAAACTGTTAACCTACGACGGATTGTACTTCAACAATGATGTTTTCAAGAAGAGAGTGGAGGTGTCCGCGCTAACTCTGCTCTTGGAGGCCAATGACAGGGCTTCCAAAGCGAACAAGCAAGCGTATGTCCACGTCGTTGGGTTTGGTCTTGGGGTCTGGGGTCTAAGTCCACATCAAGAGAAACTCTTCATGGATGCGTTTAACTGCTGCTTCCACTCTCTGACTCTCACCAACATAGCCGATGTCGACTTCAGCTGGTTCGAGGAGAGCTCTTGCGGTGGCGTCACCGATGGGGGGTTCGTCGAGGGAACCAAAATTCGACTTCACTTCTCTAGGCGCGACCCGCACGAGAAACTGACGGGGGATGACTGTGGTAAGTTGCTCGTTGTTTCGTACGCTTGGGACGGAAATGCCATGCCAGGTAATGAATACTGGACCGGCGGTTTGTCATCTTCTGGTGATCCCGCGGCGGCATGTGCCAGCCAGATACCAGAGCTTCAGAATCCTCACATCAACAAGAAAGTATCTGGAGCCAACCTACATGTTGCCTCGTCGAAATGGGGAGTGATACATATTGCAGATTACGCTAAGCGAATGTTGAAGAAGCTGAAAGACATTGGCCATCCAAAATCTAGCTAGCGTGTAGACGTTTGTGAACTTAGTAAGCAATATGAAAAAATGAACCATGTGAAATTGAAGCTTTGCCACAGCTGTTAACTCTACTTTATAGTATGGATTTCCACAAAATTTATAAATTAGCAGAAATGGACCGTATTAGTGGTGACGTTACAGAAGACGACGGAGCACGTGTTGAGTCTAAACAAAGTGGAAACGTGTTTTTCACTATTAAATTCCTTGAATTTTCCATCGGAAAAGTTGTGAAACAAAAATGTGATGTTTGTCGCAATGTGAAGATGAGATTTCGGAGAATAAGGCTATACATAACACATACCTTACAGAGAATAAGGTATTTCTTAGAGAATAACCGGAGTAAGAAAATCATGCAAAATCTAAGATTCCAGTTCCGAGCACAGCCGAAGCAGGCCCGAAGCTCACCCGATCTCAAGTCGGTTACGCTGCCGCTGTGGATGATAGGAAACCAGCAGCCGCACGTGACTGAAGCAGCAACGCTCATTGGCTGCGATTCCGGATCGGACGTCGATAGGAGCTTTTGCTTTACTCGATTTCCTAATCCATTTATTCTTTACATTCTCATCTGTAAGGTATGTGTTATATATAGACGCATTCTCCAAAAACTCATCTTTACATTGATGTAGGATAAGCATCACAATTTTGCATCATTGCTGTCACAATTCTTAAAGCTAACCCTTCCGATTGAAATTTCAATTGCTCGGGATAGGAAAAAAACACGTGGTAGATTTGTTTGGACTCATGACGTCACACTAATATGGTCCATTGCTGTCATAATCCCAACATCTTGTGAAGATCTATTTTTGCCTTCGTCGTCTCAACTACTACCTCCGAAGCACAATGATAAAGGATCGCCTGATCTTGCCTTAACCGTAGAGAGAGAAGCTGCGAAAGAAGTTGATTTGGATGTCCTGCAGTTCGACTCTGAGCATCAAAAGAGAAAAAGTCGCTTGCACTAATATTTCAATAAATTTAAAATTCAATATTTTGGTTTTATCTGGGAAGTATAGTTTTGGTATTTTTCCATGTCCCCTTAACACATTATACTGCCAATTAGTTTTTTTATAATTTATATTTATTACTATGTACAGTGGGATCCATGACTATTACCGTGCAAATTGTCCGTGACTATTTTCATTCATTTTTCTCTTACATTCTATGTGTTTTTTAGCGATAGAGTTTTATGTATGTTGGTGCAGAAGTAGTCAACAGCTTGTTTTGAGTTTTCTTTTAATTCTTGAAGCTCTTATTGGGTCAAATAAAGTGCACGAACATGGTGATGGGCAACTTGCACGGTAATACTCATGGATACCACTGTACATGTTATGAAATGTATTCGAATGTAAAATTTAACACATTTTCAATGCAATTTTGTACACTTGTACAATTTGGTTTTACTACAATGCGTAAAGTTCCTATTACTAGATAATAAATCCAAAGGTCCACCCACAACACACAGTCTGGAGGCGACACTGGCAACAACATTAAATAAACTCAGTTTTTTGCAAACTTTCTGCTCGACTGCAACGAAGTGAAATTAATTGATGACTATACGCATAGACACATCACAACTGGAAATTCTCCCGCTCTTACTATATTGAAGCGACTGGATGTCAAACAGTGCATTATTATTTATTTATTTATTTATTTATTTATACATACTCCCCATAACAGAGCTATTGCTCCACTTACAACGGGGGCTTACAAGTAAATAAACTATGGTACATAATATCCATATACATAAACATAATATTAACATATACAAACACATAAACCAATTGCATATACACAAATAATTAAATGATATTAATGCCTATTTTCAGTTTGTGTTATATTATATTGTATTATAAAATTATATTTAGCATTAATAAAATAACTAAAAATATAAAATTACAATTTTTTAGACAAAATACTAATTATGAATAAATTGTTTAATGACAGATAAATATCTCTCGTAGGACATAGCAAAATCAATATTAACATTATTTTGTATTAGTACATTATGAGCTTTACATATTTGAACCATTACTGAATTCTGATGTACAATATTTTTAGAATTAACCAAAGAAAATGGCAAATAAGAACGCAACGTTCTAGGTTTAATTGTGAATCCTATCAACTGAAGACAATCTTGAGCATCAATTAAGTTATTTATAAATTTATAAAGTAAAATATGTTTGGCTAGTTCTCTTCTTGATTGTAATGAAGAGAACCCAAATTCAGATAAAATAGTATTATAGGATATTCTTTCTAAATATGAAGATCTTTTAAATTTTTTGTAATATAAATATCTTACGAACTTATTCTGAACATTTTCAATTAAATCACGGTAGCATTGAAAATAAGGATCCCAGATGACACTAACATACTCTAACTTACTTCTTAATATCGAATTGTATATTGAAGCAATAGCTTGAATATTATTAATTTCTCTGGTAGTTCTAAATATAAAGCCTAAAATTCTAAATGCATCCGATACTAATGTTTGTACGTGCTCTCTGTAAGTAAGCCTTGAGTCGAGTAAAAGTCCCAAATCCTTTATAAGTTTAACTCTATTTAAAACTATTCCATTCATAGTATAGTTATGAGTATAAGATAAGTTATGTCTGCTAAACGTAATAGTTCTGCATTTACTTATATTAAAATCTAACCTATTGGTGACACTCCACTGAAAGCAATTGTTTATATCTTTCTGTAATTGCGCTAAATCACTTATATTTGTAATGGATTTAAATATTTTTAGGTCATCAGCATAAAGCAGATAATTAGAATTTTTTATAACAGAGGATAAATCATTAATAAATATTATAAAAAGTAAGGGACCCAAATTTGAGCCTTGCGGAACACCAGATGTAACATTATATAAAGGGGATGATTCAAAATTGTAGGTGACATAGAATTTCCTATTTTTTAAATACGATGCTATTAATTTTAATAATGGAAACGAAAAACCGAAATTTGCTAACTTATATATTAATATATCATGATCTAACTTATCAAAAGCTTTAGCAAAATCTGTATAAATAGTATCAACAGAGTAACCATTGTTAAATGAATCTGCCAAAAATTGAGTAAATGAGATAAGATTAGTTAAGGTTGATCTTTTGGATATAAAACCATGCTGATGGTGAGTTATATACGGTTTAACATGATAACAAATTCTATTATATAAAATGTGTTCAAAAATTTTTGCTGGTGTTGAAATTAAAGATATAGGCCTATAATTGATGATTTCCTTGGCGTTACCAGATTTTGGTATAGGAGTTACTTTACTTATTTTCCACCTCTCGGGGAAAATTTGGGTGGTTATAATCAGATTAAATATGGTGCATAGAGGAAACAATAAGCAATCAGTACATCCTTTAAATATGTAAACGGGTATACTATCTGGACCACTAGCTTTCTTCGATTTCAGTTTTCTAATAGAAGTTTTACATTCAGATTCAGTTATACTATCTAATACTAATGGTTGATTTACTATCATAGGTACTTCACTGGGAATTGAGTAAGTTGGAATAGAATCATTAAAAACGCTCTTAAAGAATTGCGCAAAACCATTAGCTATATCTTTGTTATTGTCAAGTAATACTCCATTATAGGTTAAACTACACTGATTATTAGTTGATTTCTTTTTACCTTTAATATAACTCCAAAAAGACCTAGGATTATTTTTTATGGATTCTTCAGAATTCTTTATGTAAATCTTGTAAGCTTTGGTTATCATAGATTTTGATTTTCTGCGTAATTCAACAAATTTCTTCTGGTTATATTCTGACAATTTACGTCTATGTCTATAATACTCTTTATATTTAAGTAATCTTATAATATCCAGTGTAAACCAAGGCGGGTACGATTTTCTCTTATTACGCTTCCTTATGGGTACATTATTACCAATAATTTTATCTAAAATTTCATAAAAGTAGTCCAATGCTACGTTGGGATTCTTAAATAATGTTAAAGGATGCCAATCAGTTTGATTAAGATTTCTATATATATTGAAAAAATCGGCATTACGGTAATCATATGTATAAATAGAACTTGACTTAACATTATGAATAGTTTTGTCATAAAAGCGGTGGACTTGAAGTAATAAGGGAGGATGATGAGCATCAGAACTTAGAAGAGGGAAGGAGTTATGATTAACCACGACATTGTTAGACAAGTTGGTCAGTACCAAATCCAACGTTTTTCCGTTGTTATTTTTTACATTATTTATACTTTGTAATTCCAGTAAACTTAAAAATCTAAATAATGTTAAGGAAAGAGGACAACCATTTTCTAAGTCATAATTAGAATCTACAATTTCTGGAATATTAAAATCTCCTACAATAATCAAACCACAAGAATGTATATTACATAGCTCTTCCATTCTGGTAAAAAACATATTGTAAATTTGTAATTTAGTATTAGGTGGGAAATAAACTGTAACCACTATAATGGAAGAAACACTAGTTATTATCTTAACACAAACAATCTGAATATTTTCTATAGTTATTTCAATGTTCTTGGTCCTCAGAGTACTCTTTACTGCAATTAATGCGCCACCACCTCTTCTATGTAACCGATCTTGCCTAAATACAGCATAGCGAGTATCAATAAATTCACAGTTGTTAATAACATTGGAAAGCCAAGTTTCTGTAAAAACAATTACATCATAGTTTTCATTTAGAATACTTAGATATACATCATTAAGCTTAGTATTAATACCTCTTACATTTTGATAGTATAAATTCAATTCATTATGTGATTCATTATAATCCATGACTCAACTCACCATGATTACATAATATTTTGTATATCTGTTTCAGTTTTTATTACAAAAACTTGCCTGTCATTTGGGGTCTTTCTTAAACGAATAGAACCAGAATTATCAATCCAAAGATAGGCATAGTTTTTTTCTCTTTGTAATTTCCTAGCTTGGCCGAAAATAGTCTTTCTATATGGAGTAAGGCTATGATTAATATATATTGGCTGATTATTCGTAAACCCCAGATGATTTGTATTTAAATTTCTTTTTACCTTGCGTTTTTCAATCATTTTATCCTTATCCACTCTTCTTACAAACTTTACAATTATACCCGGAGAATTATGATTGCTAGAATTCTTAAGCCTATGACATACGTCTATCATTTCCTCTTTAATTTCCAAATCAAGAGCCCTACCAACATCCATAACAGTTTGATAAACATTTTCGTTAGATTTTCCTGGAATACCAATAATTTCCAATGCATTCCTTCTGCTATATTGTTCCAATTCATCAAGTTGAACTTTAGTGTTTTTTAATTCTTGTTTCAACTCGGTGTTCTCCTTTTTCAGTTCTTCGATGTGGGCGAGGCAGGCATTGATTTTGTCCGACTGGGATTTTATTAGACTAGAATTATCATCCATTTTTACATGTAACATTTCTAATGATTTACCAAGTTCAATTTCCGTCTCCTTAGTTGTTTTTTTAACATTAATAAGTTCTTCCTTTAACTCTTTCACGGAATCGAAAATGTTTTGCAAAGAGGGAACACCTTCTACTAAAGGTTCTTCAGAATGCATAGATCGTCTTTTTTTAGAGTTGCATGATTTACACCTCCATGGTCGATTTTCAGATTTATAAAACTCCAGATCGGTTTCATTAATGTTCACACATTTAATATGCCATAGCTTGGAACAGTCAGTACATGCTATTTTGGCGTTAACATCATTCCGAGGAACTGGTTTATTACACTCACCACAATTGCTCATTCTTTACGTATTATTAGAACAAACACACAGCACAGTAAATGTCTATATGGACAGTAACTGAGCACCCACTAAAGCGCAAGGAGGTGATAGTCTGTGAACTCCGATGCAAATGAATTGGCAACACTGATAACAAGTGAATGTTTGTTTATCAAAACAGTTCGACGAAAAAATCAAGTTTTACGTTCATAGCTCATTGAATATGCACTTATATTGACTTTTAAGTAAATGTCAATAAACTTAGTATACTTACATAACAAGTCTCAGCAATATATAGTCTTCAGTTGCCTGTTGTAGTATTAAAATAGAGTAGGGCTAGGATTTTTATGACCTAAAAATCATCAAAATATGCCAAATAAAAAATGCTCTTTAAATAAAATATGCACTATAATTTGAAAAATATCCCCTTACAACTGAACTTTTTCAAACATCAATATTTAACATGCTGAGGCATTTTCACATACTATATTTAGTTCACTTTATGAGCCCTGAGTTACAATGTACAATTAATACTTTCTGTAAATTTTCAAATAAAATTGATTGCCTATTGTCAGCCAGCCAAGCCTTGCACTGAGTAAAAGGAAGGTAGTTCTCATTCTCATAATTTTGCAGAAAATAAACAGTGATCTGCGCTTCAAACAAATTCAACAATAAACAAACATTTGCTCAGAGTTATTTTGGGCCAAAGTCCATTTTCTCATTTCATTCCAATAAAAAAGGAGACTGGTTTTCCACATTTTTCAGGAAATAAACTGGGACGTATAATTGTAACAAAATCAACAACTTGAGTGAACGAATCCACTTCGAAAATGGCTGAATATTCCTTGAAAAGCGAAAAATGCTGAATATGACCGAAAATCTATCAAAATATGCTGTATCACATAGAAATGGCCAAATATATATACATATGTCCTTAAAAAGCACCTTAATTTAATTAGTTTCTTCATAATATGAATTTCTGTATATTTAGGGAACACATCAGCCTTATCAAAAACAATTATTTAAGTCATAAAAATCCTAGCCCTAATTATGAGTTTGACTTTTTTTAGAACGAGACAAAGACCAATCTTCACCACAGTCACTTTGACTTAACCTGCCAGGAACAAAGCACAAAATTTCTCAAACTATAATTTCAGACATTTAATATCGCCACGTTCTTGGTTCATTATACCATGATGCAGTTTCTTCGGAACTTAAAGTTGCTAATAAAACTATTGAACAATAATTACCTGGTATGTATTCAACTCTAATAATGTCATGTTTTAGAATTATGTGTGGTGGCGAATACATGCATGCAGTTTGAAAAACATATGCTGGTTCAATTTTATTTGTGGCAAAGTAAATGTTCATTCTTTGCTTGAATGTTCATATTGTCCCCAAAATGGCATTGCTGCAATCGTTAACTCATGACTGTTTTCTCTTCCAAATATATATATTTATGCTGTTTTAACAAATGTTATATTGCAGTGCATGTTAATTCTAGAAAAATCTAGGAATGAATAAAAACCAGTGGGAACTTTGGTAACTGTAAACTGGAACTCTAAACCAGTGGTAACCAGTGAAAAATTATTCGATAGTTCATGCAATTTGAATACCATTCATGAACGTCAATTGTGTATAAAGTGCAAAATAGTGGATATATTTTGGCATTGACAGGAGTTTTTATCGTAATGGGCAATTTAAGAGTGTAAAAAAGTGCTTTTTAAAATAATATAATAATAATCTGCTTCCTACTTTGTATAACAATGTGAAAATAAACTAATTACTTTTCAATTGTTTTTGTGTGTAACGAACTCTACAGAAGAGTAACAATTTATATTGATGTTTAAAAATATTGAGTATCATAGTGTCATTTTAATAAAATGTTAAGAATACTTTAAAAGGGCTGGGTTTTGTCGGAGCGTAATCACGCTATGTTCTATCAATTGCTACTAATCTATTAATAGGAGAAAGTACCAAATTTCGCCCACTTTTTCTTTATTTACAGTGCATAAAGTGGACTTAAAAAGCAAATCAAACCAAACCAATAACTGGCGGAAGTCAGCGTTATTTTTTTATTTATTTATTTATTTTACCAGAAATGCACTTTTCAATGAGAAAATTGCATAAGAAATTTTCGAAGACTCATATTTAGATGACATGTTCCTTTGTAATTTGCGACCAATATGAGCCATGAGCAGCATTTGATGGGTTTGCGTCTAGCAATTATATGGGTTAAGTGAATACATACATAGATGTTCTTTTTCAAATTCTTTCTGGCATTAACCGTGGGTAAAACGTATGCTTTTTGCTTACTTATATTTTTTTCTATGCAGAATTACATTCGGCTACAGCCGGATTGCGCACACTTTTCCGGTTTTATCAGTGGTATCTGATAAGCCGTTGACAAGCTATCAAAATGTACAGGATGTACAAGATGAAACTTCTGGAACCATTTTAAATTATGATAATTGCTGAATATTTGTTTGCCATTAAAGGTTATAATTCAAATGTTGAGAGAGTATTTGCATTACTATCAGAACAACAGACTCACGAGGGATTTTTTTTTTTTCATAAAGTCTGTAAAATGTTTGGTACTGGTTCCTATAATTTCAGGGTTTGACTGTCCGTTCTAACATAAATATAGTTTGACAAAACCTGAAATTTTGATAAAAATTGTCATCTCTAAGAAGAACCACTTAAATGGTGTAGTAAGAGGTGCATTGATTAGTATGATTACAAGTTTTGAAATTTTGCATTTACGAATACATTAAGAATTCATTCTTTTCAAACTGAAAAGTAATTTCTCAACTACTTTTTCACGTGTTCTATAGAAATATGTATTATTTATTGAGAATGTTTTGTGTCCTACATTTTGACTTAATGTCCTACATTTTGGGACAGCATGTCCTACATTTCCCTTACAGCGATCCGGTAACCCTAAACATGTATAACTTTCATGCACGATATATGTTCACACATATGCAACATGGAGCGACGTGGACACTAAATTGTGTACGTATTCAAAGTTTCTTTAATACATATTATATACAACATATATTATTTAAATGCATTACACAACAAATTTATCCATTTCACAATAAACCAACAGCAAAAATTACATAAATTGTCTCTCAAGTGTGCACGCTCCCTTTCCTCAAAACAATTATTCATGCATTTAAAACAGCATCAATTAAGTGAAGTCTTATTTCTCTGTCTGGTAATTTACAACCCATTACAGAGAATACGAGCGAAGCGAGCAAGAAAATTTTTGGATAATTTTTTTTGCAGGCTGAAATTTATATTGATTTACTAGGGCGCAAATAATTTCACGGGACGCCAATGCATTCTCTCTTTTACAACTTTTGTGCCTCCCCGATGCTGTAGTGGTATAACATCGTCGCCTTGTGATGAAGGGCTCCCGGGTTCAATACCCGGTGGAGGCACATGGCGCAGTGGTTCAGATCCTACTTTAAACTGTAGGTCCAGTCCCGATTAGTCTGTCTGTGCGTAAATCAATCAATTTTACAACTTATTTTCATTTAGATCGTTCGGTGGCCAGGACCGAGTCTCTCCGCCCCGTAGCTACAATTCTGAACTTTATAACACTAAGAAGAGCAGGCATTGCGAGCGAAGCAAGCAAGAAAATTTTACGAAAAGTATTTCTATTTGCATAAAATTTGAAGTTGTGGGCGGTAATTGCCCACACTACAGGTACCTTTGGTCGTCAATGTTTGCTCCCCTTGCCTCGACTAGAACTCATTTCCGTCAAAGGTTGGCGGCAACACCTCCTCTGACCCCTGTGGTTGCGCCACTGCTGACTACAGTTCCAATCAAAAAAGTACACATCATCAGTACTTTTCTCTGTTCGTGGTTGGCAACGCTGCAACTATGTGAGTCAGCCTAACAGTATTTCGAACTCTCAACGTTCTAGGTGGAGGAAAATACAACATTGACGTTTACTCACAGAAGAGCAATATTGCGAAATAGTGATGCAATGGTAAACCCGTATAGCGTTTGACGAGAAGAGAGAATATAAACTGTGGAAAAGTTTGTGGCTTGTTTCCAGTGTGTCAAAGTGAAGTGAACTTACAACAACAACATCCATGTGATTCAAGCAGCATACGAGTCAAGTCAAGAACTTCACGTAAGTAGACATATTACCTTTAATAAGTATAATTGTAGGAACACAGAACGGTTAAAGCAAGAACTTTGGTTTCAGTAGTGTTTGTCTGAGAATAACGAGTAATAACACAGATAATAAGTTTATCTGTGAATATAACCGCTGTACTCCCCCGCCCACTTTTTCCTCCCCCTTCCTAACCTCCACGATCGAATGTTGCCAACTGTAGTAAAATTTGTATATCACATACAAAGTGATTTTTAGAACATAAATCATTGTCACATTCAAAATTATTTGATTCCTCTTGCACTTACTCTATCAACTAGGAAGCTGTAATGCAATTAAAATTCCATTGTAATGGATACAACGTGTGTGTAGGCATGTAGCCTCTCCCGAAATCCTACAAATCTAATTTAAATAGTAGCTATATAGTGGTAATTAATTTTACTTCCATAGCAGGATTAAACATTAGATCGAAAAATGTTTAGTGTAATACAGGAATCAAATATATTTTTTTAATATTTTACCATTTAATCCAAATTAAAAATGGACCCCCAGCTTCCAAAATTTAAAGTTTTCTTTGTGAGAGGTAATAAACTATATGAGTAAAATTTTCCCTTAACTTTTAAAGCCTTTTTTTTAACTGGATGTGTAAATGTTAATAACAAAATACAATAACTACAAAATGTAAGAAAAATAATGGACAACACCTGTGTTGGAAATTCACTCTACGGAGAATCGAATAGCACCTCTGTTGGAAATTCACTCTACGGAGAATCGAATAGCAAAGTCTCTCTATTTATATAATAATAATAATTAATTGGGATTAAAATTGGTTTATTTTAATGATTTTAATTTATATCAGTCATTATTGTAAAATGTCAATTATAACCGTGATAATAATTATCATTTTCATTATTATTTCTACCAATGAAGTTTTATCAATGGCCTGCTTTTCTCTACAGATAGGGACTCTGTTCAGCATTTTCTCCACGCGGTCAGCATTTTCTTATGGCAGTCAGTAATTCAGCGTTTTAGTAGTAAGTCCCCTACAAATATTTCTTGCGATGCTCGTGCTGATAAGAGATGAGCGCCCACCCTGAAATAAAATACTCGCTACGTGCATGGTGTATATCCATAATGTTATTGCTGACATTGGCGAAGCGTGGTCTCAAGGAGAATGCAAGCAATGCAGTACTCCGAAATGGGGTAAATAAATTATACAGCTCTTTGCCCCACTTTCTAGGGAAAAAAGGGCATTTTAAATAATAATCCCCAACTCCTCTCTCAACGGCCATGCTTCTTAGTTCAAATTCTTGGTCACGTTATTGATATAATAAAATACTTGCTATATTACTTACAATTTTCCGTACGCAATTTGAAATAGTATCCATGATTGTTTTGGAAAATTCACAACACACCAAATAAAAGAGAACACTCACTTGAACCACTCGTTCTTCCCACACAAATGGAAAATGTTCCGAAAAACTCCGAAACTAACAGAAAAGTGATACCAACTTCGTTGTAAAAATTATTGTTCACGGGAGAGTAAAATAACCGACTTGAAGTTTAAAATGATATTAAGCGTTGGAATAATAAGTCATTAGAACAGGTAATAATGTATGTATGACAATGTATCATATTAATATAAATAGTATTTTGAGTTTGTTAGCATTTAGTACTTAACGTTTTTGCTATTTGCACTTCTCAGAAGAGAGTTTCATTGCTTTCTTGACGTATGTGTTATCGAAAAAAACTCAGTTTATTGAATTCGTTTGTATGGAAACTCACGATAAATATCGTGTAAATTATTTCGTAGTTGTCAACACTTGTGTGGCGTTGCAATTTTTGATGAGAGAGGTGTGAGGCGGACAACAGCCAGCTGTTCTGCAGATTCCAGCGCTCTCCAATGCCGGGGTCAACATGTCCAAGTTTGATTCTACCCCCAAGTTAAGTCCCAAGTTTGATTCTACCCCCAAGTTAAACCCCAAGTTTGATTCTGCCTCCGAAAATTAAGTCGTAAGTTTGATTCTACCCCCAAGTTAAGTCAGTTAAGTCCCGAATTTGATTCTACCCTTAAGTTAAGTCCCAAGTTTGATTCTACCCCAAAGTTAAGACAGTTAAGTCGCAAGTGTGATTCTACCACCAAAGTTAAGTTCCAATTTTGATTCTACCCTCAAGTTAAGTCAGTTAGGTCACAAGTGTGATTCTACCCCCAAAGTTAAGTTCCAAGTTTGATTCTACCCCAAAGTTGAATCCCAAGTTTGATTCTGCCCCAAGTTAAGTCAGTTAAGTCGCAAGTTTAATTCTACTCTCAAGTTAAGTTCCAAGTTTGATTCTACCCCAAAGATGAAGTCCCAAGTTTGATTCTGCCCCACGTTAAACTCCAAGTTTGATTCTGCCCCCGAAAGTTAAGTTGCAAATTTGATTCTGCCCCCGAAAGTTAAGTCCCAAGTTTGATTCTACCCCAAAGTTAAGTCCCAAGTTTGATTCTACCCCAAAGTTAAGTCCCAAGTTTGATTCTACCCCCAAGTTAAACCCCAAGTTTGATTCTGCCTCCGAAAATTAAGTCGTAAGTTTGATTCTACCCCCAAGTTAAGTCAGTTAAGTCCCAAATTTGATTATATCCTTAAGTTAAGTCCCAAGTTTGATTCTACCCCAAAGTTAAGTCAGTTAATTCGCAAGTGTGATTCTACCCCCAAAGTTAAGTTCCAATTTTGATTCTACCCCCAAGTTAAGTCAGTTAGGTCACAAGTGTGATTCTACCCCCAAAGTTAAGTTCCAAGTTTGATTCTACCCCAAAGTTGAGTCCCAAGTTTGATTCTGCCTCCAAGTTAAGTCAGTTAAGTCGCAAGTTTGATTCTACTCTCAAGTTAAGTTCCAAGTTTGATTCTACCCCAAAGATGAAGTCCCAAGTTTGATTCTGCCCCCACATTAAACTCCAAGTTTGATTCTGCCCCCGAAAGTTAAGTCGCAAATTTGATTCTGCCCCCGAAAGTTAAGTCCCAAGTTTGATTCTACCCCAAAGTTAAGTCCCAAGTTTGATTATGTGTCCCGAAGTTTGATTCTGCACCCGAAAGTTAAGTTCCAAGTTTGATTCTACCCCCAAGTTTAGTCAGTTAAGTCCCAAGTTTGATTCTGCCCCTAAGTTAAGTCCCAAGTTTGATTCTACACCCAAGGTAAGTCCCAAGTTTCATTCTGTTAAGTCGAAAGTTTGATTCTACCCCAAGTTAAGTCACTTAAGTCCCAAGTTTGATTCTACCACCAGGTTAAGTTGCAAGTTTGGTTCTACCCCCAAGTTGAGTCCCAAGTTTGATTCTGCCCCCAAGTTGAGTTACAAGTTTGATGCTGCCCCAAGTTAAGTCCCAAGTTTGATTCTGCACCCAAGTTGAGTTACAAGTTTGATTCTGCCCTGAAAGTTATGTCACAAGTTTGATTCTGCACCCAAGTTAAACCCCAAGTTTGATACTACCCCCAAGTTAAGTCAGTTTAGTTCCAAGTTTGATTCTACCCCAAGTTAACTCCCAAGTTTGATTCTACCCTAAAGTTGAGTCTCAAGTTTGATTCTCCTACCGAACGTTAAGTCGCAAGTTTGATTCTGCCCCCGAAAATTAAGTCCCAAGTTTGATTCTACCCCCAAGTTAAGTCCCAAGTTTGATTCTGCCCGTCCCCAAAATTAAACCATAAGTTTGATTTTACCCCTAAGTTAAACCCCAAGTTTGATTCTGCCCCCCCTTCCAGTTTGATTCTGGCCGCCCCAAAATTAAACCCCAAGTTTGATTCAGCCCGCCCCCAAATATAAGTCACGAGTTTCACTCTGCCCCCCCCCCCCCTTACTCCACCCGAAGTTAGGCCTCAAGTCACGCTCATGTCCAGCATGATTGTTGACTTCTTCTGCGTTAGTTTATAGTGAAATGTCAAGTTTGTTTGAAAAGTCTCAATCTTTTCCCTGTTTTCTCTAAACGTTTCCGAACTTCAAACTACGACTACGAATATCTTTTCCTGTTGCTATGAATTCATTTATTTGGTGTAAATGGAAGTCGAATTTCCTTTGCAGTACAACCTGGTTTCAAACATTTACGCAGAAGCGGGATACAGTACCCCTCTAAGCAATTCCATCCGAATTTTACTCCCGCTCAAATAAATTGACAGATTGAAGGAGCTGCCTGAAATCTTGTTTTGTGTGTGTGTGTGTGTGTGTGTGTGTGTGTGTGTGTGTGTGTGTGTGTGTGTGTGTGTGTGTGTGTGTGTGTGTGTGTATGTTTCCCCTCTTTATAGATAAACATAAGACCTACATTACCTCCCTATTAAAAAAAGTCAAAATCATCATATTATATCATATCATACTATTTCTACGTTGATTGTGTTTGAGTGCAAAACAATGGAATAACGTCTAGAACTTATCTGTTCCTGAATTGTCCATGTTTTAATATCCTGTTTAAAGTACGCTACTTTGAAACTACAAAAACAAATCAAAATTACTTTGGGAATATAGCTTTTTTCATTGACAGTAAATGTTATTCAAATTTTGTTTAGAAATTTCGTGCTAATATATATATATCATACCCAAACCCGGGACCCCTTGATTATAAAGCGACTACTGGTACGCCATTGGGGAAGACCTCACTTTATTATTATTATTATTATTAATAATAATAATACGAGCCTTTGGGAGATTTTTTACACGATCCACCAGATGAGTGAATATCCAGCCCAACCATTTTTTATTATTTTTTGACATTTCATACGGTAGGTGGACTGAAATGCATGGTTATTCACTTTTACACACCTCGTCCAAGAAAAAAAAACAAGTTTAAAAGCTATGGGATACTTTCGTTATTATATTGTGTGATCCAGCACTCTAATTTTGGAATTTTGAAAATTGTGAAACCATATTTCCTACCCCCTCCCCTTTTCACCAGCATGCCTGTTTCATTCTTCAAGGTTTAACCATAAAACGCCATTCTTGCCTGTTAATTTATCCCACCGTTGCCAACCCTTACCTCCAAAAAAAGAAGAAAAAAACGATCACAGATGTGGGGGGGAGAATTAGGTGAAAAGAACTAATACTGTGATCGGTTCTATCTGAATACATAATTAATGATTTAATTAATCTTTCCAGGATAATGTGAACTGGATATTGGATTGTAAACGCCCAGGCTGCAGAACGATGGCCACCTTATTGAAATACCTACGGGGTTGCGTGGATGTGATCCCTCCAGAAGACGTGAAGGTGGAAGAACTGGTGAAACGCAGCAGAAGCTTCTCCCAACCGTTTCCTGTGCAGACAACTCGCTGCGAGTTCCTTCTGAACAAAGATCCGGAACTTCAATCTCTTCTGGAAACCAACATAAACACCACGTATCCATTGGTACATGAAAAGGCGCTCCCACTGTTCTGCGACTTTCTGGAACACAAGACCAAACATGGAACCAGAATCGAGGAGGACCTGTATCGAGATATGAGCCTGGTGGACTTTGTGCAAAGGTTATTTATCAAACGCAGTGTAGTGTTTTATGGTCCACGTGACAAGTTTGTTCTCCTTGATGGCACATCGGGCGCTGGAGGTTGGGAGGAAATTGGAAAGACTAGCGAGAAAGCCCCGTTGTTACTGAAGGACTGTCTTAGTTATGATGAAATGAAACTTTCTGCTTTGCTGGCAGTGTCTTCGCCAAGCGTGTTCATTAACGACGGCAACAGAAAAAATCGGGGCGTCACAGCCTCTCCAAGTTCCTTGGAATCATCAGGAATCATCATAGGGGTGGTTGGGGCAAGGATGAAGAAGAAGAACTTCATGGATTGGCAAGAGACTGTCCTTAGCAAGACCCAGAACGTTAAAGAGAATGGTTATGGACCTCAGTCTACGTCGTCGTCGGCTGAGGCTTCTCATAAGAAAATTTGGGCCACGTTCTACGATGTACTTCACTTACCACTATACCAGGAAGCTACCGCAAGCACCGACTACACCAACATAAATAAGGACCTCTACTTCAACGACAACATCTACAGAAAGCGGGTTGAGGTGACGGCAGCAACCTTGCTCTTGGACGCCAACGCCAGAGCATCGAAAGAAACCAAGCAAGCGTACGTTCACGTCGTGGGGTTCGGACTAGGGGTGTGGAAAATAAGCGATCACCAAGAGAAGCTGTTCATGGAGGCGTTCGACTCCTGCTTCCGTTCCATGGCTCTCGACAACATATCGGACGTTGACTTCAGCTGGTTCCAGGAGAGTTCTTGCGGTGGCGTCACCGACGGGGGGTGCGTGGAGGGAACCAAAATTCGACTTCACTTCTCCAAACGCAATCCGCACGAGAAGCTGGTGGAAGGTGATTCCGGCAAGTTGCTCGTGGTGACGTACGCGTGGGATTCCAATTCCATGCCAGGCAACGAATACTGGTCTGGAATGTTGCAGAGTACTGGTGACTCTGCAGCAGCCTGTTCCACCCAGGTCCCAGAACTTCAGAATCCTCACATCAACGTAAAAGTTTCAGGAATCAACCTGCGCGTTGCAACTTCCAAGTGGGGGGTGATACATATTGCAGACTATGCCCAAAAAATGGTGATAGAATTGAAAGATACCGTGTAGAATGTCGTAGATCAAAACTCTCATGTCCTCACCAATAAAAGTTGTTTTAAATAACTCTTGTGCTATTTTCTTAAGGCAATATCCAATAGGTTAATATTTATTACATTGTGTAGTCATATCTCATTTGTTTGACAAATGACAATAACAGTATGTGAGAAATACTTTCTTATAAGGCTCGGATTCAGAAGTGTGCTTTATGTGGTGGGACATAAGTACAATGAGAAGAAAAGAGTGTATTGAAAGGGACATGAAGTGGAAAAAGGAATATATTTTGGTAATGTGGTAAAATTATTACAAACAACTAAATATTTGGGATAGTGCGTTAGCCCAGTGGCCGCCAAAGTGAACGCCGTGGCTGGTTTGCATGGGCGCCGTTAAATATTCCAATATTTTCACTGAATATGATTGTTCCAAATATATGTTTATTTAGTACTTTTTTTTAAAATGTAAAATGTTTCTGAAATTGAAATATGTGTTCATTTCTTAACTTAAAGCAAGCAACTTAACCACACTAACTGAGCGTTGCAAGTATTAGATAGGCCTACATTCTGACTTTGGCGCCGCGGAAAAATCTTGAAACAGTAAGGGCACCGTGAAACGAAAAAGTTTGGGAATCCCTGTGTTAGCCTGTTTTAGCTACACACAGACACACATACACAAAGTGGTTCTTGAAGGGTGAAGGGGTTGAATTCCCTCCTCTGGTCCCCCCCCCCCCTTTCTGCTTGCCAATTTTTGGCTCTTGGGTGGAAACTATACAATCTCGTTGTTTAAAGAGTAGTTACTATAGAATTCCCGCACTGGAAATCTTTCAAATATTATATGTATGTGTCTGTGTCTGCCAGGCACGTATCTAGAAATATACAGGGTGTATCAAAAAGAATCATCCGATTTCAAAAGGCTATATTTAGGAAACCAATGAACATAAAACCTTGCAGTAAGTTGTAAAATACATGTTGGAATATAAAGTTTTACTTACAATAGGTTTTATTTTGTTGCAGATAGGTGCCTTCTAGGTGCAGTTGACTCACATTTGTTGAAGCAGAGAATGCAGAATGCTTTCTGTTGCTGGGTTGCCATCTTGATGTGGACTAAAGAGTGAGCTGCACCAGGAAGGCACCCACATGCAACAAAGTAAAACCTATTGTAAGTAAAACTTTATATTCCATCATGTATTTTACAACTTACTGCAAGGTTCTATGTTCATTGGTTTCCTAAATATAGCCTTTTTAAATTGGATGATTCTTTTTGATACACGGTGTATTTCGGCGAGGGTCCGAATGAGGTGTCCCAGAAATAATAATAATAATAGTGTTTAAATTAAAACAATTAAATATTAATTAAAATATTAAATTTATTAATATTGCATTTTTATTAATACATGAAGTGGTCCCTGGTTCGATACCCGGTGGAGGCACATAGTGGTTCGGTTCGGATCCCACTTTAAACTGTACTTCCAGTCCCGATTAGCCTTACTGTGCATAAAGTGGACTTAAAACATCAAATCAATCCAATCCATTAGTACACGAGTTCTTAAAAAGATGGTATAAGCTATAAATATAACAGCATATATTTATTATCAAGTTTGCGTGTATTGAAGATCGCCAAATTTGTATAAAAACAAGGATATTAATGTCAAATAGATAAAGAATCGATATTGAATAATAATAAAAAGGATATTCCCGAGTAGTATTTTACGCATATTATCATGAGTAGTAATGTGCTTAAATCTTCTTTGGTACTGTCTTTCAAAGCAGTATTATCCCAACATAATAATAATCCTTGTCTTTCAAGTTCATATGAAATAAATAACCATCGCTTGTAGCACAAGAAATGCTAAAAAGTACATTTTTATAATTTTATTTTAGTACTTGGTAAGTCTTTTGGGAGGGTCCGCACACCCTGGACCCCCCTTAAATACGTCCTTGGTGTCTGCCTGTGTGTGTGTGTATGTTAAAATTGTAAAAATGCTCAGATCCTTACTGAAAAATGAATTTAAAGTCTCGAAATCGGAACAAATGGAGTGCAATAATTGCAGAAAATGTGAAATATCGAGACTAGTGTTGAGCGATATATCGTCTGGAAAAATATCGTCCAGGCGATATCAACTAGACGATATATCGTCACAATATTTTGGCGATATATATCGTGTTGATATATCGTTACGATATTTTAGCGATATACAGGGTGTTTCTAAAGGTCGTTTACAACGCTTGGGAGGTGATTCCTCACACGAAAACAAGCAAAAAGTCTAAGTTCCATTTTTACGACTGAGGCTTCGTTTCCGAGATAGGAGCCTCGCAAAAGGTGACAAAGTGAACGTCACACCTGACTGGGACGAATATTATAACAGATAGAGAGGCGGTTCCAAGGGAATCATAAAGGAGTCGTATGTGCTCAGTCCGGAAGTCACTATGAAAAGTTCACTGCACGCATGCGCAATGGAGTCCTCAAAGGAATGGGGGATTTCCAGCAAGAACAATACATGGAAAGGGTATGTAACGCAGCAAGAAGGACCGTGACAATGAGAAATGCGTTCAAGACAACACATCCCGACCTCAAACATCAAAACATGAGCACCGAACACAAAATCCGAAAAGTTGAGCACGGTTGCATACCCCAGTTACACGCGAGGAATGAACGAATCATGTCATGTGGCATACGAGAGACACATTACTCCACCAGGAGGAGGGAAAGAAAAACACAATATCAGATGATTGCGACAACGTGTATTTTTACACGCGACAACTACGTAATATCCCCCCCCACACACACACACAACAAACAGCAAATGCTACAATGTCTTATGCACAGACAGTGCGTGTCACTGTACACCAACTGAAGATGTCACTTTCACCACACAAAGGGGGTGGGGAGCAATACCAAAAGTGTTCGCACGCGATCATTGTGACGTAAAAGAGACCAGTTTTGGAAGCGCTGCACAGGCAAGTCTGGCTCTCGTAGTCTACGTTTGACTTTCATGACTGCTGTTCCCGCGAGTGGAGCTCGAAGGGTTGGTTCTCTCCGGCAGTCGTTCCAGTCGTGTTACATGTGCTGGGATATGATCAGCAGTTCGCTCTAGGTTGTCATACGCATTGAAGAGTACTAGTATGTTGTATTGAAAGAAGTTGACGTGGTGGAGTGGGCAAGTCAAGTATCGCTACAATTGGTCTGTGGTGTTCGTACGGTGATACGACCAATTTGTGCAGTGTGCCAGTGTTAAACAAAAACGATACTTTGCAGTTCCAGCTCCCTATTACACAGATGGCTGCGTATACGACCCAGCAGCTAGCAGACATGCATCTCATGTATGGGGAGGCACGTGGTAATAACCGTAAGGCAAGGCGTCTTTATGGAGAACGCTTTCCACATAGACGTTTACCGTCTCACACCTTCTTTCAGGTAGTGGACAGTCGACTGCGTAAAACAGGGTCAGTGTTACCACCGCGGCAAGAAGTTGGAAGACCCCGAAGTGTACGCACACATCAGTTTACAGAAGATGTGTTAACAGCGGTCGCAGAACATCCTGGCACCAGTACGCGAGTGCTTTCTCGGGCACGAAACACGTCTCATGTGAATGTTTGGCGAGTGTTGTCAGAGGAAGGAATGCACCCTTTTAAACTGCAGAAAGTACAAGAACTGTTACGTCGTGACTTTCGCCCTCGTATGGAGTTTTGCCAATGGTTGTTGCATCAGCTGGACACAAACCCTCACTTCGGGGCAAACGTATTGTGGACAGATGAAGCCATTTTCACCAGGATGGATGTCTTCAATAGTAGAAACAGTCATGTATGGGACTTTGACAACCCACATGCACTTTTTGTGGCCCATCACCAGCACAGGTTTTCAGTGAATGTGTGGTGCGGGATAGTACATGATCATTTAATTGGACCATACATTCTCCCTGTTCGCCTGAATGGTCGCACGTATCATGCATTTCTTAGTCAGGTTCTGCCTGAACTGTTGGAGACCGTACCTTTGGCACTGCGGCAAGAAAGGTGGTACCAACAAGATGGGGCACCAGCTCATTTCGATCGTAATGTACGACATTTCCTGCATGACGTGTATCGCAATAGGTTCATTGGTAGGGATGAGCCTGTGCCTTGGCCACCGAGGTTGCCAGATCTCAACCATCTCGATTTTTTCTTATGGGGAGAAATGAAAACCCTCGTATACGACACACCTGTCACATCAGCTGAGGACCTCGTTGCTCGCATCAACGTCGCCGCCGCGACTGTACAGATCGACCACAAGGAAAAAACCTTGGGACGAAAAGTCCCCGCGGAGCTTTCCCTTCTTCCCTCCACCTCGGGCCATAAGGAAGCATGGTCCACTCTCCCCCTCCTCTACTCGCGGGAGTACGGTGCACAGGAGTCGCGGGTCTGCGCAGGTTGTTTTGCTTGTGGTTCCACTATAGCAGATACACCTGGCTTGTTTGCTCGTACTCGACAATCCTTGATTCGTCGCTGTCATCTCTGCGTAGAAGTAAACGGCAGACATTTTGAAAACCGTCTGTGATTATTGCCCTCGGCAAATCTCAGTGAGAACACTCTTGGTATTGCTCCCCACCCCCATTGTGTGGTGAAAGTGACATCTTCAGTTGGTGTACAGTGACAGGGACTGTCTGTGCGTAAGATATTGTAGCATTTGTTGTTTGTTGTGTGTGTGTGGGGGGGGGGATATTACGTAGTTGTCGCGTGTAAAAATACACGTTGTCGCAATCATCTGATATTGTGTTTTTCTTTCCCTCCTCCTGGTGGAGTAATGTGTCTCTCGTATGCCACATGACATGATTCGTTCATTCCTCGCGTGTAACTGGGGTATGCAACCGTGCTCAACTTTTCGGATTTTGTGTTCGGTGCTCATGTTTTGATGTTTGAGGTCGGGATGTGTTGTCTTGAACGCATTTCTCATTGTCACGGTCCTTCTTGCTGCGTTACATACCCTTTCCATGTATTGTTCTTGCTGGAAATCCCCCATTCCTTTGAGGACTCCATTGCGCATGCGTGCAGTGAACTTTTCATAGTGACTTCCGGACTGAGCACATACGATTCCTTTATGATTCCCTTGGAACCGCCTCTCTATCTGTTATAGTATTCGTCCCAGTCAGGTGTGACGTTCACTTTGTCACCTTTTGCGAGGCTCCTATCTCGGAAACGAAGCCTCAGTCGTAAAAATGGAACTTAGACTTTTTGCTTGTTTTCGTGTGAGGAATCACCTCCCAAGCGTTGTAAACGACCTTTAGAAACACCCTGTATATCGTGGAGAAGATATATATATCGCCGATATCACGATGCGGATAAAATATCGTATGGTATCGTCTGTGACGATATATCACGATATCAAATTTCGGATATCGTCCATCCCTAGTTGAGACTGAACTGGAAATCACTAAACTTCCCGTAATAATGGAAGGCTCACGTTATATCAGTTCCAGACGTCCACTCCACGCATATAATTCCTTGCCTGATCATGTGAAGCAACTTGCATAGTTTGTTGTTTGTTACTGATGTCCGTTACATACACGAAACTGGCAGTTCCTGACCAATAAAGCTCGAAATAACTTTTAGCAATAAGGCAAGAGAAGTATCAGTCAGTATTAGTGTGGTTTTCTCTTGTAGTATCGGTTATGTCAACCTAAGTATCACAATATGGAAGTTATTGTTCATCTTTACATCTGAGAGTTACAAGTTCCAACATTACAAAAATTTGTGCTGCACTAAACAATTATTGTACTTGTTTTTAAGAGTTCGCACTTGCCCTTATGACGAGTTTTTCATTTGCCAGCACTAATCGAAAACCAGGTTGGATGTTTCATAAAATACATGAACCTGTTTACGTATATAACGGCAATCCTAAATAGATCAAATTCAAATATAGAATTAATAACAACGTCACATGCATATTTGTCTTCAAGAGTACACAACTACTTCCTCCCCCATCCCAACATACACACCTTTCAGGTTTATTAAAATTGAGGGAATTTTTGTTAACCTCCTGGAGCCTGAGTTTCATGTTCTGCTCCCCCTCAAAGTTACAAATTAGGCTTCTGTTATTATTAGGGAATGGAACTTTAGGTAAATAAATGTTTTTTTTTTTTGCAATAAGATAGAGACCCTCGTTTTTGCCAAAATTCTGATCATAGCCTTATATGTCAACACAGCAAATTTTTACATAAAAACACATATTTTCCAGTTTTCCGTATGTAAATACATACTTTGCAAATTTTCATTTTAAATACATAAAATCGCTCATTGACTTCAGCTACCTCGAAATCCAGGAAGGAAAAAAGTTTATTCTCCGCACCTCTTTCATATCGAGAGTGCTAGGTTTGTTTTGTCTTTGAACACGCTCGCTGGAAGACTTCTGGCACCTCGCCTACGATCCTATTGGGTGAAAATATTACCCCCACCGGATCTAACGCACAAGTGCTAATGTCTAAATGTACAGACATTTTTTGGGAAAACCCAAGCTTTTCAAACTTTGTGTCAAATTGCATGTGTTTTGGAAGGTGAAGTAGAGGAAGAGGAAGCTTTGGAAAACTTCAGTGTTAGTGACATTTCGTGCTTCAAATATGCAAGAATTGTTTCTTGTGACGTGGAGCGATCTTTCTCACAATATAAGATGCTTTTTAGAGATAATCGTCACAGATTTACAATGGAGAATTTGGAAAAAAACTATGGTGATTCACTGTAACTCTTCCAAAAAATAGCTCCCTAAGAGGTAAGCATTTAGAAACTGATTTCAGGTGTTTAAAATGCACGTAATATTTTGTTTTTGTTACCAAATGTTTTTTATTTTTGTCACATATTTTCCTGTTTTTATCACATATTTTCAAGATTTATGACACATAAAAAAAATATTTCTGAGATTTTTAGCACATAAAGTTTCGTTCCCTAGTTATTATTATTACCTTCAGTGTTTCTCGTAAAGTGTGGCACATTTGGAAAGGTTATCAGGAATGAAATAAACCATGTACTGAACTGTGAATACCTGTAAGTAGCATCGAATCATGTAAATTACAGTGTTTTTTTTAAAAGTGACTGAGTTATAGTACAGTTACTTCTGTCCAGAATAAACTTGTAAGTAAGCACATAGTAGTTTACTTACTTTATATGAATAACCAAAATTATAAAATTAGTGTTTTTATTGTAAGTACATGTACTGTTTCGTTTCTTTGACATATGAATGGAGATTTGACCCACATAATTACATTCGTAAACACAGAACTACAGATACGTTACAAGGGTTATTTCAAGGAACAAAGTTAATCGTTTGCACTCTTATCCTTCAACTTTTGCTTTTTACTTGAGGTGTCACTGGGCCACTCGTTTAATGACCTCTTTCGAAAGGGCATACGTGAGAGTAGATTTGCATTGCAATTCAATGCACCCGCGCTGGTCGATACCGGCTCGTCTTTCACGCAGTTATCGGGCTTGACGGTAGATGGCGCCACCGGAGCTTGCCTCGCAACATTGGGACTGCTGCTGTTGCCCTCTTCTGGAGATTTGCGCAACTTCTTGTCAGCGATCGATTCGGGAATAGCGCTGTCTCGTCTTGCAAGAGTTAGGAGGCCCTCGGTTAGATTCTGCTGAGGGTCGGGAGTCTCTAGCTTTATTCTGTAAGGTTGCAGAGAGAGGGATAGCGGCATTGTAGGTTGGTGATGACGTATATGGTACAGGTGGTGATGGTAATGGTGCTTGGAGATGATGTCGGCGGTGGACGCGCGGTGGCGCTGACCTAGCTTGATCCTGAAAGATGAGTCCAGGTTGCCGTTGCGATCATAGCTGACGGGGAAGTGTCTAGGTAGCGACTGTGACGTGTCGCTTGAAGTCTTTTTCATGCATTCACCACGATTCTCCTCCTTTACTGTTACCCCTTTCGACTTACGCTTCTTCTCCGCGTCTTCTGCCTGGTTGTAGTTATCGTGTTGCCTTTGCCATTCCAAAACGCTTCCCAGAAGCTTTATGTACTTGATAGCCATCCGCAGAATCTCATTTTTTGACAGCTTCTTGTCCGGAGGATGCGTGGGGACAAGCTTCCGTAGTTCCGCGAAAGCGCCGCTGACGTTCTGCTGGCGCCACCGTTCCCTGCTGTTGGTAAATATCTTGCGGACAAGGCGGGGAACGTGGCATGCGTTCGGCGTCATGGGAGGTCCGAAAGGTGACAGACTCCGCCCCCCGACCCCTCCCAGACTGCTCACGGGAGACAGGTTCCCGCTGCTCCCCAGCCCAACCGAACAGCGCAGAGAAGTACCGTTCTCAGGCGACCCTCTTTTAGGGGACGACCGGTCCTTCCTTTGGTATCTATCGTCCTCTCCCGTAGGGGTGAGTTCGCCCAGTTTGAACGTGTCCGGGCTCCCGTCCTCCATGTCCGTGTCCGGGGAGAAGTCGGACATGTCTTCCAGCTCTGAGGAGTCGAAGTCGGTACAGTGGGGGGACGAGGTGGTGCTGCAGTCAGTGCCATCTTGTGAAAACTCCATGTCAAACATGGACGGGGAAAACGTAATCATTGGCTGAAATGAAACAAATAAAAAAGCAACCCTTTATTAATTGCAGGAATCACAGAGCAAATACAGTGCAAAGAAATTTCAAAAAAGAGATAGCCACGAAAAATCAAGACTTTGTACAGAATTCAAAAACTTTACCAAAACCAAATTTACATTAGATACTATACTTTTTTACTTAGATAGAAATGCAAACCAGGATAAAATTTTATACGGATATCCGATATTCGGATTATTCAAATTCTCCGGGTATCCAGATTATCAGAAATGTACGGATATCCGAATATATGCATTTATTCGGAGAGTTTTATCCGTTTTACGGACTATCCACATATTCTCTTTATTCGTCATTTTCGTATTTCACTGTACGGATTTTCTACAAATCCTTAATTAAATCTGTTCTATGTGAACATCCGAATTATCTGGATATTATGTGGATATCCATTGCATCCGAAACGAATATCGGATAATTTGAAATCCGAATATCTGCTATCCGAATTTTGTGGCATCCCTATATAGTCTTCAGGCATAGGTTAGCGTATTTTCACCTAATTTTAAAAAAGATAATTAATTCACATATTTTGTTCAAGGTGCAGAGTATATATCCATTAGTGCTAATTGTGAGCCTGTGCTGCGTTGTTGTATACATGCAGAATAAAATTCCGTTTTTCGAGGGCTCGAGACGAGACGTACGTTTATAAATCGAGACGAGATCGAGAAAGGCGCAGGCATTTTCACACTGAGACAAGACGTCACTGCCAAGTTTCGTTTCGAATCCCGGCCTGAGCACCGGTGTTCTTTGTGAGTGTCCCTTCATCAATTTCATCATTTTACCCCTCATACTCGTCTTCGCGATTAGACGATTGGCAGAAAGGCGAAGTAAAATAAAGCTAATCAAACAATCAACCAAGTTTCCTTTCGTCTCGTTTACATACAAATCCTAAATTAATGCAGGGGTGCCCATCTCCCCCCCCCCAAGGTCCATGACGCACTCCCCCCAAAATGGTAGAACATTTGCCCCCCTCCACCCGGTTTATGCCGAATTAATTACTCAAATTATTTTTGTCAGACAAAATTTGCGGAAAAATATAATACCACAGGTGCAACCACGAATTCTTGTCTGGGGGGAACAAGTACCAGAATAAACGTACCAACAACAACAATAATAATAATAATAATAATAACATTAATAATGGCTTTACTACTACTACTACACCGCCGCCCTAGCTACAGCTCTGAACTTGACGAAAACGAGAAAAGCAGATAATGCAAGCGAAGCAAGCAAGAAAATTTTACAAAATGAATTTTTATTTGCATAAAATTTGAAATCGAAGGGGTAATTGCTCCTCTGTGACCCCCTTACAGGTGCCCTTGGCCGTCAATATTTGTCGAATGAACTTCCGTCGAAGGTTGGGGGGGGGGGGGCAATGATCCCCTGCCCCCCTGTCGTTGCCTCACTGTATAATACAGACATATTTAAGCAATATATGTTTACTTTAGATACTTTAGGCTCACTGCCATTCTTAGTCAACCTTATTCGGCACAGTTTGTCTGTTCGACTAACCTTGTATTAATGCGAACAGCACGTCCACCCCCCCTCCATCCAAACTGATTCTAAAGGCATAAGAGGTTGTGTTTCATTTGAACTACATCGCCGCGATCACACATAGGTTGGTAGAAAAACTATACATAATAACCAAAACTAAAAATCAATAATAAGTCAATCAAACGATACGACCCCCCCCCCATTTTTGTGTGAAGTAATATAGAATTGGTATAAAAATTTGTCCCCCAAAAATTTCCATGAGTCAGGGAATTAATTAATGTAACCATGGGCGTAACTTGGGACTTAACTTTTGGGGAGGCAGAGTCGAAACGTTTTTCATCCCATAAAAATAGTGTCCAGCATTATTTTGCTAAATAACTGTTACATTTGCGAAATCATAAATATTATTATTCATTGCATAGCTCCTCGGGTCTTAGGATGTTAACAAAAGTTACTTAACTTGTAAATTTTAACAATCCTCAAAATTTGGGGAGGGGGCAAGTTACGCCTATGAATGTAACAAATGTTATGGCTGATCCGAAACCCATTCCGGTATCAATTAGACATTAACTTCTGAAAGTACCTGTTAGAATTTAATTTCATTAACAGAGTTTCCTTGCTATTCTATGCCACTTCTTGATCGACATTTTCATTGAGTTCGAATAATATCCTGGCAATTATGTAAAACTCCAATTTTATTTTAATCTACTCCAAAATTAATTCATGATATGGCAGGGATGTACTCCGTAGAAATTTAAACGAAAAATACAGTCGCGACCAGAACTACGTATAAACGGCCTGATTACTGCACACAAATTGCTAGTATGGTTATCAGTAGAGCCAGAATTTGTATGTAATTACATATGCCATCCCTTTCTAGATACATACCTTGAACAAGAAATTAATAACGAATTATATAACTGACATCATTTTCCATAAGTTTTATGTTACATATTTGCCAGGATATTACATGTTTTACATATTTGCTCATTTACTTTACATAAAACAACATATTTCGGTAATTTATTACTATCTTGATTCTTTTTCCTACATTTTCGATCTCTGGAACATGATGATGAAAATTTCTAACTCATGTGATGTCATATTTTCTAATCAATGAGATGCATAGTGCTTACGGTCACCTAAAATTTACTGCCAAGTCGAAAGACAGGCTGAATACCTAACAAACGGAAGGGACCGCATCGAAAGATGCTAGAGTCTCCTTCCCCCCCCTCCCTTCCTGGCCGGTCTCTTCTGGTTACATATTTTGGTTTCGCTTTTAGGTTATAGGTCATGAGTAGGGCTAGGATTTTTATGACCTTAAAATCACCAAAATACGCAAAACAAAATATGCACTATAATTTAAAAAAATATGCCCTTATAACTAGACTGTTTCAAACATCAATATCTAACTTATGCTGAAATATTTTCATATGCATACTATTTATAGTTCACTTTATGGGCCCTGATGAGTTGAAATGCACAATGAATAAATACTTTCTGTAAATTTTCAATTAAAAATGAAAAAGATTTTGCTGCAGTCCAAAAAAAAAAACAAAAAAAAACTGGAGTGAACATGGGAGTAAGAACGAATCCACTTGGAAAATGACTGTAGGCTATATTTCTTGAGAAAGCGAAAATATGCTTAATATGACCGAAAATCCATCAAAATATGCTTTATCACGTAGAAATGGCTAAATATGCCCTTAAAAGGCACCTTAATTCAATTAGTTACCAAAAAAAATATGCTAAGTGATGAAAATCCTAGCCCTGAGTTTTCAAACTTTTTTCTGTCGTGGTTTCCCTCAACTGCCAAAATGTGTACGCGCCTCCCCTCAATAATAATAATAGATGAAAGACCAACACAAAATCTGTTGATGTGTTTATGTACTGGAAGTACATAACAAGTAATGAAAATATGATGTGTGATTAATACAAGTGATGTACTATTTTGTGAATTCACTCGGCTATACGATATGCTTCAGAAAGAAGTGATAAACAGAAGAAGTGAACCTGGCAAGCCATGGCCTTTAGAGGGTCGTTGCGCCATTGTTTTTTTCTTATTTCGAAAATGCAAGGCACATTTAATTCTGTGGATTTTACTAACCAACATGTGTTGCAATAATGCAGAAAAAAATTGCCATATTAACACAAATTTTTCAAAATTTTGGGGCCGACTTTTGACATGCGTGACTAGTCCTGCAATCACACACAGGCACACTTCTCAGTTCTTTAGCTGCAGATTCACCAACTATAATTCTCTCTATGACTTCGGTTCTTTCACGACGTACGAAAAAAAAAAACATGCATATTATAGTCGACGCGCTAGCTATGGCTTTGAAGTCCACGGAGCGCGCAAACCAGCTGCAACAATCACATTCAACGCACAGTGTTGCCACACATCTACTCTACGCCACCTTGTCCCTCCGCGCACAGGCACCTTTCCATGGTCTCCACTTTGATGTTGCAAAGTACGGCAACAGCGTATCTGCAGTCATGTGACTGAGACTCCACGTGGAGTAGACGAGCAGGATGACAGCTGCGCCCATTGGCTGAAGGTTGAGTGTGATTGGACGAAAACAACTCGCCACGTTCGTGGCGGCGGCTTTCTTCAGTTCTTCGACGTTAACGAAGTAAGCGCGTGGACTATACTAAGTGAACGGTGCTAAGTTGTTGTTTTTTCTTTAACATATAGATATATTTTTATTAATACATTTCAAACTTTCAGAAAAGAGAAACATTTTTTGGAATTTCTCGCGCCTCCCCTGCGAAACACCGTCGCCTCCTCAGGGAGCCGCGGCGCACAGTTTGAACACCACTGTTATAGGTATAATTTTAATTTGTACCATGCTATTTGATTAACACCCTATTTTAAAGGTTCTGTATTGTATTTTCCTTATTGTAGGGGAGGATGAATTATGAAAGATTAAACTGATGAAGCGGCACTCACAAAGAAACACCGACGCCCACGCGCGGACTTGAACCTGGGTCCGTTGCTTACCAGAAATTGAGGCTGGAAGTCTTGATTAAAGAACATAATCTGCTAATGAAGCACTTTTGGTGCATCAAAATACCCAGAGAAATACATCAAAGGGTATTTTATTATCATCTGCTCATATGCGCAACTTGGCGGGGGGGGCACTTGTCCCCCCCCAAATTTTCAGGTTACTATATTTAAGAGTGAAGGATAATTTTGCTAATCTCCTGGGACCTGACGACTACAGTATTGAAGATTACTTTTTATGATTGTACAAATGTTATTATTTAGCAAAATTGTTCTGGATGCTATTTTTATGGGATTGAAAACTTGTTCATTCTGCCCCCCGAAGTTAAGGTTTAAGATTCATTGTATCCCCTCACAGTTAACTTCCAAGTTCGATTTTAGCCCCCCACCCCCAATGAGGCCATGCATTTGCAGGTGATGTTCTGGAAATGCGTCAATTAAGAAAAAAATAACTTTGGGTTTACTAGAGCACAGAAGTTGCATGAAAATCCACTTGTACTCTAAACTGTTATCTACACTTCTTAAAGATTGATTGATTCAATTGGTGTTTTAAGTCCACTTTGTGCACAGTAAGGATAATCGGGACTGGACCTACAGTTTAAAGTGGAATCCACACTTCTTAAAGAACATGCGTGTACATATAATTTTTTTCTCTGTACAGAGCCAGTAAACCTGAGCAATCTGTCACAGGCCATATTAAATTACATTACAAATATTTATACTAAAAATAATGCCTCAAAATAAAGTTAGACGTTTTACAAAACGGGAGAAAGATATAGGGGTGGATGTGGTGCAGCCTGGTTGTCCCTGGCTACAGTATATATAATGCTTAGATTCACCCGCCAAACGAAAGAAACTCTAGGGATGCGAACGATACGAGACGAGTCTCGGTATCGGATCTAAATTCGAGACGAGAGTGAGATGGCCTTGTAAGAAATCGAGTCAAGAGCGAGAACAGGCTCTTCGAGACTTGTTGAGAAGAAACTGAAAATGATTGGTTGGTTGATTTGGTGTTTTAAGTCAGTAAGGATAATCGGAACTGGACCTACACTTTGAAGTAGGATCCGAACTACTATTTGCCTCCACCGGGAATCGAACCCGGAACCCGTTGATTACAAGGCGACGACGCTACCACTGCGCCATCGGGGAGGTCCAAAACCGAAATTGTGATAGACTTTTAAATCAAAACAAGACCGAGACGTAGCGTCCGGTAGTCTTGGTCTCATTACTGAAAAATGTATCTAAATCAAATTTTCTTAATTGTTCGATTTCTTCACACATGCCAAACAGATATATACGTGATTATTAATAGAAAATTCCTATATTTTGATTGTAAATTGCAGTCTCTAATAGTGGCAATTGCGAACTTGTAGTGCGTGGTTATACATAGGCCTATATGCATTAAGGATAAAAGTTTTTCGAGTGTTCGTAGCGTCGAAACGAGTCGCCAAACAAAAAAACAAAAAAAACCACGTTATTTCGAAAGTTGTTTGGGGCTACCCGATGGCGTAGTAGTAACGTCATTGTAATCGGGTTCGATACCCGGTGGAGGCACAAAGTGGTTCGGATCTTACTTGAAACTGTAGGTTTAGTCCCGATTAGCCTATCTGAACATAAAGTGGATTTAAAACAAAAAATCAAATTCAAATTCAAAATTCGAAAGTTCTTTGCGTTAATGACCTCTATACCCTCTGAAACTTTACATGGGGACGTGATGTATGTATTGTATATATTTCCAGACACCATACAGGACCGAGACGAGACTGCAGGAACGAGAACGAGACAGGCATTTACAACTCGAGACGGTACCGAGACACTGTCAAATCTCGTATCCTCTTCTCTCGATACCATCTTACAAACGTTACTGTCTCCTCCAATTTCTTATCAAATTTTCTGACGTCGCTGTCTCTTTATATACATTTTGGGCAACTTGTAGTTACGAACATTTTATACGTTGGAGAGATGAATAAGAATTGTCCACTGACGAATGAAAACTGTTTCTCACGTCACGCCGCTAGATTCTCTTCTAGAAGACGATTGTGGCCGACGAAACACCAGGCTATACCCTGTCCCATTTATCTCTGAAGCAAGGCAGAGAATGCGGGGGGGGGGGGGGTCGAGTGTGCGGAGCGAAGCAGTACACGCTGCTGTCTCGCGTTACGACTTGCGCAGAGACTTATTTACGTTTGACTGCTCCAGAGATAGAAGGAACAGAGTGTAGAACAGCTTGCTTTACGACTTTACTGTTAGAAGTTACCATATTATACGCGTATTATAGCATTAAAATTTAACAGTCTACCTGTTAATTACAGAAAAACGGGACGCAACCGTTTTTTTCTTCTTAAATTTAAATTTAAATATTTCATCATGCTTAAACGGAGATGACGATTATAAATTCCAGATTCGTTCACCATAACCATACTTTAAAAACTTAATAGATAAAATTACATTAATTAGGTTATGTAATGGCCGTTAATACCTTAAAAACGGTCAGGGTATTTTTTTTTAACAATAGTTGGATGGCAGAGGAAATTGACGGTCTCAGACCGTCATTTCTTCGCAGTGTTGCTGGCTGTCTTAGACAACTAGACCGTGTTCTATTCTGCAACTTGCGACTGTATTCGTTGTCGTACAAAACCAATCTTCAATGACATTGTTTAGTTGTGTAATTTATACAGAACAATGTACTGTGTTTGTTTTACTTTAATTTCCTTTTGTAAATAATTTTTACCTTCATGAAGAAAGAATGAAAGGTAAATCATACGAAAAAACATAAACTCTATTGACAATTGTATTAGTTAAAAAAAAAGTTAATGTGCTGTACAGAGAAGCAGATTACATTCATCGGTTATACAGAGTGTCCGAAAAGTCACGCAACCCGGTGTTTACGACCGTATAACGGAATAGCGAAACGGAATGAGAAGAAACGCTTTCTGCCAAGAGAATGCCCTGTATATTGGGAAAATTTAGAGAGACAAACATATGTAAGAACATGCATATTTTAATAACAAATAAGCAAAGTGTTGCCAAAGGCGGAAAAAAAATATTTGCAAATCGTGTATATTGATGCACGGAACTCACTGAGGTAAATTATTGCAACATTTCACAATACCAACGAACAATTTGGATGGCCATCTAATGAATTTGACAGAAAAAGAACTTTGACGAAGTTTCAAAAACATTGCACAAGGGAATAAATGGGCTGTTCCAAAAATCGATGTTTTCACAATATTACGAGGGATACTGGCAACACTGTTGGTGTCACGTGTCACTAACAGACGTGTTTCACCTCAGGCTATCACACAAAGGCACTTTTAACGACAAAGGAGAAAGTTGGTTGTTCTCGAACATATGCAATAAATTACATACACCTTGCAACCCTGAAATGTGGTTTCAATTGGATGGGTATGTCAACAGCCAAAATTCCAGGCATTGGGAGACAGAAAACCCACATCAGTTGCATGAACTACCCTTGCGCTCTCCGAAAATCGGTGTATGGTGTGGAATATCGCGACGTCGTATTGTGGGACCGTTATTTTTAGAGACAACAGTGGATACCGCTGTGTACGGGGATCTCGTAATGCAATTCGTTGCTCTCCTGGAAGAAGACGAACGTGATGTTTGGCTACAACAAGATGGAGCAACTTGCCATACATCTAATGAATCTCTTCGTATGCTGAGAGAATTTTTTGGTGATCGTCTAATATCCAAGGATTTATGGCCCAGTCGCTCGCCCGATTTAACGTCTGGAGATTTTTTTCTGTTGGGTTAATTAAAGGGGAAAGTATACCAAACGGGACCCAGAACATTGGAGGAGCTGAAACGAAACATTACACAGGGAATTAATAATATCGGTGTTGCAACCCTCAGGAAGGTTATCTGAGAACATGATCAAGCGAACCAACTTATGTATCCAAGAAAATGGTGGACACTTCGAACATTTGCTTTAATTTGTAGTGATACCCACATTTCAGGGTTGCAAGGTGTATGTAATTTATTGCATATGTTCGAGAACAACCAACTTTCTCCTTTGTCGTTAAAAGTGCCTTAGTGTGATAGCCTGAGGTGAAACACGTCTGTTAGTGACACGTGACACCAACAGTGTTGCCAGTATCCCTCGTAATATTGTGAAAACATCGATTTTTGGAACAGCCCATTTATTCCCTTGTGCAATGTTTTTGAAACTTCGTCAAAGTTCTTTTTCTGTCAAATTCATTAGATGGCCATCCAAATTGTTCGTTGGTATTGTGAAATGTTGCAATAATTTACCTCAGTGAGTTCCGTGCATCAATATACACGATTTGCAAATATTTTTTTTCCGCCTTTGGCAACACTTTGCTTATTTGTTATTAAAATATGCATGTTCTTACATATGTTTGTCTCTCTAAATTTTCCCAATATACAGGGCATTCTCTTGGCAGAAAGCGTTTCTTCTCATTCCGTTTCGCTATTCCGTTATACGGTCGTAAACACCGGGTTGCGTGACTTTTCGGACACTCTGTATTATACATCACCTTCTCTGCAACCGCAACGATGAGAATGGATAGTGATGTGATGAAATTGATGAGTAGATACCAAAATAGTGTGGGCACAGCAAACACGTGCCCTTCAGAGGATTATCCTGGTCGTGTGTCCAGTCGCCAGAGCCTCGTTGGCCTGCAAGAAGCAGTTATCGGGAAGTGGGGTTGACTTTTGGGTGCCTTACACCCCGGTAAGTTCCTAAATAAGTAAACGTGCTACTGTTACATTGACTTGCAATAAGGATATCACATTTGGGTAAATTTCTCGTATCGGACAAACGGATTTCTTCAAATTTACAGGAGAAATTACTTACCGAATGCAGTTTATTTAGACTTGTGGAAGTTCGGGGAAGTGTTTTCTTGCATCGATCATTGAATTTTGCCGGTAAATCATCTATTTTTCGATATAAATGTGTGACCGATGCACGAAAGCTCTTGCATCCATTTACTTCCAGGTAGATGTAGCCTGTGTCTGATGACGTAATCCCGGTCAGTGTTTCCAAACACGTGTTTTTGAAACTGAAGAAGGTACGTTTCCGCAAATGGTTTGTGGGGCTATGTGTCAATGGTTCGTGGGGCTATGTGTCAATGGTTCGTGGGGCTATGTGTCAATGGTTCGTGGGGCTATGCGAGAATGGTGTGTGGGGCTACGCATATTTTTTTCGAAACCAATTTTTAACTATTGTAACCTATAGTGACCCTACCTAACCTAACCTTACCGGAAATGGTTCGTGGGGCTATGCGTCAATGGTTTGTGGGGCTACGTAGGTATTTTTGGGTGCAGTGGGGTGGAAACACTGCATGCCGAGTATGGTAGTGAAACTGTGACCGCCATTTTGCGTGTTACCGAAGGCAAAAAGAAACGAAGAAAACTTACTCGATATGTCTCAAATAGAGCTTATTTCCGTGAAATAAGCGAAATGCCACCTTCAGCAATGTTTCTCAATGCAGAATACGTAAGTACGAATACTTAAATTAAATGAACTAGCAAATTTCAGCCGTTTGTCCGATACGAGAAATTTACCCACATTTGTCCTCTGAAGTGAATCTTTACCAGTGTTTGGAAATAACTACATGTAGTTACAAGTACTCAAGCCTGAATCGCACGGAACTGGATTTCCAGTAGGAATGGCCTAGTTGGCGCTGGACTGGCTACCAATTTGCTAGTTTTCGCCTCACACGACACTTGTTACCGTGCTTTGCTACGTCCCCGGCTAGGAGTGCGAAAACTCTTTTACACTCAGGTCTTGCTGGGTTTAAGTAAGTCTTAAAATCACATAATTAACGTATTATTAACAGTAAATTGATTTAACTAGTTAACACACGTGACTCTACACGTATAAAAGATACTTCCACTGAGATGTCTTAGAATAGCCTTGCAGAGGCAAATCTTTCACTTAAATTTCAACTCTGCTATTTGCAGCAGATTAGAAACAAGAAATAGTCACAAGATTACTCACATAATGCCTTGAAAAATCACGAACATAGACTTACATTAAAATCATCTTTTTTTACATTGAAGTCATCTTTCATTCCTTTTTTCATTTATTTATTAACCAAACTGTAAGAAAGAAAGGAAATCTCTAACTTTTCCCATCGTTAGCAACTCGCTTATTTTTGCGGAGTTGCCAACCTCGCACAGAAAATTATCATATGACCATACAGGCCCTCCTGTACGTGTGATAACACTTGAAATCTTCTTTGACCATACAGGCCGTGTTATACAATGAACGAATAACATTTGGTTAAATGAACATAAACAGAACTAATAAGTATTTTGCTACGACAAAACTTGGGTCGTTGCAACTTGCAACTTTTGTTCCCATAAGACATTACGCAGAGTAGACAATCTGTAAAGATGAACGAGAAATTTGAAGAATGTCGTAGGAAGTTTTACTGCTTTATGCTTTTATTAAAAATTAAAATAGAAAACTGTGGACTAGAGATTAGTAATCAATGCGTACCGAACAAGCTTTTTAATTAACTCGGGTATGCATATTCATACACAGTGCCGGATCTACTAGCCGCAAAACCCCGCTTAGTTACTCAGGGTACAGGAACGAATACAATATATATATATAGGTACATGAAAAGTTAAAATCTCTGTACGTATAGCACCGTGCCATGAAGGCACAATTAGGGAATATGAGGGTATGGCCCCACATATTTTCGACGTCTACCGTCTTGGAGGTGATGTGATCAGCACCACGCTGCGGTCGCCTTTACCCCCGATACCATTTGATTTGAGGCTGGGTGGGCCCTAGAGCCGCTTTATGCGGGGACAAAGCCGGAAAAATTCCGACCTTAGATCACCCACCCCAGATTTCTCGCGTGGCAATCAGACTAGAATCAAATCAGGCTAGAATTTCAAGAGAAATGCAGTGGTGAAGGTTTCTTCAACCTATCTTTAATCAGGGAAAGTTATCACTGCATGATTGTAACAAATGTATCATTTTCCAGGTGTGAGAAAACAGTGTACTATATATATCACATAACCCCCTTCCCATCAAAAAAAATTGAGTTGGGTGGGTGTGTGTGGGTGTACGTAGATGGGGCCTTTGGTAATATTTTGCGGGGGGACCCGAGACTTGTAGATCCGGCACTGTTCATACATGAGATTCGCAGGATTTATTCACAATTTTTTTTAAAAAATCAAACATTTAATGTAATACACTTGTAATAATGATTTTCATTTTCGGTTAATCATATTTGTCACATACATATCTCATAGCTTTGTATAAATACCTAAATATTAATGAACTGAACATGAATGCACTGCACGTCATCTCTTTCTTTTTTTTTATCGAGAAACTAACAAAAACAACCAACACTCGGAAAACAAAGACAAAAAATTCCCTTTGCAAATTCACAGATTATATTCACATGCCCATACTTTGCTCTGATTGGCTTTTCCACAGAATTCAGTCGAGGAAAGCTAGTAGCAATTAGAACATGTCCTATTCTTCCAAACCAGTCAAGCAGTCAGCCAGGCAGCCATCACATCCGGGCAGGTAGCCAGTTCAGCGCCAACTAACTGGATATCCAGTTCCGTGTGATTGGGCCTTCAGTTACAAGTAACGGTTACTTCTTTTGAGGAATTGTAACTGTAACTAGTAACTTTTACAGTTCCAGTCACTGTACAAAAACAGGTTTAAAAACAACACAACAAAGCATGTCTCGCCTGGCATTTTTTCCTTCAAATTCTGAATTCATCATAGTAACAGAACGCAAGGTACAGAGTACCGTTACAATTACTCGTGTAATTTTGGTAACGCATTACGTTACTTCCAAACTCTGCCTAGCTGCTGGGGCCGTTATCGCTTCGAATGCAGAGACAAGGACAACTATCTGGAGGTCTTCGGGGGGCCCAGAGACATTGCTGTTAGCGGCGCGTCACTTCCGCTTTGTAATCGAGGTGCAGGGGAGAGAGATAGCCAGGGAGGCGCCTGGCACCCAATCCCTGATAGCTTCTGAAGGTTCCCTAAATGCAAGTGCACCACGTGCTTGCCTCAGATAATTGGCTTAATCTTGTGATAAAGGGATAAGAAGTTTGAACGTCCTGGCGTCGGCATTGAAATGGCGTCTCTCATATCGAATAACCATTTTTCAAGCATCTATTCAGGCATCAAGATTCTTCTGGTTTTTTGACAATTCCTCAATGTGGAAAAAATTATACATGAGGAATATGGAGTCAGACAAAGTGCGAAATCCCGGGGGGATGGGGGAATTCCCCCACACCAACGATATCGTCCTAAAATTCCTCCCTCCTCCCATCAAACTTTTCCAGGAGGGAGGGTATTTGTTCTAACAACAAAAGATAAACAATTAGTTTTGAAGTTGAGTATACTTTACAGGAATAATATCGAAAACGCACGCAAAAGATGAACAACAAAGAACCTCATCTCTAAGGACACTCAACCCTTCAATCTCCACAACACAGAAATTGGTCGGACTTCTTATTTCTTTCCCATATCTCATCGCCTTTCGTCAGCTACCGCAAAGTATATAAATATATTAATAAAACACATTTTAGCTTTTAGATGTGAATTTTCCCATATCTCTTCATTTTTGCCAGTACGCCTAGTCACGCAAATCATTGTTTATAGCATTAGTAATATATTAAAATCTTCAATTTTCAATCGAATTTGGAATGAAGGACAGTCAATATTATATTTTATACAATATTATTTAATAATTGACATATATTCAATGGCATTACATACATACATCGATATATATATACGTATATGGCCATATATATATATGAATACACACATAATGAAAAGTGTGTGTCTGTCTATCCGTCTGTTCCTTCCCTCACCAATCTGCAGTGATTTCGCACCCTGGAGTCAGTATTTGCTATAGGGATAATAAACTCTGGCAAGCCCCGGCACCTAGCGACCTGTTGGATGGGATGAGTCAAGGCAAGAGCCTATAAAACCTTTTCCTGCTCCCCCCAAAATAGGCAATAGTTAGGCTGGAAAGTTTATACGATCATAGTTAGTTCCAGTATTTGTCCCATCTGGGGGGCGTGGATTGTACAGGTAAGTATAGAGCCAAAATGGCCATAAATTGGACCCTTGTGAAAAATTTTAGGGGGCGTTGGGTGTAGTGTTCGAGATGTGTGAATATATCACTGTTATGGCGTGCATTGTATTGATATTATTATAGAGTATTGTCATTAGGAAATTTATACTATTATGGATCGTGTTCCAAGTGGAAATTCCTATAGGTGTGAGTATGTTTGATTCAGTTTCGAGCATAGGTGGGGGATGTTCGCATGGTTCAATATGGCGACAATGAAGCAGGTGGGAGGTCTACGGAAACTATCATCTTTAGGGGGATGGTTAGGGTGATCAACTTTCGGCATTGAATTTACGGGAGATTTAGTTGCGACAAATTCTAGGCATTGTTAGCGGTGCGGCATCACTCCAGCAAATGTTTATGGAATGGATAATATTAACAAAAGAATTACTTTACACTTTATATAATATACAGATCAAAATAGAGAACAAAATTTTACAAATTTGCATGTTTCTTAGTCCTATACCCTGTCCCAGTATCTCTGGAGCAAGGCCGCACATAGCGGCACAGAGGGGAGGAAATCGAGTGGGCAGAGCGAAGCCGTAGTACACGTTGCTGGGAAGCCCGGCAACTGAAATCGCTTTCTCCCTCTCCACGCATTCTAGTTCCTCCCACGTGTTCATTGGTGGAGCCGTTTCGCGCCACCATTTGCGCAGAGACTTGTTTTCGTTCGCCTCCTCCAGAGGTAGCTGGGACAGAGTGTAACCCTGTACAGTATTTATCCACTGCTGCTGCAGAACTAAGCATCGATCAACTGCTGCAAGATATGACGTCACTTCCGCCCGCCAATGGTTAAACGTGAAAGATCTTGCAGTCGACTTGATATTTTGTATTGCTCGCCGAATTCAAAATGAGTTCACATTTCGAGATCTTGGTTGTTATTGAAAAATACGGGAGGAATAGAGTGTGGGAGCCAGGAAGATCGAAAAAAATTGCTCGCTCTACTACGGGAGAGTTTGTCACCCTAGGCATCCCCTACATCCCTATCCTCCACTGATTGGTGGGATCTCAGGCTAAGAGTTTCTGAATTTCAGAAACTGTCCGTGTTAGTTCATCAAACCACATGTCACGATTGTAGAGATTTTATTTTTAACATGTGCGGTGCTCCACTAGGTGGTACCCGGGGAGGTGGGGGGAGGGATTACAAAAAAAAATCAAATGAAAAGAGAGGTCTAGTGTCACATCGTTTGATACTCTTAATTCCAAACAACTTTTGGAAGAAACATATATTTGTTTCGTCAACGGAACGGGCGTCCAAAAATGGTTTTATAGTTTCAGTGACTGATTCATTTCGTAACAGGCTAGTATTCTCATAATAAATCGAACAACGTTTACACGCCATCGCATGGAAATCCATAGGGAGAGACAAATGGTGGTATCCTAGAAGGAGACCTCTATGTCTCTTTGAAAACTTTCAATGGGAAAGGGGACATAGGGGTGCACAGTCCCTCTGGCAAAAGCCTTGATGAAAGAAAGTCGGAGAGAGAAAAACTTCATTCCAACTCACTGTTATATTGCATTGATGGATACGAAACAGGGGCATATAATATCCGGATCCACTCTGCGAATGAATTAACGAATGAATCACCCTCCTCACACCGGAGGCCTCAGGGTGCACGGAATGACCTGTGTGAAATGTCCAGCCTGAGGAAAAACTGGGAGTGGCGCCTCTCAGCTGTGGATACTAGAACTTCATGCAGAGAGTAATTTAAAGCGCAGAAGGTTTGCTGCATGAGTTCCATATCGGCTTATAATACGTTTATCTGTCATGTATGTATTAACTATCTACAATATATTTCAGTAAATAACATAGCCATAAAGCTAAATTTTGGTAGACTGATAGACCTATAGACCAAATAGTAGCTCAATACAGCGAAAGTTGACTCGATCGACCTGTCTCGTTGTGAGAGATAACAAACGACCCGAAGTGAACTATCGATATCTGAGAAAATAGTAAATGTGAAGATTTAGAATTTGATAAATTAAAGATTTTTTTAAATAATTAGTTTGTTTCACCTTTAGTACAGCCTTAAAAAATTATGAAATTATATAAAATAGTCAGTTGACTTTGTTAGCTCGACACGTATGGTTGCAATTCGGAGTTGGGGAGTTTTGACTATCCATTGTCTAAAACAGCCAGAATGCTCGTGAAGTGAACTAATTTAGAAGCTTATATTTGAAGGGCCAGGGGGAAAAACGATGAATGTCGATTTTTCGCCCATTTTGAGATCGCAACGCCATCTGATAGTTCAGAAGCTGTACTATAAGAATGAGAACGGCCTTGGTTGGGAAACGATGAGAAGTGCCTGAAAAACGCATTATTATTTTGGCATATATTAACGTACTTATGAAAAGAAATACTTTGTTTTTCATTTCCTGGCAAATCGTCTCGAATGAACATTCATCGTTTTTCCCCCTGGCCCTTCATTTCTTTTCCACATATGGCAGCTGTTAGTCGTGTAAATTTAGTTGTCGCAAATTGCTTTTAAAACAGGGAACTTTTTCAAGTAGTGTAATATGTCTTAGAACATGGTAGAATAAAAAAGTATCTCATGTATATTCTGATTGAACTGTTAACACAAATTATTATTACTTTTCCAGTCTGGTCTGAGCGAAATATTACATAAATGTTTTTCATATCAGCTCACAGCTGAGGTTATTGTGGAATACGAACTATTGCCATTGTACACCACAAAAACCTCCCGATTCAGTTTTTGCTTTTCGTAATACAGAGAAAGGGTAAGTATGTTTGATGACTGTAATTACTGATGTTGATGATGATTTAAAGTCGCTCATTTGGATTAGTTCCGATTCCGACTAGAAAGGGAGAGTATGACGTAAAGCAATTGACAAGTAAGTGCCCGTGGCCTTCGTTGAAGGTGCCGTTCCAGCATTCGCCTGGTGTGACCGCTGAGAAACCACGGAAACCCTTGGATAAATAAATACCCAGTCTACCTTGAAACGAGGTCATTTTGCCCAATGTTCACACATACACACACATACAAACAGTGTGTGTCTACATACGAGTTTTGAAGTGTGTTTCAACCAACCTATACCATGTCCTAAAACACTTTGGGAAGTAACAAAGAAAATTAGGAGCAGTGGGCATGACAGTATGATGGATTTTAATCAGGATACCGTGCAGTCCACTTTCTAGAGCCAGAACGAATATGAACCTATTTCCTTGCAACGTTGATGACTTGATATATTCGCACAATATATCAATATATACGAGGATGAGTCGCACTATTTATAACTGTAGTCGAGAATGACCTCACAATCTGTGCCAAAAACCCTTAGGATAAGAGGGTCCCATCATAATGAGCAGCAAGTGAGGATGTTGACAGAAAAAGCGATAATATGGACCAGCTGCTATGTGACTTTTGACCGATTGTTTCCTCTTCCTCTAGTTAAAAATTGAAATATCAGACTCCATCGGGAGTTGACAAGAAATAATTGGGTCTGTGTTTACTGTACAACGGCGATATGTCCCATAGGTACATTGCGTATATTCTCAGTTTATCAAGCTAAGTTTTCTTAACGAACTAACAAGGATGAAATACATGTCACATTTCTGGATATTTAATACTTGTTCCTTGTTCCTGTATCGGTGAACAATCAGGCTGTAAGAGTTGCGATGAACACTCCCAGGATGTGCATTTTTATAGAACTGTGATTAAACCTTTGATACGTGTATTATTTAGATTCATGTAACCATTAGCATTAGCATGAAATAGTTTTTATTATTCTACACTTTATATTTTTCTTTCCACGAGAGGAGTATAAGAGGTGACATTCTGAGAAGGCACAGAAAGGTCAACCTTACTTCCCCGTACTGCACCCCTATACTTCTTGCAGGCTAACGAGGCTCTGATGCCTCCACGGCTAGGATAATCTTATGTGAAATGTCCTGTGTTTGTGCATAGCGTGTGTGCTGAGCGCCCCTCTACGCCCACAGATTTTAACTATAGTGTGGAGATTTTGCACTCAGAGCGGGGTCTTCGAGATACTATGTACGGGCCTCACGCCAGCTTCCGTGACGTCACAGAATTAGTCCGGTATAATCCATTTACAACATTTAACACATCGCATTAAAACGGTAATATTTAGTATTCTGACTGAATACATTTCTTATTCGTTCAGAACGTTGCTTTCACCTCAAGAACATTTCAAATGTTATATGGCATTTAGAGAGTAGGAAAAATCCAATCTTTACCATTCTGCATAATGTACCTTTATTTTTCAAATTACCAAGCGTAAAATTTTATCCTACATTTGAAACTTACTCTAAATTCGTAAAGAATTATCATCGTTAGTATGTAATTTTAATTGAATTTCTGTGGAATAAACACTTACGGCCCAACATAACTTCGTAAAAGTTTACAAACAGAAAGTTGAGGAAAGAGCTTGTAAGACTGGAAGTTCGTATTATACGTAATCTTTCTAACTTTGGAAACGGAATTCCCGTGTGTAATTTGAATATTTTTTTTATTTTTCTGGAAATCTGGTAAATATTTTGCTGCACACGTTTGGTTGCAGGTAACAATTTTTTAAAATTAACTGCCTACTTCTACGGCGAAAAGTGGATTTTAATAGCAAATTTCCATTGGCAACTTCTACCACCGCCGTAAAGTTAGGCATCACACAAACACCTTGCACGGAAGCGGGCATTTCAGGAGCTAGGTGTCAAATTTTTATTGCCAGTAGCGAACATTATTTTTTAATGTTTAATAATAATGATTAATGATTATTAATAATGAATGAAGAGAAAATAGAGAACATAATTTTAAAGAATAGGATGGAAATAGAGATAGTATGACTATCGTAGTGTAACTGCAGTGAAATTGGAGAGTGGGTGGATAACAGTAGCAATTGTCACGGCCCAAAAAATATACGTTTATTCTTCAAGAGTATTTGGGCCAGTAATTTTATTTATTTATTTATTTATTTATTTATGAACTCAACAGGTACATACCTAATTACAGAGCCCATATGAAGGATACATAGTCATTACAATTACATATATTTCTGTAATATAGAGATAGAAATTATATATAAATATATATACATATATATGTGTCTACATAGAAGAAAATACAGCTATCTTTTCATTGTTCGTGATGGACTCAGAAAGAACACAGTCATAAGCTTGGTTGGTACAGGTTACACGTTACAGGTTACGTGGGAGAGGGAATGAGACTTGTCCTCCTGTCGCTACGTGGGTGGCATAATGATTTTCGATGTCAGGTGGCCTGGGATCGAGTCCGCGATGGGAGCTGCAAAAAGTTTTGTAGGGGAAGCAGTTCATTCAAATTTGAGATAACATACCTCAACTCAATATGGCCTACCTAAGGTTTGCGATCGTTTCTAATGGTATCCGAAGCCAGAAAGATAAAACTAATAGCAATATTCAAAAGAGGAAACATTTCTGAACGTTTACTGAAAATTGGAGCCAATTCCAAATAATAACATGGATGCAGGGAAGATTTATTATTAAAAAGTTACGTTTAGGCCATATTGGGTACATATGTACGCCCTAGTTATATACTTTATTCTTATACATCAAAAAATGCAACAGAAATTGTAAAGAAAGTGCCAGAATGTTGTTTCTATAAGTATGCACTTAAATTCTATTTGCATAATGACATATGAGATTTGCACAAAAAAACAACATTGTTTACAAACCAATAAACAAGGGAGTGACATGTCACAATTTCTTACCAGAAGAATATGGATTACATATCACAGTTTGGGTAAATGTAAGGTTCATTATCATCATCCTAAGTGAGTCCCACATACTCTATGTGAACATAAGAGTAACAAATATCACATTTGCGCATGTCGTTCACTATATATTCCCATGTAGGCCATATTGAGTCTACCTTACATACTGCTATTTTTTCCTTCGTTATAAAAAGTACTTTATATTAAAGTCTAAACTATGTACATTGTTGTAAAGTACAAATTATGAGCTGTCATAACATGCACTAGAGATATAAACACCTATCGCTTAGAATATGTAGTAAGTAATAACTTCCATATGCAATATTAGATCACGTAGAAGAACGCAATCACGAGGTCCATCTATTTCGCTTCTTTGTCTTAAAGCTACTGCACTGTAGGTACAGAAAACAGGTTCAATCACACATATTACGCCATCTGTTGAATTAACCATGTAACTACTTGGAAACAGAAAATAGGCCATATTGGGTTCATGTCCCTTATTACTACTATTATTATTATCAGGGCCCGGATAGTTATGCATTAAAAAACTAAAATATGCATGCAAATATGAGCTAAAAAGATTAAAAATATGCAAATAAATATGCACTTTAGTAAAACACTATCTTTGTTTAATGTTTTCTTTCAGTTATTGAAAAAAAAACTCATGCATGTTGTAGTGTATGAACGCAGAGGTTAATTTATGCACATACGTAGGTACTTCATCATACAATGATTATCACAAGGATTTATGAAAGCAACGATTTAATACTAAACTTACAAAACCATTTCTAAGATGGCTGGCCTTACAATTTCATAACTCACAACTTTACAAACAATTGAATGTTGACTTCGATATTATGCACACTTAACACATGTAAGCAGATATTTGTTATTTTTCAGATCATATGGTTAAGCATGTAATAAATGTAAAAGTTCCAGTTCTGAATTCTTCCACACACTTTTGTTTATTTTACACTGCTGTTTTATAAATGAAAGAAAAATTACATTACTTACAGATCATGATTTAACTTGATTTCAACATGTTATCTCAATTTTTCAACCTAGAATAAAACTGAAGAAAAACTTGCTCTATTTCAGAAGATCCAATTGGGCAACATGCAACAATATCTGACACGTCAAGTCCATCATCTATAGGCTGTCCATTGCTAGCTGCGTAGTCGCTGAATCTTTTCCACAGGCCGGGAAACCGTGACCCCTGGCATCAATTCGCGTTGTGCTAACCACTCCGCCGCGGAGGTTGGCAGGAGGGAAACAAGAGTTATTTTATTAAGAAAAAGACAACACACCCAACGCAGACGTACAATACATTTTAGTAGTGGCTGTTACCTCTAAAATATGTACGAAGGTTTTATATACGATTCATACAATGCATTTAACCCCCCCAAAAAAACGCTTGAAATATGCATTCGCATATGGAATATGCAAAATGCATAACAATGCAGGCCCTTATTAGTAGTAGTAGTAGTAGTAGTATTTTAACTCGTTTGAACCAGTTTACAAATTCAAATACTTAGGAGTAATATTAACAAATGAAAATTATATTAAAGAGGAAATAAAAAGTAGGCTTAATTCAGGAAATGCATGTTACTTCTCTCTTCATAAACTTTTGTCTTCTCGTTTAATATCTAAGAAACTGAAAGTTAAAATATGCAAAACAGTAATTTTGCCTGTAGTATTATATGGATGTGAAACTTGGTCCCTTACATTGAAAGAGGAACATAAATTGAGAGTATTTGAAAATATGATCCTTAGGAAAATATTTGGGCCTAAAAGGGATGAGGAGACAGGTGAGTGGAGAAGGTTACATAATTTAGAACTACATAATTTGTATTCATGTCCAGATATTATTAGAATAATTAAATCAAGAAGACTTAGGTGGACAGGCCATGTGGCACGAATGGGAGAGGAAAGAGGAGTTTACAGGATTCTTATTGGAAAACCTGATGGTAAGAGACCTGTAGGAAGGCCAAGACGAAAATGGAGGGACAACGTTGAGATGGACCTAAAGGAAATCGGTAGGGATGGAAAAGAGTATATAGATCTTGCTCAGGATAGGGACAGATAAGGCCTGTATTGCTGCAGCCATGAACCTTCGGGTTTAAGAAGGCTAGAGAGTTATTTATTTATTTATTATTATTATTACTGCCACGAGGAGACTATTCTCTCCGATACACCAACTGGATGAAAAAGAAGCACAATTACAACAATTACAATTATTTTACGGGTCGGCGGGGCAAACAACACTTTCGGTAAGATATATGTCCTTTGAAATTGTGACAAGAATTTATTATGGATTATTTGAAAACGGGACTAACATTTACTTTACTTTACAAAATGCCGACCCCCGTGGCGGAGTGGTTAGCAAAGCGCTCTACTACGCAAAGGGTCCCGGGTTCGAATTTCGGTCTGAGCATGGGTGTTCTTCATCAATTTCATTATATTGTCGCTGATCCTCATATTCGCGATTAGCCAAAAGTGGTAGAGAAGCGAAGTAAAAATGAACCAAATCACTCAATCAATTTACTTTGCAACGTAGAAAGTACACTGAACCTAACGAAAATTTTCACATCTTTTCCAGGGGGAAGGGCAAGTGCCCTGGATACGTTCCTGAATCCAATACTTGACGTTGCAAGAATCGCACTTAATGACACTCGCTTCGCCCTCCCCCCGCCTCAGTCTCAACATTTTAAGACGACAAACATCTCATTATGTCGAAACGTTCCACTAACTTTCACAATGTTCACAATACGATTCTTTTGCTACTTGTCAAAAATTCAAGTGTATATTTTGATATCTAAAGTAACTTCATGGGGCTCTTTTTAAAATTCAAGGTTATTTTATAGATCATTATTTTGGAGATTTTTTAAGTCGCTAATTTCCTGGCACTAACTAGTAAGGGGAGAGGTGCAATTAGAGTAAATCCAATCCCGCTGACCAAGCTGCAGAAACGCAGATAAGTTTTTATTTCTGCCAGTATTTCTTAGGTCTCCTCCATCCTCTCCAAGCACAATAAAGAACTTAAATTACAAACTAGTTTGTGATGTTAACACCATTTAATAACTTACTTCTGTCTGTATAGAAGCAACGCGAGCGAAGCTACCGCGGAGACATGAGATAGTCTAGAAAAATATTACTAATAGGCCATTTGGGATATTTGTGCATACTACAACATGAATATTTCAAAGCTAACAGTCAATGCTTCTGACTATTATGATTTTGAATTCACAGTTCACTGTTAGGAAATATAGTGGCGGTATTATTGACTAAAAGGCAGTGGCGGTGCCAGGATTAATCATCTAGGGGTGCCGAGGGGGTGCGACGTTGAAAATAAAGAAAACATGAAATATGCATGTATGTTTTAGTCTATAAATTAAATATCAATCAACTACTTTTAGTAGGCATCTATGATAATATGCTAATGAACCTTAAGAATACTAGAGACTTGCTTCATTTTTACCTCATTTTAGCACAACAACGACATTTGGAAATTTGAAAAGAACAGCTTGTTCAATGGAAACCAATGACATTCTGTATATGGACGACTGGAGGATTCTTTTCATAGGGAGGCAAGCAAGGCAAGGCATACTTCCACGAAGAGGGGTCGAGGTATATATTCCCCCCTAATAGTGTTACTCACTCTCTCTTAAAATAAGCTTCAGAACACTTCAGTGTGAAGTTACCATGTTCCTGCAACGCTCCTAATAATTAACATAACTGACCGTGACGGAAATGTACAAATTTAGATTGACGTCCATTGTTTTAAGTTCACTTTATTCACATGTAGGCTAATCGGGACTGGACCTACAGTTCAAAATGGGATCCGAACCACTATGTGCCTCCACCGCGTATTGAACCCAGGGTCCCTTGATTACAAGGCACAACCAATTGAGATACAGAATTGAGTTATTAATCAAATGTCAATTTTTTTTTATTATTTTATAGGTGTGTTCAGTTTGTGTGCGTTGGGTAAAAAAAAGAGATCGCTACTATGCAACCTAACGTTCTGCAATTTGTTAAATAAAATAACACAATAAATACGGAATCATGTATCACTTCCATGTAATTATCAATTCCCTTTTTTTGGACTGCTTTACTTTGCTAAAAAATTTCCGTTGCTTTGTTACCCCCTCTTTTCATATGCGTTCGTTTTATATAATACATAGCCCACTTCCGTCTGCCCAGATGCTGTGGTGTCAGGACAAAACGTTAAGTGCACAGCAGCTTCTAAGTTAAAATAGCTTGGGCTGCACTGTCCCCAAAGAACGAACTAGAACATTTTCTCGCGAATTTTTGGCCTCTTCGTAACAGCGTTTAAAATGGTACATTTACTAGAACAAATAGAACGAATTAACAAGGAAACTACCGTCACGATGCAACTCGTTTTAAATAATTTCCCGACAACGACCTGATGATACTTGAAAGCAACGGAAATTCTTGTTCCAATGCGACTTAAAGAAAAGAGGAAGAACAAGCAGGCGAACAACAGAACCGTGTATCAACAATGCAAAGGAAAACATACAACTGACACTGAGCTATATACATTTATCGAAGAACACAAACAGACTACTTGAAACACAAGAAGAAACAATTCTTAACAACAATTCTGAAGAAATAAATACAAGGGCCGCTGATCTTTATAGACTGCCGACAGTAGGCTACAGGCAAAATAAATGCTGAGTCTCTTTGAGAGCAGGATCAATGCTTGCCTGTTGTAAATAATAACAGCAGTCTCGCTTCAGTACCTAATATTTGGCCTTCCATATGACAACAACACGACATAATATGAAACTGTAAGAGTTAGTGTTTTCGGTAGAATATAGGTTTTGGATAGGGGGTGCTGAAGGGGGTGCGGAAGAAAATTAACTAGCAGAAGAAAAACGCTGAAATTCCAGTAACTTACACTACATCCTGAAAAGTTACCTTGCATCGCGCCTGTTTATTTTTACCATTATCTGACTTGCCTGCCCAAGAGAAATATGAATCATAGTAATTTCAAGGAATGTTGTAATACTTCTTTAACAACGGAAATTTTCGACCGAATTAACGTTACAAAATGTATCAAATACGATAAAAAAATATGGATTTACCATGAGATTATTAATATCCTAGATGATCATAACAGCTGTTAGCTATCTGGCGAGATGAATCTTGTGAAACAATCTTCCATTGCCTGGTCCTGAGATCACAAAGTTGTCCGTCCACTACACAACATAACTCCTCTGCACGTCAGTCCTTTTCCCCACACACTGCGGCACTTGATTTCCAGTCCGCCAGATCACATGACAAACAATCGCCGGGGCACAGCTGGAAGGAAAACAGGGAACGGGCAGATCCCGAGGTGAAGTGTTCATGCGCCACTCAATCGAGGACGGCTTTCGGACCGGATCCGCCAATCACACGCTTCGTTGGGTGCGGTAGGCGTGAACGACGGGTGTAGGGATGGAGAAGTCTTCTGCTCGTGTGAATCACATACGTACACAAGGGAGTCGATATCCCCGTCTCTGTTGGGGGCCTGCGGCCTACATGCCACTCCAAGTGGTGGAGTGGTCATCGTGACGCGTTACGAAGCCAGAGGTCTCACTCAGGTTCGAACTCTGGGCAAGGCATAGATGGAATTGGAATTATTGTTTTAAGTCCACTTTATGCACTAACAGGCTAATCCGGACTGGACGAACAGTTTAAAGTGCGATCAGAACCACTGTGCAATGTGCCTCCTCCGGGTATCGTGCCTGGGACCCCTTTAAGGCATAGACAGCGACGACGATTAGGGGGGGTGGCGTGGGTGGGGGAGTTGCCTCCACTTTTTTGCCACTTTTGCTCCCGCAGTATGCTAAATCTTACCTGCAAAGAAAAATAAACTGTCATTGCCCCCTCCCTGGTTTTGGCACCTTCCCCCCCCCCCGGTTATGGAACTCAATCGCCGCCACTGGTCATAGATGTATCAACGTGTTTCTTCCATTCAGCGATTTATCCACATATCCCTTAAAACTTTTCGCAACGGTCAAATTTATGGTCATTTTTCGCTCTAAATTTATCCGTATACCTATTCGCTCGGTTTGAAAATTGTGGATAAACCACTTCTTCCATTCATCCTTCTCGTTGAGATTAGCCTAAAAGGTAGAAAAGTGACGCAAATTAACCGACACAAACCCACATTCGATAGATTGATTTGGTTGAGCAATTTTACTTCCTTTCTCTGTCACTCGAATAAGGGGTGGTGAGTGATGATATGATTAATTTGATGAAGGGACTATAAACCCCATTGCCACGTCAAAGAAAATGGTCTCTCGGGACGTTCTTGTCTCGAAATTATAGATACAAAGCAACAAAATATAACGTCTTGCTCGTACAATTTATCTTAAGTAATCAGAAAACCACCGTGTTAACGTATTAAAAGTTGCATATTAAAGTAATTAAATTTTATTGAAATTTTCATGCATCTTTACATGTTAATTTAATAAAATATTGATCAGGAAACCTTACTTTGGAACGGAGAGAGGAGGGTACTTTCTTCACATGGATATTAAAAAAAAAAGAATTATGCTTTGTAATTCTTCAGTGTAAATTAAAATCAATTCATCGAAGGCCAAGGCTTCAATGGGGTAAAGAGTGGTCAGCGTAGCGAGTCCCATCGTTGCTGTTTTTTACTTTTCTAGACGGTCTCCTGCTCTCAAGTTCCTCTCCAATAGTCCCCACGATGCCGAATCAACATCTACAATTTTGGAGCTCTCAGAGGAGATCGAACCTGGGACACTCGCGCCTAAAACGAGAACTAACCATTCAGATACGTGCACCTAAAGTCAGGATTGTTAAAGGTCCAGGAATTGTAAATAACTTCCATTCCCGTCCGGGAGAGAAAATCAGCAAGCGTAAATGGGTTCTACACCGTAAAGAACCTTTTCATCTTTAAAGTATTTCAATTCGGTCCAGGAACCTTTTTCCCGGATGAATTGAAATACGGTCCAGGAACCTTTTTTGCGGATCAATTGGAATACGGTCCAGGAACATTTTTTCAATTAAACAATACGCAACTTGTACCGAATTTAAATTGTGTTAGAAAAAGGATTCCGGTTCTGCAGCGGAACGCAATAGAACCCATTAGAATTTGTTGGTTCCTGGATCTTAAACAACCCTGCCTAAAGTCGTTCATGAACATCGACAATAAGTTAAATCAACGACGAGCACGTGGTAAAAACAGAAGACATTCCTTCCCGGCTGAGGATGAAAAACGTTGCCTTCCTCGATTCGAAGGTGTACTATATCCTCTGAGACTGACTACGAAAGCATGATTAGATCCTAATTGGTGTGTTGATGGAATTGGTTCCCTTCTAATACAATTTCCGATGATTCCTAAAACCTAGATTTCGTGCATGGCGTCATGTGTGTTGCCTATCTCTACGGCGATTACAGGACTTGCCATTGAAAATTTGGTATTAAAATTCCAGCAGGCCCGTAGCTACAATTGATCTCCACGGGGCTCATGGGTTATCAGAGGGGGCTTGGTAAACCAAGTCCATTTTCAAAAGTTTAACAGTGTTAAATGAAGGTTATGCGTGTGTGGGTGGGAGGTCATTAAGTTACATAAAGTTTAGAAATAACACACAAATACTACATTTCTCCTATATCTCTTGAAGTGTTAATTGGCTGCTATACTGAAGTCATCCCTTACAACACACCCCATACCACGTTTGATGATACAGATATGTTTTATCACGCAAGGAAAAATGGACAATATCAATCATAATGCCTAGCGTACATTCCGCTCCCGGCCGAAACAATAAAACTCCCCTTCGTTCCCAAAACGTGGGAGCTGTTGACCTTTGACGCAGATGCGGAGGGAATTTGCATAATGACGTCCAAGTCACAGATTTCTGTATAAATGGGAGGTTGCAACAGGGGCAACGAAGGTACAAATAAATAAGTCCCCCTATGGAAGAACTTTCTAAAGCCTAAATGATCTTCTAAATACTTGCCGCTACTTACACTTCTTCTGATAAATAAGATGGACGAATGTAATAGCTACTGTTCATGCTCTATTAATTTATCCTTCACCAAAGTTGTGAGCAAATTATCATCTCCTGTCTACATTTTCACTCTTCACTGCAAACAAATTACATAAAATAGTTTTACGAGGGGGCTGACCTCAGTGCCAGGGGGAAGGCTAACGGCAGTTACAGGGGGGCTCAGCCCCCCCTGCCCCTGCCAGGCTACGGGCCTGTATTACAGGATCCAGTTTTATTGCCTGTGATTGTATTTTGGAATCTGAATCAACTCGAACCTCTTGCAACCAGGCATCTTGATTGATTTGATTGATTTTGTTTATATTTGTTTAAGATTGTATGTAATTTAGCTTTCCGCTCTTTTCTTTCCTTTTTTTTTACTCCCGCCGGGAGCGTCTTGTGAGAAAACGGAATTCTGGGAGCGTGAATCCATAGTTGTTTTATGAAATATACCAAGTATTTCTTTTAAATGCTAATATAACTTTCAGAAACGTTCATAAATATATGCTCAATGTTTATGAACACATATATGGCTTATTTGGTTTACATTTAGGTACTGAAAATATAATTTGAAATTAAGTATCCGAAATATGGTTACCTTATCCTATTTCTTTTTAACTCTATCACTATCTCACCGGGACCTTTGGTACATGACCTCTGTTTGACACTTAGTCCGGAGACCGAAGTCCCCTTCCTAGGTGCCGGGCCCAGCTAAACGGTTTGATTCCAGGGTACGTGTGACCGGATCGGTTTTTACCCCCGACGAATAGCCGACTCGTGCATAAAGTGACGTTGAATAATAATAATAATCAATAATAATAATAATGACGTAGATAATAATAATAATTGATGTTAGCCCGCAGAAATGCTTTGCTGACTTAACGTTGAACTAAAATATAAATACCAATAGTTATGAGGATTAGTATACTATTTGTAGGAACACAAATCATAGTCAAATCATAGATAACTAAAATGTATATTATATAACACACAAAAATAGACGGATTACACAACCCCTCGCTATCATTCAAGCATTCACACACTCTCTCATACCGCAGGGGAATAATTACATTAACATAAATACATTGGCCCTTTTTTAGACACCATGCAATATTTAGTTTTTCTTATGAATATTAAACTGCGCCCGAAGACGTTAATTTGCTTAGAATTAAAGATACTAAACTTTCATCTGCGCGTGCTCAATACATTCTGCCAACGGGCATGACACGTAAACTTTTTATTCTTGCAATTTATTTAGACATTTAAATAATTGTGGTAGAATTATCACTAATGCGCCTTGGAACTTCAATAACATTAGGCTTAGATATCAACTGCAAGGCACACATGTTTACAGAATAAAAATGAAGACACTGTTGTATGAATACATTAAAAATAGCACGAAGTTAATTTACTTCCTCACTTAGCAAACTTGAGAGGTGATCTATGCAAGAGATACACGATTTATGCTGTTTTTAATCAAATATTTTACCGAGTAAAGCATATAAGGTGACATAAATAAAAATTATTACTCAACAGTTCGGCGCAGAGCGTGGAAAAACAACAGTATGCTGTGAATATATCTTCCGAATTAGCAATTGTCGTGAAATTTAGATGATGCTGGCGAGAAATAATTATAATCAATACCTTCGCGACTTTTAATTTTAAATACTGGTATCTTTTCGTCCGACGGCCGATCTTTGGAGGCTTGGGTAGATGATCACTCACACATATAGAAAATTAACAGTAGTATACTATACCATCTCGGCGTTCTAGACGTTTCAGCGACGTTTACCGTAGTCCTCTAAACGGCGGCGTGACGTTAACCCGCGGTCCTCTTTGCGACACTAACACTTCCCCACGCTACTTCTTTGTAGCGGCACTTCGCAATCTTCTTTGACACACTTTCCTTCTACGCTTTTACATCACGGCGATCACAGACGAGGGAAAACAGCCTCTCTGTCATCTTGTCGGCCTCGTAATGGAGCGATTAATTGATTCGCATCGTCTCTCTCTCTACTCGGGGGACGGCGAAAAAACGGGCGAAGTTCCTTTACCGGGGGTACTCGTGGATTCTCGCTGCTAATCTCACGCGGGACGTCGGCGTCGTCTCAAGACGCAGTAGGTGTCGCTTCATTATCTCAATCTTCTCTTCTAGACGGTAGATCTAAGTGTGGGCTGGCGTCGCTTCATCTTCCAATTTCTCTCTCTCTCTCTCCGTAGAATTCTCGTCGGGCGTCGGCGTCGGCGTCGAAGTACTCTAGGAATGCTGTTTCGACTGGCGGCTTTCGGCGGTATCATTTCATGGCTTCTAATCGGGCTGTGGGCGTCATTTGTGGCTTTTGTAGCGCTTGTGGCGGCGATTTAGTGGTGTGACGTCGCGACGCTGAGCGATGATCTGCTGCGTTGTCGGCTTCATGCAGGCTAGGAAGACCCATAGCCCTCCTTCTCTCGTGATTAGCCCGCCATAGTGGTATTAATGTTCCTCGTCACAAAACGAATAACGCGAATCCAGTGCACAGGTCACTAATTAACACTGCGTATTCGTATAACTAGTCACTGTCACTCACTCACGCAGGATAAAATACACGGCGCGGTAGAAAAAAGACAAAGTCCCGAATCTTTACTCCGACTGTCGCAGAGGTGTTGTCGGTTCGAAAACTGGCGGTAGACTGTATGTGTTTGTTCGTTCTGCCACTATATAAAGACAGCTTGAAACTTCGAATACAACGGACTGACTTTTAGGCGCGGGAATCTGAAGTTACGACGTTGGTGGTCAAGCGTCCATTTTTTGCCTGGTCCAGCTTCTTGGGGCACACGTGTTGCGTTAGAATGGGGGTGAAAAGAATAGTTCTACCCTCATCCGGTACGTAACATGTTCCTTCAGTAATTGGCCTCCCAAGTTGACTTTCCGTCGCCAAATGCACAAAAGTCGCTCAAAAACAGTGAAAGATTTATCACAGCACATTGTTAGTTCCGAGCTCCTACGACCGAAAGGGGGAAAAGTCAACAAAAGCAGAGAAACACAAAAGGTTCAGAAACGTGGTGTTTTTCTACCGAAGCTTCAAGCGGATACGAAGTTACAGAAAAATATAAAATAACGAAAACCTAGGATAAAAAAAGTAGGTGACAAAAACTGATTGTCATAACTATGCAATTCTTCTTTAACATGCAACGTTTTTATTAAAATCATAATACGATTTATGAAATGATGAAATCTGAAATGCTAATGAGAACACGGACAACATTCTTTGTAATATATCGATCAGGTTTCAGAAACATGAATTTTTACAATACGTTTGCACGAGTAATGTCCCCCCCCCTTTTAAAAGTAGCATGGTATAATTATGTTACTAATCATTAAAGGAATACCTCAATACCATCCCGAAGTAGCTATGATAATTAATATTTCCCCTTCAAAGTAAAGAAACACTTCCCCTCTCTATACCTCGCATAGAAATGATAGCGGCCAGAGATTAGAAATACTAGATATAGTGGAACCACGAGCAAAACAACTTGCGCAGACCCGCGACTCCTGTGCACCGTACACCCGCGAGTAGGGGAGGGGGAGAGTGGAACATGCTTTCTTATGGCCCGAGGTGAAGGGAAGAAGGGAAAGCTGCGCGGGGACCCGAGCCTCCACTATGACGTCACACGCTCGTGTATGATCGGCAATCTTCGGATGGCACTACCTTATTATATTAAGTTACTTTGAGCGGCATGGTGCATGGTGCATGTCGGCTCGCAACAGCAGGAAGACATTTCAGTTAGCCTACTCAGATATAGGCATTTGTGTAATTCATCAGTGTGTGCAAACGTGTTACCATTATTGTATATAGTATGTCAACTGCATTAGAGGATCTGTATTATTATTATATAAAAATTATATAAATATAAAATTGTATGAAATTAAAAAAAATTAAGTAACAATTATTGTTACTGTGTCCGTAGTTCCAGCTCCATTGTAAAGCGTCCAGAGGGAAAAACAACAATTTAACTTCGCTTTTCTGCCACTTGTGGCTAATCGCGAAGATGAGGATTAGTGATATGATGAAAGTGATGAAGGGATACTCACAAAGAACACCCATGCTTCGGCCAGGATTCAAACCCGGGTCCTCTGGCGTCGTAGCACGCTGTGCTAACCACTCAGATACTAGGCAACCTGAATCACAGTACCAATTGAAACGTTGTAGCTATACGACTCAAGTATCCCCTATGGTTGATAAAAATCATTGCACCGTGCCATGAAGACGAAAGGATCACACATTCTCGATATAGGTCACATCAAAAATGATGTGATCAGCACCACGCTCCGTTCGCCTATTGACATTAAAATTTAATGAGCGCAGTAGTGTAATTGGATTGTTTCAAAGTAGTACTTAGTAGGTATCCTCTTTTTTTACCAATTGAATATCACTTTTTGACATATTTTGACAATTTTTTGTCGATGTTTTAGCGTTTAGCAATGTTTTTAGTACAATTTTCACTATACTCATTTTTCCCCCACTCGTACTTGGTAGGTATATTATGATCTTACGTGATACAACTTAACCTATCCTTTTTTTACGATTATTTAATTTTTTTACGATCCTAAGTGATATAACTTAACCTATCATTTTTTTTATTTATGCACTGTTTGAACGTCATCATTTGAGGATCATATTTTGTAGGTATTTTTTTTTTTATCAATCGAATATAAGTTTTTGACATATTTTGACAATTTTTTGTCGATGTTATAGCATTTAGCGATGTTTTAGTACAAATTTTCACTGCACTCATTTTTTCCATTTATACTTGGTAGGTATATCACGATCTTACGTGATACAACTTAACCTATCTTTTTTTTTTACGATTTTTTAATTTTTTTTACGATCCTAAGTGATATAACTTAACCTATCATTTTTTTTATTTACGCACCGAACTAAGCTACAAGGGACTCTGTTTGTTTTAATATTTCAGTATTATAAGGTTTTCACAAATTTTATATAACCTAAAATGTGTTGGATGTTGATTTTTAGTATGTGGCAATTTTTTATGAATTTTAAAACTGCTCTGTGACCCTCTCGTTCTTCACGTCGTAGGCGAAGGACTTCTCTGCAATTAGGATGACACTGCATAGGGTATCCTCGGGCAAGGCATCGTGGAACTCGCAAACACCCACTCTACAAAAATTCTACTATATGATCTTTCACTGGCTAAGCTAACCTACAAATAGGAATTGGCAGCACTGACTTATAAACCCACCGGGTCTTCTTGGCATGTTTTTTCATGATGTGTTGCCAGGCTATTGGGCATCTTGGCGTATACAATGTATATATATTTTGAGAGGGGGGTTATAGCTTTTTATGCTGTACGAATACTAAAAACTTGACAGTGACAACCAACAGAGTAAATAAACCTACATGCAGAAACTAACAACACTAGTTTCTGACAGTGAATTTGAAATAAAATATTAAACAAAATACATGAGTAAGCACTGTGATTACAAATAATACCAGTGTTATGCCCCCCCAACTCCAACTGGACAACTGGGGAAAATAATTGTACAACAATTTGTACCTAATTGTACAATACTTGTACCTAATTGTACAACATATACACAGACATAAAAAAAAGAGCCTTCCCGTAACTTACTTCATGCACAATTTATATGATTTTACAACTGTGAAAAGAAAGCATATGTGTTCTGTATGCACACATTCATTCTTATTTTTCGAAGTTGAATGGAAGCACATGTTTTTACGCTCTCGTAATACTGACCTTGCCCCAGTGATTTTAAATTGCTTCCATCCGTTTTTTTTTCTGTGTTATTTCCGCATGCACGCAACATTCGCTTTCAATAGTTTAATGAAATACAGAAGGAGTGTTAGTTTAGCAGGTTTTGAGTTTACAATTTATTAAATTAAACAATAATTTATGTAAGAATATACTTGTACTTACCGAACACAAAATAATAAAAAGCACATGTGAATCTTTGCGTGTGTTCATGTTATATGACGACTGAGTAAAAAAATAATGTTGACTCCCCGAAAGATAAAAGTTCCTGGTTCGACATCAGATGCATGCAAATTTTATGTTTTGCTCTCCAAAATCTTGATTTTTATGTTTGTGCTATTTGTCATACAGCAGAGGAGAAGAGGGGAGAGGGGAGGGGAGGGGGTACTATTAGCGCCATCTATTAGCAAACAATAGAAATAAAAAAGTAGGGTCAAACTTTTTCAACACCCAAAAATTTTAAACGTCCTCGTTTAGTAATACGATCAGCAGAAGATGTTTGAAGGAGTACTCTTAGTCGAGAAAGCTAATTGCTAGGGCCCATATATTGCTAAAATGTTCTTTAATTTACATATTTCTCATACCGCCATATGTTGTTCTAGTTGACTTCTTCCAAAAAAATGCTAATTAGCGAGAGTTAATTAAGCAAGGCAAGTAAAAGAAGCAAATAGGACAATATGTGGCGGCGTGGAAATATGTAAAAATTCGACTCGATTCGAATTAAAATTGGGGGATATTTTGCATTTTTTCCTATAATATACAAAACATTTACCGTACATAATTTTTTCTATTTACAACAGTATAAAATAAGAGGAATGTGTGACAATATCCATATTAATTAGGAAAGTATGTTGTATGCTAGGTTAGCTAATTGCGTCTTCTACAGCTTCACTGTATAGAGGAAAGATGGAAAAAGAGAGCTCTACAAAAACTAACGCTCTTAACAATATTGTACGCCCCGTGAAAATTATATATAAATAAGGCATAAGCGTATTATCTGCTTTCATGTCAGATTTTACCGACCTGTGAGCTGTAGTGTTTAGGTGACAAACGACACGCTCAAATATAATACCGTTGACAATATTGTACGCCCCGTGAAAATTATATATAAATAAGGCATAAGCGTATTATCTGCTTTCATGTCAGATTTTCCCGACCTGTGAGCTGTAGTGTTTAGGCGACAAGCGGCTCGCTCAAATATAATACCGTTGACAATATTGTACGCCCCGTGAAAATTATATATAAATAAGGCATAAGCGTATTATCTGCTTTCATGTCAGATTTTCCCGACCTGTGAGCTGTAGTGTTTAGGCGACAAGCGGCTCGCTCAAATATAATACCGTTGACAATATTGTACGCCCCGTGAAAATTATATATAAATAAGGCATAAGCGTATTATCTGCTTTCATGTCAGATTTTCCCGACCTGTGAGCTGTAGTGTTTAGGCGACAAGCGACCCGTTTAAATATGATACTGCTGACAATATTGTACGTATATTGTATTGTATAGGAGACTAGAAGCATATAATTTGGCAAAAAAAAAAACCCAAAGTAAGGTCATAGAGAATAGTTAAAAAAAGTAAACAATTATATTTTGCATTGCACAGCATTAGGTATTAAATAACATACCCCCAAAAAATCTCTGCATTATGCGTTCTGAAAAAAATTGCCCCCCTACGTGCCAAATTGCTATGTCAAGTAAACATTTTTAAAAGCACTGTCGTACTTGTGTGCCGGGAAAGCGAATATGTGCAACCAAACTGTGCTCTAAGTGTGGAAAAAATATTTCTATTGCCAACTTCAAGTTGTTTTTTTTTATGCGTATATATATTATTATTTTTTTAACAGAGGAAGAAAGTCCGTGCTTCGGAAAACGCGGTGATGTACGTAGTGATATTTTTCTTCTCCTGCTCAGACTTGTACCAATCTACTGTGTACCGTCTTCTTCCCTGCATTGCCTCGTTTAGTTCGTCCGACCTCTCGTCCAATTTTTCCCCTGCAGCCGAAAGCAGAATGTTGAGATCAGCGCACCTCAGGCTACTGATCTCCCGAAGATGGTCCTTGAGAACCATTTCACAAGGGATGCGAAATTCCGGTGTTGTTTTTGCTATGATTATAAGTTTTTTTACATCCTCACAATCTCCGTTTACTGCGTGTTTAAATATTTTACATAGTAGCTCGGGCGGCAAATCAGTTATACGAGACATGTTGTTATTATTATTATTTTTCACTTTATGTTATTTATATACCCTACCCCAATTTTTGTTTTGTGTTCATGGCGATGGTGGTAGAGTGCCACACACGTAAATTTGCTGTTGCGTAGAAACGAATTTTCGTTTCGTCTCCCTCTCTCTTAGCATCATGTGTTCTACCCTGCTCGATAACATTCGCTATTGTTGCCACATTGTCATTCCATTCCTGGACACACTCGCGCAAACATCATTGAAAACAATTGAATAGCGCTCCAGCTCGCGGTTCCCACCGTTCGGTAGGGACGCTAATGTGGCAATATAGCACGGTGTAGTGCTTGCTTTTTTTATGCAGTGCATGTTTATTGGCTAGCTAGTAACTAGTGTTGCCAACTGTAATAATGAAGCACTATTTCTGTCATGGAAGGGGAAAAGGCAGGTAAAGTGGCGGTGAGTTTTGTTGGATTGGAAGCACCATATTTTTATTTTATACTAAGTATTTGACCGGTTTGACGTTGTGTGCGTGTATTGCGTGTGTGTATGTAAAAGTGTGTGTTTGCTAATGAACGTTAAATTCCATAATGCCTCCAGTTCTGTCGAAGTTGAAATCAAAAACCTTGCATAGCCAAGCTCGGGAAATTCTAAGCAACGTGCACGAGTTCATGAAGGAGGAAGCCAGTCATGGTGTTAGCATCCCAATAAAGCATTTTGGCAAGAGAGCAGCGAACAGCAGCAACAAATTGTTCATATTTCATAATTTTGGAATTATTCAAAATAAATAAATTATGTAGCTCCAACATCATTTCAACTCTGGCTCCGGCACGTGTTCTTGTAGAAATTGCATAGAGGAGACTGTTATTTTTGCTGCTTAATGCGATACATATTGTTTTCTGTGTTAAAATTGCCATGCTTTGATGGGTGATAAGCCTATTGAAAAACTGTGATCGAGCGAGATATTCTTTTGCGCTGAATAGTATTGAAATAGCATAAGAAGTCTCATTATTTATTTTATATTTTGATGTTTTAGTTAGGAATATATTGATTTTCAATTTTCCGCTGCTACGTAATGACCGGGGGGTCGAAATAGAGCGGCATCTGCCGCCACCTCCCAGGGAGGCAAAATGACTAGTGCCGGCCCTGGTTCATAACAAAAGAAAAAGCCGCGCAGCTTATCGTCTAGTGGCAGTATATGTACTTGTTATTGTTGTGGAAGCCGGCATTTTTTGTAAATGTACAACAAAGGCAACCGACTGTCGCCGATCTCAGAGAGGAAATAATAATACTGCTTCAGGAGGAGTGTTATGGTGCAATTGTAGCGGTTTAATACGTTGGCATGTTATTATCTGCCGTTGCAGTTTCATACCAGTGTATACGGGTTTTGGAAGTGAAAAGTTAGAACGCCACCAGTGCATTCATTAATGCAATGAAAAATAATATATATATTTTTTTATTTTGCTTGAAATCACTCAAATAAGGAATCGTATGAAGAAGTCTTCTTTGCAGCATTTTTGGTAATTTTACTTATGTGTTAGTTCATATTTTGCGAATTTTTTAGTCCATATGTATGTAGCTACACACAAAGTCACTTGTTAGTACATATTAATTCTAGTCCTGGTATAATG